>NC_030681.2:145299774-145612729 GCF_000004195.4 Xenopus tropicalis
TCTACTATCACCAGCCTGCCCTCAGGGCCGCCATCAGAAATCACGGGGCCCCTCCCCCAGTGACCCCCCCATCAATACAAAAGACATACAGACATTGGTAGCCAGGGGTTACCTTTTGCATTGGTGCCAGGGCAGGTACCCCCTAAATCATAGCTAGCCAGCCCAGGGCCCCCTAAAACATCGGTGGTCCTCCCCCAAATTACTCATACCCCAGGGCACCCCCAGCATCCTCCGGCTCCCCCCAGGCCCCCCCCAAGCATCCTCCTGCTTCCCCAGGGCCCCCCCCAAGCATCCTCCTGCTTCCCCAGGGCCCCCCAAGCATCCTTCAGCTTCCCCCAGGCCCCCCCCCAAGCATTCATCAGCTTCCCCCAGGCCCCCCCCAAGTATCCTTCAGCTTCCCCCAGGGCCCCCCCCCAAGTATCCTTCAGCTTCCCCCAGGCCCCCCCAAGTATCCTTCAGCTTCCCCCAGGGCCCCCAAGCACCTTCAATTTCCTCCCAGTAGCGTCCTGCTCCCGTTATGTCTTCCTCTACGTGCCGCGGCTCGCAGCTGCTTCTGTGCTTTTATAAGGTTGCGCTCCATGCGTGTGACGTCAGTACGCGCGGGCGCAACCTTATAAAAGCGAGGATGTAGCAGAGAGCCGCGGCACGTAGAGGAAGACGCAACCAAGGATTGGGCCCAGGCCAGGCTTGATGAAAGGAGGCCTTGGAAACTCTAGCGCGGCCGGGCCCCCTTAAAAGCTAAAAACGCCCGGGCCCGGGACGATCGTACCCCCTGTGTCCCCCTGATGGCGGCCCTGCCTGCCCTACTGTACTTACCATCGCCCCACTTAACCTACCTACAGCTGCCACCCTATTGAACACCCTATAAGTACATATCACACATATTTAATTATTAAGACAGCTCTGTCCTTAATTAAAGTAGGAATTATTAGTGAGTGTATAGATAGGTAAGTATAGGGTGGGGATGCTGGGTTTACTTGGAAGGGTTGAACTTGTTGGACTCTGGTCTTTTTTCAACCCTATGTAACTATGTATCTATGAAGGTTCATATAATAGTGTTAAACCTCAACACCGTATCAGTCTAAGCTTCCATCTTGCCTGTTGTGCATGCCTCTACTTAGTTATCATTCAAATGGGAGCTCTCTTTTGTACTTAACCCATCTTCCTATTTATTAAGGATTTTCATTTTTTCATTAAATTGTGAGAGAGAGAGAGAGAGAGAGGGAGGGAGGGTGATGGGAGCGGAGGAGCCACGTATGGACAAATAAAGACTGAAGAACAGGAGCTGATTTTCCCAAGGACTTATTCTCAAGGGTTTCTCGATGCTTCTGTAATCGAAATAGAACGGGAAAGTGCTACTTTTCAAGTGTATTTGACATTTTGAAAAGCATCTGAAAATGAATAAATATTTCTCACGGAGGAAATCTCCAGCGCCATTGAGAATGGGGGGTTGTGGGCAGGTGTTAACTCCGTATTCTAGGTGCCCAAACAGCAATTCTGTAGCCTGCACGGACACATGCAACTGAGTTTGTAATTAGCCATGCAAACGATGGATTTGATAGAAACTTAGGGCTGTGGCCCGGAGCAGATCAAGGTATCATTTTGAACATGAGTCCAACTGATACATGGACATTAGAACAACAATAATTCCCTCCAGGTTGTTCCAAGTGCCGTTTGCTATAGGTTCCCTATTCAGAATGTTCTCCTCAAACTTCTAATCATTTTAATTTAAGCTCCTTGGGGTCATTACACTTATTATTTAGTTCTCGCTCACATAAATACCAGAAGAATGCTGGAATTTGGAATAAATATATATGTTTTTTAAATTCAGCTCGGCATAAAGAAGCTTTGAAACCACATGGGCCTCCTGCTGTTGTGAATTATAATTTCCAGGATCCTCAGCAAGCCAACTGATTGGGGATGTTGAAAGCTTTTGAAGACGGAATGCGAAGGGCCAAGGGCTTAAAACCCCTGACATAAAGTTGTATTGATGTTAAAACCAAGTCAAGTTTTAGAAAGATCACGTTAGAACATTTTAGCCTTGTGAATAGAATAAGTGGGGTAAATCTTTATTGCATGTCCATGTGGGAGCAGACTTCAGGCTTGACTCTCATTGCTAATGTAGCTGGGTGTTTAACTGGAAAATATATTGCAATTTATTTCAATAAATGCATCCACATTCACAGGGTATAAACTGCAAATAACAGGAGCAAGTCTCCATGTTGTTTGCACTTTGCATCCTGACCCAGCATGAGTTCCTGTTTGTGCAAATTAATCAGCACCTGTGGGCATAGGTCCATCATCACCTGTGGGTGTAGGTCCATCAGCAGCTGTGGGTGTAGGTCCATCAGCAGCTGTGGGTGTAGGTCCAACAGCACCTGTGGGCATAGGTCCATCAGCACCTGTGGGTGTAGGTCCATCAACACCTGTGGGTGTAGGTCCATCAGCAGCTGTGGGTGTAGGTCCATCAGCACCTGTGGGTGTTGGTCTATCAGTGCCTGTGGGTGTAGGTCCATCAGCCCCTGTGGGTGTTGGTCTATCAGTGCCTGTGGGTGTAGGTCCATCAGCGCCTGTGGGTGTAGTTCCATCAGCATCAGTGGGTGTAGGTCTATCAGTACAACTGGGCATTGGTCCATCAGCACCTGTGGGTGTTGGTTTATCAGCGCCTGTGGGTGTAGGTCCATCAGCATCAGTGGGTGTAGGTCTATCAGCACCACTGGGCATTGGTCCATCAGCACCATAGGGCATAAGTCCATTAGCTCCTGTGGGTGTTGGTCCTTCAGTGCCTGTGGATGTAGGTCCATTAGCACCTGTGAGTGTAAGTTCATCAGTACCTGTGGGCGTTGGTCTATCAGCGCCTGTGGGTGTAGGTCCCTCAGCACCTGTGGGTGCAGGGCCATCATCACCTGTGGGCATAGGTCCATCAGCACCTGTGGGTGTAGGTCCATCAGCACCTGTGGGTGTAGGTCCATCAGCACCTGTGGGTGTTGGTCTATCAGTGCCTGTGGGTGAAGGTCCATCAGCTCCTGTGGGTGTAGTTCCATCAGCACCACTGGGCATTGGTCCATTAGCTCCTGTGGGTGTTGGTCCTTCAGTGCCTGTGGATGTAGGTCCATCAGCACCTGTGGCCATAGGTCCATTAGCACCTGTGAGTGTAAGTTCATCAGTACCTGTGGGTGTTGGTCTATCAGCGCCTGTGGGTGTAGGTCCCTCAGCACCAGCACTTTCTGTATGAATACAGGTCTATCTGCATTTGTCAGCACTATGTTAATGAGTGCCAGGATGGTGGAGTTACATAGCCATTCCCTCTCCTGCCCCAATGCATCCCCTTACTTGCCCTAACACCCTATTCTCTAACTTCTCTGTCATTGTACTTACCACGTACCCTATGCCTGGCTGCACTGTGCCACCTAGTGCCATACTTTGCACCTCATGCTAGGGGCAGACCACAGCAAGACCCCCAGATGCCAGGTCTTACCAAACATGCACTAAGGGGAGCATAATCATGTCCTCATTCAATAAGCAGTTGTGTCCAGAGTACTTCATAAGTGATACTTTTAGAATTTGGACACATTTTACAAAAAGTGCTGGGATTTAGCCAAATCCTTGTATGGTACATCACTAAAAAAGGCGTGTTAGCATCTGCAGTTATTATAGATCATACCATAGCATTATTGACTGATACTACACCAGAGGAGCCAATACATATCTGGAGCATTGTGGTCAAAACTGGCCAAACATCCCGACTCCATACATGGCCTCCTTAAGTGTGACAAAGTTCATGGAAAGGAAATTAAATTGATTAAGCTCTGGCAGCAGAAGAATATCCAGAGAGTAGATTGGTGGCTTACCATCATGCATCACTCCTACATACCTTGTGATGGGCATACTCATACATGCAAGGGTATGAGGTGCAAGGGTATGAGGTGCAAGGGTATGAGGTGCAAGGGTATGAGGTGCAAGGGTATGAGGTGCAAGGGTATGAGGTGCAAGGGTATGAGGTGCAAGGGTATGAGGTGCAAGGGTATGAGGTGCAAGGGTATGAGGTGCAAGGGTATGAGGTGCAAGGGTATGAGGTGCAAGGGTATAGAAGGCTGCGTACCCCCAGCATTTCTAACTTTCCATTAAAGCATATTAGTTAGTTGAATAAAAACAAAGTTGTGTTCATTGGAGCAAAACGCTAATTGTAATAACAATGTGCCAGTGCATGTTGCTGGGCTATGTTTCCCTCCGCCATAGTTAGATAAGAGGCATCCGAAACTGTTCAGCTCATTCTTTACTTCGTTCCTCGGCCAAGAATTCATTTTCTGCTTTGATTTGGCAGTCTCCCATTTGACTTAAAGAGAAAATAAGAGGGATTATGTTAGAAATGCAAGTTGTCCCTGTATGTAAACAGCCGCCTCCCCAAAGGCTTTTGTTCAACTCCATCCGCGCTCTGTTCTGTTTGACCCCAAGCAAAATCCAATCACAGCAAACTTCTGGCACCGAGGAGAGAATATCTTGAATCAACAAACCTACTTTCTGGTCCGACGTGGAACCATAGTAATGCTCTGAGACATTAGCGGCAGCGAATTCAATTTACAGGTATTCCAATAACCGTATTGAGAAACGTACAGGAAATAACTGGGGATTTGTAAATGGCTCTTAGCAAAAAAGTATAAACAAAAAGACCCAGGTAACAAACACATGCATGCCATAGAACTGATCAGAACTGGCCAGCGTAACAGTTTTATATTACTGCCTATCTTTAAAGGGGAACTCAGCTTCTGAACCAAAATTTGCTAAAGAGCCCTTCACAACGGAGGGCAGCGGGGGATCAGGTCTGGGTCAGGGGGGCCCACTGGGGTTTTTCCTGTAGTCCCGCCAAACCAGTCCGACCCTACACGTCATGGTGCCTCTTTTTCACACACTGTTCCTTGGTGCAGGGGTTGTAACTTGGCCACAAAGTCTACAACATGGATGGAAATTGTGTGTCCTGTGAACTACACAGTTGGCAAATCTACATCTCACCCATCCAGTAAATTTTGTTTGCCTCTTCCATTAGCAGGGGCTTTTACTTCCATGGGTCAGGGTTACGGTTCCATAATCTTTAGTGAAGAGTAGCTACAAATTCAGTACAGATTGATAAGATCCTGCAAAAGGCTCCCATAGTGGCAGGAAGAGCAATAGGTTATACTATAGAATAGATCATTGTTTTTCATTTACTTGAAGAAAGACAAATTATATTGTGCTGATGCTTAAGGTGGCCATACACAGGCCGATTGTAGCTGCCGATAAGGGTCCCTTGTACCGATTTGGCAGCTTATCGCCCCGTGTAGGGGCAGGAACGAGGGGCATGCCTGACCGATATCTGGCCTGAAATTGGGCAGATATTGATCAGGCAGGTTAAAAGATTTAGTCGGATCGGTGACTGCATCGGCTCGTATGGATGCGGTCCCCGAACCGACTGCCCCATTGCCGCCATTATAATTCGATTGTTTGTCCCAGTCTACATGTTCCCCGATATCGGCCACCCATAGTTGGGGATATCGGGAGAAGATCCGCTCGCTTGGTGACCTTGCCAAGCGAGCGAATCTTCACATGTATGGGCACCTTTAGTCTTCAAGGTCAACAAAAATTCTCTAGCACTGTCTACTGAACCCTTTAATGATGTCCTTACTGTTTCCTGTAGCCTGAGCAGTTCCGGGCAGCTCTTTCAACAGAAAGACATTTCTTAACCTGTCCCTGGATCTCAGATGTGAATTGATGTCCTCCTAACCGGAAACAACTTAATACTGTTTCAGTTATGTTGCTAATTGTCTTAAAACCCATATATTCTGATAGCCTAAGTTGTAAGTGTTTACCTAGTGCTAATTATTGCCCTCTGTCACCAGTGTGTCACCTTCAGTAGACTTATCCATGGAATGATTCTTAGCTGAGCCTTACTGTATATCTAGAAACCTGTTGTAAATGGTACTAGTGATACCTTTATATAAAGCAAGATATATATGATATATATGTGTGTGTGTAGTAGAAATAGAGACTGGTAGATAATGGTAACTTTGAATCATGCATAGCCTTCATTGCAAAAGCAAAATATTCTATAGATGTGACATCTGCCCACATAGTAAGGATTTCCGTGGGGTGATGCCTACTCAGGGCAGGTCATTATGTGTCTGGTGGAAAGTCAATAACTACAGGGTACTGTCTGTAGCTGGATCTGCAAGGTCCTATGGGGGTTGAAGCTGTAGCCTTTGACACATATTGTTTATTCCTTCCAAAGTTAGAGCTACTTCCATCCTAAACTCCGCTCTGCATATTGATTGTCTGTCCCTCAGCAGCCATGAGTTGCATAATTCCTGCTGCATAGCCTAAGGATGTTCTTGTGGCAGAAACTCTTATATCCCGAAGCACTTGAGCCACTTCTCATTCCCTGTTTCTTTCCAGTACTTCTACTTTCCGCTGAAACTTAAATGCATGCCTAAAAAACTAGGGGAAAAAATGAATGCAGACATTTAACAGAGCGGCACCAATGGAAAGAGACATCTGGGGACCAAATGGTCCAAAATGATAGTTGCGAGTTTTAGCTTTTCATTATATAAAGCTCATTTCTGCCTAATGCAGTCTGAGCCTGGTGACTAAGGTGAACTACCCCTAACTAGGGGTAGGCAGGAGTGGCATCATGGTGCAACCATTTTGGGAACAGGCACACAATTCCAGTAACTACTGCATGTTTATTACACCACATTATTTGAGGGGTTCATCATTAAATCACCTCCATGTCTCTTCTCACACTTCCCAAATCAACTGCTCTGTGTCTACAACAAAACTTTTCCAGACTTGGGGTAATGGTGTGGTTGGACAGTAAGGTGGGTGCAGATTGTTACACTTGCCTTGGGCCCCAAAACCTCTCTAAGAACCTGCACTCATACAGTGTCTCCAAAAACTCTTTTAGTATCACATATTGTATAAGTGTTGATAGTTTGGGTCCTCAGTTAGACCTTTCTACACACCACAGTTCGCTGTATCTGCTGGTTTCAAAAAAGGCATATTGACATCTACGCCTCATTCCACATCCACATGAGAGATGCCATTAGCAAACAGTAGCTCATACCATTGCTACCCAGCAAGCATCCTTACTTCCCAATGGCTTATAACCAAGTCCTCTAAAACACGTCTCTACCTCCTAATGCTTTGCATTCTATCTTCCCATAAAGTGTCCTTACTACACAATAATAGGTACCATACCCCAGTCTTACTGGCCAGTGGTTTATACCAAGGGCAAATTGCTTACTTAACTTGTGGCAGAACACCCATAAACAGGTGTCCTTCCCTACCGGTGATTTGTACCATATCCATTGAACAGATGACTTTAGTCCCACTGGTTTGAACTATTTCTGTCTAATATGACTATGAAGATTTTCATTCATCCAGGTTATGGTATATCTAGTATAAATAAATCTAAAGCAACTGGACTTGTTAAGTAATCATTAAAGACATTTCACTGCTCATCCGAGCAGCTTCTTCCCCATTGGTATGGGGAGTCCTCAGCGTATGTACTCTTCCACTAATCCAATCACAGTGGCACTTTGTAACTCTTCAGAGAGGTGACATCTGAAACTCACAGAGGTGTGAATGCCGTGGAGTTACTTTTATAGGATTACCATAGTCAATATTATACCAGTCAGTTGAACTGAAGAAGCTGCTCGGATGAGTAGTGAAACGACTTCAATGATTACTTAACAAGCCCAGTTGCTTTAAATTTATTTATACTAGATATTTCTGTCTAAGTGACCTCCACTCCCCAGTAGTTTGAATCATTTCAATCCATGAGTTAACTTTACATTATCGTATCATAATCTCTCTCTTTCATATTTAACAGAAGGAGCTATTTCATAACAACGAAATGTGATCTTTTAATGGATGCGCTAAACGTAATGTGCCTTGTTTTGAAGTCTTCTCAAGGGGAAGCCTTCAACCTGTGGCTGGGCAGCTGTTGCTTATCCTAAACCCCCAGTATCCCCTGACAGGTAACAGCTGGGGGGTGCCACGCCGGGAGCCGTAGCTCAACCACATCTAAAGCCACAGGTTTCTGATCGCTGCCATAAGCAATGGAACAGGTGCCAGAACTCTCATTGCGGGGGAATTGGCTTCCTCAGTAGACTATCATTTTCCAAGTTGCCCCCCAATGGATTATTAGCGGGTGCCGCCAGTCTGCAATGTAATTACATTCACTTTCTCTCCATAACAAATGTTGTCACATGAGCCCTTTCATCCCCGTATGATAAATGGAACCTGAGTTCAGAATTACCGGCGCGCTGATTTCTCTTTTTACATCCTATTGAAGTGAGGGAAAACTTTTATCTGAGCCGAATGCTGATAATGTTACCCTTTTTTTTTCCGTGTGTACTTTGTAATCCGCATTGAAAGACCAAATCTGCTCTATTCATGTTTTTATTCCCTAATTTTTTTTTTCTAAAACATCTTTTTTTTTTTTTCATATTTAAGCGATAGAACTTTGTCCGTGAGTTTTATCAGGCGCTGTTCGTTCGGCGTTTACTTTACCGCCAGACCTCTTGTCCTGCAGAAGAGATTGTATTGTTTATTGAATGCAGACGCCGAGGTATCTTTTGTGCGGCCATAATGAAATAGGAACCGGGGCTTTTGTTAAGCCTAAGCAGCTTCTGCATTCACACTAGGATTTTTACAAGATTCGAGATGATTTACCCTCGGTTCACAATAAAAGATTAAAAAAATAAGAAGAGTACGGAGGCAGCCGTCCCCTCATTATAAGAATGACAAAAGGCTGATGTTATTTCAGAAGTCGGCCTAATCATCCGCTCACTCTCCGGAGTACACTGACCCATTTCAGTGCAGAATAATTAGCCTTTCAAGCACTGCCGTGTTTCCATTAAATATATATAAGCTTACAGGGTGACATTTACTTACCTAGGCTTTGTAATTATACACTGAAAGATTTCTGTTGCTTCTTTCTTTTTTTTTTTTTATTAATACAGACAAAATACGAAATCTTCAGTGGTTTCACCCAGGCTGAACTTTCCGTAGTTATATACATTATATATTCATGGGAAGAAAAGCGCTCGCGGAACATTGGTATTTGGGGCCTCAACAAATATGTACCTCGTGGGTATGGGAAATGCATTACAGTAAATGTACCCACGAATGCAAGGATTTTAGAAGTCGGCTTCTGATATGATCAAATAACATAGTAAGTTAGGTTGAAAAAATACACGTCCATCGAGTTAAACTTTAATGCCTATATATAACCTGCCTAGCTGCTAGTTGATCAGCAACAAACCCCATCTGAAGCCTCTCTAATTTGCCGCAGAGGGGAAAAAATTCCTGACTCCAAGATGGCAATCGGACCAGTCCCTGGGGCAACTTGTACCCCCTTATATATTTATACATTTATCACATTACCCCTTAAGTGCCTCTGCTCTACCGTAAACAATTTGTTGATTTCTAATATTTTAAATTAGGGGGTACAGTGTCCCCTACACCAGCATTTTTCAACCACTGTTCCGCGGCACACTAGTGTGCCGCGAGATGTTGCCTGGTGTGCCGTAGGCAAGGCACCAATGTACTAGGGGGGCACTGCTCTTGGCACCAATGTACTAGGGGGGCACTGCTGCTGGGCACCAGTGTACTAGGGGGGCACTGCTGCTGGGCACAGAGTTAAATTTTTTAACATTTTCTAATGGTGGTGTGCCTCGTGATTTTTTTCATGAAACAAGTGTGCCTTTGCCCAAAAAAGGTTGAAAAACACTGCCCTACACCTTGTTGCTTGGATGAGTAACTTTGCAAGTAAAAATTGAATAATAAGCTAAGATTTCTATTCTTATTAATGCCTTTCTCTTGGTAATCTTTCTTTAGAGCCACTATTCTGTTTGTCCATTTGTCATGCTATCCCCTGCCTAGTTACTATGGCCACTGCCCTAAACCTTAAATATGTGGATGAAAATACTTACAAGCCAACTCCTCATCCTTCTGTAATGTGCCCCTTCTGAACCCTTATCAGCTGGGCCCGGTTTTCTTCCACCATATTTATAGCGTCTACTCAGCCTGATGATGAAAAACAGGGTTGAGGTGTTGCAGTAACATCATCAATGGGATTGGTTGGTACAGTGACATCACCAATGGGATTGAAAGGTGATTGGATGGTACAGTGAGATCATATAACCTGTCCGAGTTTTGACCTGCCACCTGCCCAAGCCCAGAACCTGTTTTTCCACCTCAAAATAAGCCAGAATCTTAGAAATAGGGATACAATATACAGTCACAGAGACACTGAATATGTTTATATTTTATACTGCAACACCTGAAAATAAATGCATTCCATATAGAAACACCAGAGGCCTAATTTACCAAAATTTTGCAGGGATCCCACATTTTATCAAAACTTCCTAACCAATGGGATAGCCAGGAATCAGCTGGTGATATTAGCTATCTGTGTGCATATAGATCTGTGCTTGTGTGGAGTGCACCCCTCCAACCATAGATAGTTTTTAGCAACCATTCGAAAATCGAGTGTTAATGGACCATTGGGAGCCATGGGCATGCCTTTGCAGGGAGCTAGGGCCTATAATTCATCCACAGATGGTCACAGCTATTTACCTCCTCTCCCTAATTGTGCTTGGTAGGAAGTATGCAAAGCAAACTGCTTTCTCTAGCTCCCTCAGAAATAGCAAAACCATATATCAGGCTCTGTTAATGTAATACCATTAATGCTTCATTTAAGCCCTTATGCGCAAGGGAATCCAATTAGAGTGGGTCTACTATCATCAATCACTACCGTTCATTTGGGTCATGTAGTATTGAAATAATGCACGGTGCCTAGCAACAGGTCAGTCTTACTTAGGATCAGTAAAATTCACTCTTAGCTAAGCAAACCCATCTCTTCCACTGTCCGACATTATGGGATATCCTCTTGTTTGGTTCTAAAGTCTCATCAGGGCCCACCCTGTCACTCTAATTAATACATTGTTGTCACATTTTTTTCCCAGTGGAATTAATGCTTTGATATTTAGTGCCATGGTCTGTTGGGGAATGCCAAGATTGTTACCATGTAGACATGCAAGCAATGTGGCACCAAAACAACATGTGATCCATCTGTAGATCATTAGGCCCAAAGTAGTGGCTTTCTGACATGTGTCAGTTTAGTGGGGTAATTGTAAAGGTGGCCATACACGTTAATATCCGCTCACTTGGATACAGGTGGGCGATATCGGGAAAATGTAGGCTAATTCGATCTGGGGCCAAACGATCAAATTATAATGGGAGCAATTGGCGCATTTAGTTTGGGGACCGCATCAACGAGCCAATGCGGTCCCCGATCCGACTAAATCTTTTAACCTGCCCGATCGATATCTGCCCAATTTCAGGCCAGATATCGGTCGGTAGGATTCCTGCGCCTACAGGGGCTGATAAGCTGCCGAATCAGTCCATGGGACCAATATCGGCTGCTACAATCGGCCAGTGTATGGCCACCTTAACAGTGCACTTTGCCCGGATAACAAATACTGCTCAGCTGTTAGAAAGCAGACATCTGATTGGTTGCCATGGATTATTAGACCTGGGCAAACTTTGTCCCTTTCTTGTTGCATAACCTCATAAGTGTTGGATTTTCATTGTAATATTTAGTATGTTATTTGTTTTGTATGAAACACTTGTTGAAGACCTTGACCTATTGCAAAACTTACTGTTGGCACCCATTAAATGAATACTTGGTAACTTTTGCCACTTTCTTTCTTTGCTCTGATGAAGGATACTGTTTGCACACTGGACAATGCATTTGTGAACCCTACTTTATGCCTTTGATTTGGGCTATTTGGGCTTCTAGACCATAGTAAATTAAAATAACGTTATATGAATTCCTCCAAAATAAAACTGTTTACAATGTCACTATGTTTCTACCTTACTATTCAATATTTATTCTAGCCCTGGGGAAAAACATTGTAGTTGCAGTGGATGTTACCTATCAATGGAGGAGTAATACAATGTATATTTTTCTATATTGATATATTGTACCTCCCTTTGTAGACTATGAACTCACCGTGTAGTTATAGAATGTACAGGTTGTGGAACATCCAGCCGGCATCTCATTTTTGTCATGGGGTACATGGTGACTTCTACTACCTGTCTCTTCTCCAGTAAGAGGACTGTTATCATTTAGAATATTACAGTTGGGGCATTGGAACTGTAAGAGTGATATTATTTACCTGACATTATAAAAATATTGATGTTGCACACTGGGGGAGCTAGGAACTTTCATTTATGCAAAGGGGAGGTTGACCCCATTTAATGTTATAGAGTTGATCTTTATCTTTAATTAACTTCTTCTTTTACCCATTCTATGAAAAATCACTTTGGCACAAGGTTACCAAATTGAAGTCTAGGGAATCCTAAAACCCAATGCACAAAGTGCATCACTCACATTTGTATTTGGGCAATGCCTACTTTTTGACCACTCACCTTTTTTAACCACTCCCACCCAAGTTTATGGGCACAAAAACAGAAAATAAATATGTTAGCACATTCTAGATCCAATAGCAACAGGTGGAGGGTACGTGGACACTTTTTCCCAGGGACAGAGGTTCTGTAATGGAGCCTGTCCCCCTGAAACGGGGACTGAAGGGAACCCTATTTTGACTGCAATAACTCCGTCTCTTTATAATTGCCAATTAAGTAAGCACTTATCCAATCAGGTTTGTCCCGCCGTACACTTATTACAGAGTCCAGAAGACTTAGGGGCCCATTTACTTACTCACGAACGGGCCGAATGCGTCCGATTGCGGTTTTTTCGTAATGATCGGTATTTTGCGATTTTTTTGGAAAATTATCGCGACTTTTTCGTTACCAATACGATTTTTGCGGAAAAACGCGAGTTTTTCGTAGCCATTCCGAAAGTTGCGATTTTTTCGTAGCGTTAAAACTTGCGCAAAAAGTTGCGATTTTTTTGTAGTGTTAAAACTTGCGCAAAACATCGCGCCTTTTAAGTTTTAACGCTACGAAAAAAGCGAAACTTTTCGTGCAAGTTTTAACGCTACGAAAAAATCGCAACTTTCGGAATGGCTACGAAAAACTCGCGTTTTTTCGCGCAAATCGTATTGGTAACGAAAAAGTCGTGATAATTTCCGAAAAGTCGTAAAGGCGCCGAAAAAATCGCAAAAAATACGAAAAAGTCGCAAAATGTTCGTTTTCCAATCGGAATTTTTCCAATTTGGTCGGAATTCGTGTCTTAGTAAATCAGCCCCTTAGGGTGATGCTTATGCACCATGTTCTTCGACATATTAGCTTTTAGAAATATACAACGGTTTCAAGGTATCATTGTGAGATTTACAGGGTTCCTTACATGGTATTTCAAGGTAGGTATTGTCATACTAAGCTCCGTTGGATGAACCATGGAGGTAAGAGAACTAATTATCCAGGTAGGTCCTTCTGTTTGGAGAGAGCCCTATATAATGTACATTTGAAGCTTCCTGCTTTCCTCAGTCAGGGCATAACTCTCATTAACGGCTGGAGAACTTTGCCATTTTCTAACTTTAACTTAATCAACGTTTCACCACAGGCCCGTTAACTGATTGGCAAGGTGCTTCCTTCCTCCCAATTAATTGCACAAGCTGAAAATGACTGTTTGCATTAAATATAATTATCTGCTTTTGGTGCGCACAGAATCATTAAGTTTCCCAGCTACAGAAGCATTGTTCCGACAAGTCCTGCTTTCTATTGAGTCTCTCCACGTTCCTACTGTGCATAATGTTGTCATGTTTACCTGGTAAGAATCAAATGTATTGCCAATGCTTTTCAACTATTTCATAATTTGTTTTTTTTCCCTCAAATATCAATTAATGGCATATTTTAACGGAATAATGACTCATTTTTTCTGAAAAAAAAAAAAACTGTTCCTGAATGCAATGGATGTTAAGCTTTGTTTGACTTGCCTTTTCATGCAGACTGTTTTTATTTGTAAATATTCAAGGTTCCGGCTTATTTGTACATGATGTCCGTGACCTCTTTGGCTGTTATTGTTGAACCAGTGTTGCCAAAAAGAACAAAAAAAAAAAAAAATCATAAGGCGCATATATAAGTGTTTTCTTCATTTTCACCTTGATGTACAAAAATGAAAAAGACTTCATGGGACCCCCTGGCAATGTCTGTCTTCTCTGTTCTGCAGAAATGTTGAAGGAGCTGAACCAGCAGCGCAGAGCGAAAGAGTTTACAGACCTGAAAATTATTGTTGAAGGCAAAGAGTTTGAAGTCCACCAAAATGTTCTAGCCTCCTGCAGCTTGTATTTCAAGGACCTGATTAAAAGGTTTGCCTTCCTTCCAGCTATGATCTGGTCTGTTCTTTTTGTAGGGCCCATATGTGTGGCTTCTTTTATTTTTCTTTCCTCCCCTTTCTTGCAGGCCTTTGAAGAGCGAATCTCCTGTCACAAAGCCAGTAGCCATTCTCTCCACCTCTCTTGAATGTATTTCCAGAGTCCTGAAATCCCTTTATTACGTATCAGACTCCTATAGAGAGATGTATTCCGATCACACGCTTTCTATCCTTCATAACGCATTTCTTCTTCTGGGGCCGAGACAAAAGCTTTCTACTGACGGCTAAAAGCTTTAGAATCTTAACATTATCATGATCAGATGCCCAAAGGGACTCTCTTAACTCCATCAAGATAAAAGAAAGGCTTAAATCAGAATAGTTTGTTCTGTGTCTAATGTTAGAAGTCCCAGCTATCTGATAGCCTTTGTCACGGTGATGTTTAATAGATCCCTTGCTAATTGTTTTTGTAGATAATTTATCAGATCATTTAGCTGTTGGTGGTTAGACTATTGCAGCTGGTATCCATCAACTTCATTATCTATAGCGAGCGTATGGATAGAATCGGAAATCAATGGCGCTTTGTGAGATCAGAATAGTTGCAAAGAGTGAACATCAATGCCAAAGTCATGGCTTTCAACCACCACTCCGAAGCTGCTAACTGGCGGATTGGGATGCTGGGGATGGCCTATGAAGTTGACATTTTTTGGTGGATCCCTCATAATGATCTTTTTGGTTATATGTCAGAGGAGAAAACAAAAACCATGTATGTTCATGGAAAGTCTTCCCTGTAAAAATACACGGAAAACACATGGAATCTGTTATTAATACTCCCCTGGCGCCAAGCATTCCAGTTTTGAGGTTTAACGTGTGGTTTCCATCAGCCTGAAAGAAATAAATGACCTGCTTTTGACTGTTGAAGCCTGGTAAATGTTCAGATTAAAACATTCCATAACTCTCACTTTCTCTCAATCACCAACCAGTTATCCCAAATGCATACTGTTTTGCCTTTCAGCGTGCCCCTGAGCGGACTCGCAAGAAGCAGTAACCTGGTAACACTTTGCGCTGGAGAAACCCTTATTGCTTGCTTGTGTACAAACGGCGCCCTAAAACATATCCACTAACAATGCCGAAGGGACCTTTTCTTCCAGGGTCATCATGCGACTGGGGGCTTTTTATTTTATAATAATATCGATTACCTCATCGGCCCATAGCGCCGAAGCCATTATGTTCCATATCATAGAACATAGTGTTGTATAACCTGTGGCTCGTGATGCTCCTTTTATGTTGCTCCCAGTGGCCTCAAAGTAGGAGCCATTTTTATATTTCTGACTTGGAGACAAGTTTTGGAAGCCCAGAGACAAAGGTTTACCCCAAGCAGAGCCCCCTGCAGGCCAGCAGTCCCCATGGGGCTACCAAATAGCCAATCACAGCAACATGCCACTCACCACCCCCATTAATGTTGCTCCCAGTGGCCTCAAAGTAGGAGCCATTTTTACATTTCTGGCTTGGAGACAAGTTTTGGAAGCCCAGAGACACAGTTTTACCACAAGCAGAGCCTCCTGTAGGCCAGAAGTCCCCATTGGCTACCAAATAGCCAATCACAGCCCTTATTTGGCACCCCCAAAGAACTTTTTTCATGCTTGTGTGGCTCACCATTGCTTTTTATATCTTTTTAGGGATATAAAGGGAGTGGCAGGATACACAAGGACTAGCTTATGTCTTTTGCCAGGGATTTTATAGCTACTTCACGTATAGATCTAGAACACTTGAAGTAATGGGATTCAATACACAAAATAATGCATGCAGTCATACTTTATTGTAAATTTATGAGAGAATAAAAGGAGGTTCATCGTATAAATAGGGGTACAGCTTTTACTACCTTTCATATATTCATATTTAGTATTCAGGGCTGCCTTTCACGGCTGTTATCGTTCCTAAATACAGAAACAATCCATTTACCAGATAATATCAATGGATGGAGCCCTCTAGACCTTTCTGTAAAAAAAAAGAGCTCTCCCGTCCCTAGGTTTAAGCTCTTCAGACTTCATTTATTTTATCACTTACAGGAAGAAATTCATGAGTTTCGCTAGTTCTGAGATTTTTCCCAAGAGCTACTGAAGTGGCGCTGTGGCGTATTTCTTTATATTGTGTTTGTGGCGGAATTTGCGTAGCATGCTGTCAGTTTAGAGTTAGAATTCATGAGTTAAATCATATACAGTGAGCTTTTTAATTTAGGTAAATAGATTTCTATTCAAAGATATTATTTTTCTAGAAGGGCTTATTTACCAATACAAAAAGAAAAGTGTGTAGGCTTAATGCTGCTTAGTGCTTGCAACTTACGCCTAGCGCCAATGCGCCCGTTTATCCTGCTTTATAAATAGCGTTGAGTTGTGCATAAGTTGCACAGACACAAGGGAACCCTGAAGGTAACTCTTGCCTTAGGGAGGTATTAGGGCTCATTTACCATTGAAGTGTCAGTCAGTCGTAGTGTGTATTGATGCCATTCATTAAAGGTTTTTACGTCCAAGGACCCTCCATGACCTATAGTTGCACTCAATTTCTGTTCATCTATCCCGCCTCCTATCCCAAATCAAGCAAGTGCACCTAGAACCCTAGAGCTACCTCCACCTTCAAGCAAGAGGTAATTCCAGGGTTCCCACTACAGGCTGTGTCAAAAGATTTATGCCCCATTATGTCCTGCACATTTTTGAAGGCTTTTCACTTACACATTGTCTAGGAAAATCTGGCAGTACATCAAAGCTTGCACCCACATTGTACTCAAGTTTCGGGCCTTAGCTATAGACAAAGCGGCAGATGCTGCTAAGGTTGTCACCTTTATTTTAAGGGCTGTGACACACGGGGAGATTAGTTGCTGCGTGACAAATCTTCCTTGTTGCAGGTGACTAATCTCCCCATAATGACATCCCACCGGCTAGAATGTAAATCGCTGGTGGGATGGCATACACTTCGCCGCGATTTGCTGAAGTTTCCTTGGGAGGAAACTTCCGTGACTTCGGCAAATCGTGGCGCCGTGTATGCCATCCCATCGTGACTTACATTCTAGCCGGTGGAATGGCATTCCAGGGAGATTAGTCGCCCACGACAAGGGAGATTTGTCTCGCAGCAACTAATCTCCCCGTGTGTCACAGCCCTAACAGTTTTTCTGGCCTGCAGGGGGTGGTGCTGCTCAATTATATCATGGGGGCGGAGAATGGGTGGGTCAGTTATGTCATGGGCAGGCCTATGACATCAGAGACATGGGAATTGGTGGTTAGGGGGAAATTAAACCATTTGAAGACAGTAGGGAGGGTTTAGCAATGAACAAGTAGGGGAGAAGATAGGTAATTACAAATGTACTGGCAACTACATTGTAATACTAGCCCTGGCTGTAGCTGGGGATTTACTAGCTAGGCCGGTCAAATACCAGCCAGGTGGCAAGTGGTGATATTGTGGGTGACCAGAAAAAAAATAGTGGGGGACAGAGACCACAAAGTTACGCCACTGAGGTGTATGATATTTGGAAGACATTCTGTATTACACAGGAATTCTGGGGGAAATGCTAAATTGTGAATATAAAAATGTCAATTTCCAGGTGTTATTGTGCCCCTGGCAGTTAGTAAATGAGCCCTACTCTTCTATTTATATATTTCTGTATCTGATTAGCTGTCGCTACAGCGATCTCCCCTTCAGATTTTCCAACTTCTGTTGTTCCAAACACAATACAGCCCTCAAATAAATAGCAATGCCTCTTCCCCCCCTTCATTTTATCTCACCCCTCCCCTGATCAACTCTCCCCCTCGTCATCTCTGCTTTACTCCATGAGAAATTAGCAAATGGATTTCTTTTACAGAAAGCAGCAGCGGTGGCTCAGATCTTCCAGAAGTCCCTGGCTTTGTATTGTCTACAATAGAAAGTATTCTGAGCCACTCTGGCGCTGACAGGCTAATTTGTTCTGCGAGAAATAGAACCAGGAGAATGGAACTAAAAGCAGGAAAAATTAAGGTTCAGGTCTTTTAATGTCAGGATTGTATTAAAAAAGAGGGAGACTTGTCCAGGTCTGCGGGCGGTTATGATGGGCCGGGCGCAGACACCTCGTGTTTACTTTATGAGAAGGCAAATAGTAGCTGGAATGAAAGGACTGGACTCCTGTGGCCTTTTTTCTATTAAAAACTTCCCGCTCGCGTTTTCTCCGAGGAAATTGCTCAATGCTCAGTGTGAACAGCGACCATGTTGAATTCAGCTTAGATTGGTTTTTTGGAGCCATTTAGAATAACACAATAAAAAAAAACTGAGATTTCCAATTGCTTTTTGCGGTAATAGAATAGCCAAATAAGGATAAATACTAAAAAATAAAGTAGGCCAATCAACAGTCTGTTGATGGGAATTGAAATAAGAACAAGAAGTGAAGCTTTATCTGTCGCTCACTCCATTCTCTAACTGCTACCTTCAAGCACTAGAAAGCTCTAGAACAGTAGAATAGCGATATCATGACTGTGGAGTGAATGAGGCCCCATGAGATTTACAAACAGCTTTCTTTCATATGTGCTAATTCTTAGATTGTGATTACAGCCTAGAAATAATGATGAATAAATAAAACAAAATTTCAATAATTTAGTATTTGGACAGTCATAGATCTCCTTCGAGCTCCATTAATATGAAGTTGGTCCTAATTTTGCTGTTACAACTTCCACTAGATACTGGAGCATTGTTGGAGGGATTTCAGCCTCAAAAGCATTGTAAGGCTGGGCATGAATGTTGAAATGCCTTGT
Organism: Xenopus tropicalis; assembly: GCF_000004195.4. NCBI lineage: Eukaryota > Metazoa > Chordata > Amphibia > Anura > Pipidae > Xenopus > Xenopus tropicalis. The sequence continues at coordinate 145,318,861 of NC_030681.2, forward strand.
TCAGTTGGGTTGAGGGAAAGTGATGTTGGGCGCCTATGTTGAGATGAGACCTGGCTTGTTCAGCTGGGTTGAGGTCAAATGATTTGCTGAGCACCTACTGTATGTTAAGATGAGACCTGGTTTGTTCAGTTGGGTTGAGGGCAAGTGATGCTGGGCACCTATGTTGAGATGAGACCAGGCTTGTTTAGTTGGGTTGAGGGCAAGTGATGCTGGGCAACTATGTTGAGATGAGACCTGGCTTGTTGGGTTGAGGGCAAGTGATGCTGGGCACCTATGTTGAGATGAGACCAAGCTTGTTCAGTTGGGTTGAGGACAAGTGATGCTGGGCACCTATGTTGAGATGAGACCAGGCTTGTTCAGTTGGGTTGAGGGCAAGTGATGCTGGGCACCTAGTTTCAGATGAGACCCGGCTTGTTCAGTTGGGTTAAGGGCAAGTGATGCTGGGCACCTATGTTGAGATGGGACCAGGCTTGTTCAGTTGGGTTGAGGGCAAGTGATGCTGGGCAACTATGTTGAGATGAGACCTGGCTTGTTGGGTTGAGGGCAAGTGATGCTGGGCACCTATGTTGAGATGAGACCAAGCTTGGTCAGTTGGGTTGAGGGAAAGTGATGCTGGGCACCTATGTTGAGATGAGACCTGGCTTGTTCAGTTGGGTTGAGGGCAAGTGATGCTGGGCACCTATGTTGAGATGAGACCCGACTTGTTCAGTTGGGTTGAGGGCAAGTGATGCTGGGCACCTATGTTGAGATGAGACCTGACTTGTTCAGTTGGGTTGAGGGCAAGTGATGCTGGGCACCTATGTTGAGATGAGACCAGGCTTGTTCAGTTGGGTTGAGGGAAAGTGATGCTGCGCACCTATGTTGAGATGAGACTTGGCTTGTTCAGTTGGGTTGAGGTCAAGGCCATATCTTTTACTGCTGTCTTAGCAAAGCCATTCTCTATGGACCTTGTATCAAGCTAAAACAAGAAAGAGCCTTCATCAGACTATAGCTATGGTAGGAAGCCGGAATGTGTGCTGTAGCAATAAGGAGCCAGGGGCCCTAGAGAAAACTATGAAGTGACAATTAGATAATTAGTCAGTCAGCATTCTCCAGGCATTCTCCAAACCCAGTCTTATCCATTAGACTGCACAACTCATCATTCCTAAGAACTCCCACAATTCTATAGTCCGGTGGCATTGACATACATTCTTCACAGCAATAGGTTTTTGGGGTTAAAAGCATCCCGTTAAATGTGTTGAGTTGTTAATGTGAATACATTTAGCTGGAAATATGTACATTTGTTTTTCCAGAATTTCCCTCATGGTGATGAAATGACAGCCTCCCATTCTCAGTAACGTTTTCATACAGAGACGTTTAGACTTTGTTGCCTGTAATGATTTTACTGCTTAAAGATCGTCTCTGGGGGATTACAGATATTTTATAATACAGACTTTCCAGTAGATGTTACAGGATTCTGACTGAACTCTGCCCCTGTAGCAGCTAAACGCGTGGCACGAAGGCATCTCATTGGTGCACTCATCAGGCCTGATGGAAAGATTACAGACATTTCTCAGAATATCAGAATCAAATTTATTGCTTAACTTCCTGGATGTAGAATTTTGAAAGCAAATTAGAGGTAAATATGAGAAGCTTCTATGTTTTCTTGCAAAGTCTTCCATTAAAATAGCTGTGACTGCAATAATAGAAGTGGGTTGAAGATTTCTGCTAATGTACAACCCAAAGGCAACTATGGGGTTTTATTGAGACTTTGTCTTGTATCTCAATGTTCATGTCAAAACCTCTGTAAAAATAATTGATAAAGAAAAGGTGATGAGATACAGGTATGGGATCCCTTATCCGAAAACCCATTATCCAGAAAGCTCCAAATTACGGAAAGCCTGTCTCCCATAGACTTAGTTTTAATGAAATAATTCAGATTTTTAAAGATTGATTTCCTTTTTCTCTGTAATAATAAAACAGTACCTGTACTTGATCCCAACTAAGATATAATTGCCCCTTATTGGGGGCAGAACAATCCTATTGGGTTTATTTCATGGTTAAATGATTCCCTTTTCTCTGTAATAATAAAACAGTACCTGTACTTGATCCCAACTAAGATATAATTACCCCTTATTGGGGGCAGAACAGCCCTATTGGGTTTATTTCATGGTTAAATGATTCCTTTTTCTCTGTAATAATAAAACAGTACCTGTACTTGATCCCAACTAAGATATAATTACCCCTTATTGGGGGCAGAACAGCCCTATTGGGTTTATTTAATGGTTAAATGATTCCCTTTTCTCTGTAATAATAAAACAGTACCTGTACTTGATCCCAACGAAGATATAATTACCCCTTATTGGGGGCAAAACAATCCTATTGGGTTTGATTAATGGTTTATTGATTTTTTAGTAGACTTAAGGTATGGAGATCCAAATTACGGAAAGACCCCTTATGCGGAATACCCTTGGTCCTGAGCATTCTGGATAGCGGGTCCTATACCTGTACTACAATTAGAATTCAAGTTTTTGCCATGATTTGAGAATATTGTGGAAAAAAAAATTGTTAAAATCCAACAAACATCCCCCCAAAGTCCTGCTCTGTTGGAAGTCTGACAGGTTTAAAACTCCTGCAGTACGGGGAACCCTAGGACACACAATTCAGTAGTAAATCATTTCTGTATGAGGAATTAATGCACAAAGGAATTTCATAAAAAATCTAAAAAATACAAAAGACGTAAAAAGCTCCGTCCTTCGCTTTCGGGCTGCATTTCTACACGCTGCATTCCAACCAGAAAACTTGTCCAAATATCTGAGTTAACATAAAGGTATCTGGAAGACCCTTGAGTTTGGCATTCTTCTCTGTATAACAAAGGTATCTACTTAGCAGTGTATTTTACCTTGAAAAATGTATACACACAGCAGCTGCGCAAATGAATGCTTTGCCATCAAGCCTACAATTTTACCATTGCCGCCCCAGGTTGCTTTGTGCTGAAATGGCACCATTTAGCTTGATGCATTCCCATTAGTAGTTGCCTACTTGCCCTTATATACTCGGCTCTCACTGGTGGCACCCCCCATTGAACTTTATTCAGGATGAGTTGGTAACTTTGAAAAAAGTCCGACTAGAAAAATTTCATTCTTAATTTCTGGTAATCTAAGAAAATATTGTCATTCAGCACCTACTGACTGGCACCCAATGTGAAGGAACCCCCAGTACATGTGCTTGTGGCCAATATGTTAGACGTCCTCCAATGACTCTAATTGTATAGCTCTCATTCTGTGCCAGCTTTCCTCTTCTTCAGCACAGGGTAGCTTTTAGCATGGTGTTTTAGCATGGTGGGGCCACTGCCATCCTCTTCCAGCTTTCTAGGCTTCATCGACACCTTAGTCAGACTTGACACTTGGGCCGTACAGAGCTTTCCCGAAGAGTCATGTTCTTCACAAGCACCACATCTGAAGAGGTGTATGGGATCCCTAGATGACTAGGACCCCTAGATGACTGCACCTCGCCCTAAAGTACTGCAGGGGGCCAGTTGGGCAAACCCAGGCCCAACTCACAACCCATTCCAGACCTACTTGCCAAGCACCCTGTTCCCGTTACCTGACCTTACCCACACTACCCAAACTTTTAAAACCAAATCCGGGGGCCCCAGAAAACCAGAAGTGATGTCACTCTGGGATCAAACATGTCAGGACCAGGTCAGCCAGGCAGGGTACCTGCAGACTGCCCACATATTTAGGGAATTGGGATCTTTCTGCTAAATCACTTTGTAGGTTCCCAACCTAATTGCAGGACTCTGCTGATAACTACCCTGGGCCTGTGCGTTTTTTAAAAAAAGAGGAGGGCTGTCCCAGAGTAAAGTATTGGCACCCACCCCGACTCTTTCATTATCCTCTAAAGCAGCGGTTCTCAACCTGTGGGTCGGGACCCCTTTGGGGGTCAAAAGACCCTTTCACAGGGGTCGCCTGAGACCATTGGAAAACACATATTTCCGATGGTCTTAGGAATAATTTTATAGTTGGGGGTCACCACAACATGAGGAACTGTATTATAGGGTCGCGGCATTAGGAAGGTTGGGAACCACTGGTCTAAAGGAGAGTTTCAACATCCAATTTAGTGGAAAGTGTTAAATTAAAGCTGACAGCAGTACAGAATACTATTCAAAGCAGTGTCGTTTGGAGAAAATAATGTTTCATTTTGGTGTATGTAATAAGCTAGGGCCTTACGATTTACTATTTATTTACAGAAAAACGTTATTATTGCAGAATATTTTTTCCAGGGGGGCCGCAGTTTTAGACTGTCATTTTACATTGCCTAGAACGCACTTCAGGTGAACTTGCACTCACCCAGATTCAGCGCACGGAAAAGGCACAGATCTGTTTGGAAGATAACTCTTCCGCTCATGATTGTCCATTAGATGTGACAGCGAGGAGTTTGTTTAGCAGGTGCCATCTGTCATAGCTGGATGTGTGCTGGGGGGGCAGTGACCTGGATACGCTACTATATAAATAGCTAAACATATTTCATGTTTATTTCTTAGATAGGGCAGCTGGAAATAAGGACAGCTGAGGTAATAGACACACATACACACAATGATACACAGGTACACTATAGCATGAGAAGAAATGGAAGGCTAATAATGCACAAGTTCAAAGCCCATTTTAGAGAGGAGAGGGCATTTTTGGCTATTGGATAAGGTTGGCTACCGGCTAAGGTTGGCTATCGGCTAAGGTTGGCTATCGGCTAAGGCTGATTACATTGGCTATTGGCTAAGGTTGACTATATTGGATACAAATCTTGATTATTATGTAGTAACAGAAGGAAAGTAGCCTTGTCATAATCACCCATAGCAACTACTTAAAAGTTGGGTCTTCCAGGGCAAAAATAGGTAGAATAAAGAAGCAGTACTTCTGATGAGAGAATGATAGATACAGTTACAGTACTTTTGTCCATGTTTCTGCTGTAGCTAACTGGAGAATCTCAAGCTTCTGATTGCTTGGACCAGGGATCCCCAGCCAGTGAACATGTTGCTCACCTCCCCTTTGATGTTGCTCCAAGTGGCCTTTAAAGCCTTATTTTTCAACTTCTGGCTTGAAGGCAAGTTTTGGAAGCTCAGAGACACAGTTCCACCCCAAGCAGAGCCTCCTGCAGGCCAGCAGTCCCCATGGGGCTACCAAATAGCCAATCACAGCCTTTATTTGTCATCTCCAAAAAAACTTTATCATCTTTGTTTGGCTTCCTAACACTTTTATATCTGATTGTAAAAAGTAAAAAGACCTGGCAGCACCCAAGTAGCTGAGTGCAAGGCCCTAAGGCAAGGTTGGCCTGTATTAACTGGATTCCAGTCAAGGAGTACTCTCTTACCTATAGCCTTAGATGGTACAAGGAGTGCTCTCTTACCTATAGCCTTAGATGGCACAGGGAGTGCTCTCTTACCTATAGCCTTAGATGGCACAGGGAGTGCCCTCTTACCTATAGCCTTAGATGGCACAAGGAGTGCTCCCTTACCTATAGCCTTAGATGGTACAAGGAGTGCTCCCTTACCTATAGCCTTAGATGGCACAGGGAGTGCTCTCTTACCTATAGCCTTAGATGGTACAAGGAGTGCTCTCTTACCTATAGCCTTAGATGGCACAGGGAGTGCTCTCTTACCTATAGCCTTAGGTGGTACAAGGAGTGCTCTTTTACTTATAGCCTTAGATGGTACAAGGAGTGCTCTCTTACCTATAGCCTTAGATGGTACAAGGAGTGCTCTCTTACCTATAGTCTTAGATGGTACAAGGAGTGCTCTTTTACCTATAGCCTTAGATAGTACAAGGAGTGCTCTCTTACCTATAGCCTTAGATGGTACAAGGAGTGCTCTATTACCTATAGCCTTAGATGGTACAAGGAGTGCTCTATTACCTATAGCCTTAGATGGTACAAGGAGTGCTCTTTTACCTATAGCCTTAGATGGTACAAGGAGTGCTCTCTTGCCTATAGCCATAGATGGTACAAGGAGTGCTCTCTTACCTATAGGAGTACTCTTTTATGGATTGTTTTACATGGCACTCACATTTGTTGACATTGAAAAGCCATAATGAAACTGAAAAAAAACTGGTGAAACTTGTAGTTCTCCACATTTGTTTACCCAGAGCTTTGGGTCCTATGGAGCTACAGAGGAAGGTGTCAGTGATGATTATGAAAACATGAAAAGGGTTGGGTTTGGAGAATCATATTCCACTAATGGAATGCTCCAATGGCTGCATAAAGCTCTAATATATATTTTGTTTTATATGGAGCAAAGTCTACACAGCTTGACGTGAGCCAAAACTCATATTTCGGGATATTTTGAGAGTGATCCCATGGAGTTTAAGTTCATGTACTCAAGTCTGTGTCTATAAACTGCCATTCTGATGTCCCCAACGCGTGGGGTTGTGTTCCGATGCCGGTCACTAGGCCTGACTTGCACTTCAGCATCAGAAATGTCTTCTTTTTAGAAAGCTTCTGTACTTGACATGGGTGGAAAAATGAAAATGATTTTAAGCATTTCCCTGTTCACCAGCCTCCAATTGTGCGGCAGAACCCCGCGGGGGCACAGGTGGATCCGTAAGTGCTTCTGTCATTCTAATTGGCCGGGCACAGCTGGAACAGGCATTTTCTTAAAATTCTAACCTATTACACATTCTGGAAAATGGCAGATTAATGCTCTACCAGAAGGGGAAAAACACCTGATGGCCTCATAATGCAATTTATTGAATAATGTGCTTTGTAATATCACACAAAAGGATACAGGCGCACATTAGTAAATATTTCTTTTCTTTGATTTTTACGGAGAAAGGAAAATTGCCCGGCAGCACAATGGCTTTTTACATTTTATTGGCATTATTACAAATAACAATCCAGCTCTTCGAGAACATAAATTATTAGCGAAATTAGACGGTTGGCTTTGAGTGCTACATTGTAACCATGAAATGCATTCACCTATCAGGAAGGTTGGTGTTTATGTTCTAGCAGTTGGTTTATGATTCTAGCTTTATGCGGCATGGGTAAGAGCTTGGTAATTGGGCGCGAGCGTACGCTCTGAGAGAGGGGGCCGGTGGGGGGGCAGGGATTTTCATTCTATTTTTTCTATAATTCCAATGATTAATCCCTCCAATTAATGCTAAATTGCTTTTCCTGTAATGTGTCTTGTGTGATTGAGGGAGGAGTTAATTATAAACATGGCAGCCGTCAGTCTGTGATGACAGGGATAACAAAAGATGATATTTTTACGTGTTTTTTATCCTAGAAAAAAAAATCTACATGTCACTTGCTCCAATTTCTCTCTTTCTATGGTCTAACACAGAGCTGGTTTTCACCAACCCAATGTGGCGCATTAAGTCTTTCCACCCATTACATCCAAGCAGCAGGCAGCATTTAATTGTCTACTGTTAGAAACCAAATAGTGAAATTGGTTGCCATGAGTTACAAGACCTAAAGGAAAAGTTTACATTTGTTTTTACACATAGTATGAGCGGTCATTGGCCGGACAGGTGCCATCTTTGGCATTTAAACAGCAATAGGGAGCCATCGTTTAGCAAGTGAGGGAATACAGGGGTAGCTCTTAGTACAAGTTGATCCAGGGACTGGTCCGATTGCCATTTTGGAGTCAGGAAGGAAACTAGAGAGGCTTCAGAGGGGGTTTTTGCCTTCCTCTGGATCAACTAGCAGTTAGGCAGGTTATATATAGGCATTATGGTTGAACTTGATGGACATACGTCTTTTTTCAACCTAACTTACTATGTTACTATGTTACTATGTTTGCAATGCCGGCAACCAAGAACACACTTCTAATACACCCTGTACAAATGAACTGTAATGGCTCCACTTCAGAGACAGACTTAGGCAGACTAATAAACTCACTGTCTGATGATTAAAGGTCTTCAATAACTTTCTAGGTTAATTGAACACCTGAAACGCACACAGAACACCTTGTACCTCAATGCACTTGTTGGAAGGTTGTTGAAGTTAATGAAAGCAAATAAATATATATTTTCTTACCAATAACATTCTTTTTTCCCTTTCCTCTCTCATTACCATTTGTTTTAATGACTTCTTTACTATTTCAGGAGTATCTTATCCTAACGTTGCAGCTTTCCCCATGCACTGTTGGCTAGATCCAAAAGGCTCAGTAGCTGACAGAACACTAATTGACACTTCCAAATGCAGGCCTAATTCTGATTCCAAATTATTCAGCACTTTATGCAGGAAAAGTCTTGAACACTCCCAAAGGATGGCTGCTGGCTTCCTGTGGCAGAGCGGGATCCCTCCCCACCCCTCCTTCTGCTCTAACCATTTTTGTCTGTCCACCTTGTCTTGTATTCCCTTTCCAAAGCATCTCCACTAAGGTCTTCCTTTGAGTGCCTGAAGGGAACAATATATTTTTAGACCAACAATGTTGTGACTGTGTAACATTTCAACTTGATTCCTTTCCATTTTGTATTTAGGTTTGATCAGGATGAAAGGGTTGGCAAATGGCACAGGAAGGATAGGGCTGCAGGGACATACGTTTTAGGGCTACACCTTGATCCTCCAACTGCCACTGATGTCTCCTACAACTCCTACAACCCTCAAGGGATTTCCAGCCTTTACCTCCTTCAACTTGTTGAGGTGGATACAGTTTAGACTGTATCCACCTCAACAAGTTGAAGGGGATAAAGACTGGAAACCCCTTGAGGTGTAGGAGTTGTAGGAGACATCAGTGGCAGCATTGCTGGTTCAACAGCCCTCTTCTAAGAATGGGCCCCAGCGTGTCTTGTCTTGGCCCCTGCAGTTATATAAAATATATATGAAATCAAATTATGTCTATGAAGATTCTCATTCTCAAGTCTAAAACAACTGGAGTTTTTCTTGAAAACGTTTCACCCCTCATCTGAGTGGCTCCTTCAGTTCAAATGACTGGTAGGGAATTCCCCGGTATATAAACCCTTTTTGGTAGTACAGTCACAGACATCCCTACCAGTCATTTGAACCGAAGAAGCCACTCGGATGAATGGTGAAACGTTTTCAAGAAAAGTCCAGTTGTTTTAGACGTAATTCTACTAGATACTGGAAATCAAATTCTATTTATTCCATTTTACCCGTTGGAGCTGTCGTATTGTCCCTTTTCTATACGCCACAATCTTCATTCATTAAACAGTGCGGCTGATGACTAAGGAATCATTAGTGATTATGAAGAAGCAAATGGTCATTGAGAATGTTCTGTAGAAGATCAGTTGATTAGCCTGAAACAAAATTATGCAGTTTTGGGCTGCCTCCAAGTGCCTATCAACTAAAGGCCCCTCGTCCTCTCAAGGATCAGAGCTTCTCAATGCATTGGGCACATTGTTGTGACCAATAAAGTTTGATAGGATCAAAATGAACTCAACTCCACTCTTCTAATCTCCCCTGAGGCTGCATAACTAAAGGTCCCCATACACTATAAGATCCGCTCACTTGGCGATGTTGCCAAGCGAGCGGATCGTCACCCGATATCCCCACCTACGGGTGGGCGATATCGGGTAGCAAGTAGCTTAAAAAAAAAAAAATCCGATCGTTTGGCCCTCGTGCCAAACGATCGGATTACATTTGCGGCCATGGGGCAGTCGGTTCGGGGACCGCATCAACGAGCCGATGCGGTCCCCGATCCGACGGAATTTTCTAACCTGGCCGATCGATATCTGGCCAATTTCAGGCCAGATATCGGTCGGCCAGGCCCCTCGTTTCTGCCCCTACATGGGCAGCTTCTATCGACCCGTGTATGGGGACCTTTAGTCTCTTGCTAAGTACCAGATCAGCACAATATTTTTAATAACGGGGGTGAAAGATCCCCATACATTGAACAAAAAAAAAAATGTAATTTTACCAAACAGCTTCAGAATCATGGAAGTGTATAGTACAATCTTCCATTCTCATTTACTGTAACAATAGACTCCCAGATTAGAAGGGATTTTAGCATGTCAGCATATCAGCTCCAATTGTTGAAATTCCTGCTGCATAATTAATGATGGTATTAAAATGTATTGTTTCCCTTTGAAAACTAACATCGTGCGCCATTTTCATTAACTCCGGCTCATACTTTCTTTTTTTTTGGTTTGCTACATTTTTTTATATTATTTTGCATGAGAATGCACAAACCTCTAGCAATAAAGCCTGTGTTGTGTTTTAGTATCGTGATTTTATTTCCTTCGAACGAATTCACTCGCTTCTCTTTCAGATCCCGTTAAAGATCAGTTGTTTAAAATGACAATATTCTTCAAATGAGCGAAATGAATGAAGTGTAAAAGTGCACATATATATATATTTTTTCTTTTTCTTTCTGTCGACTTTCTGCCCGATATTGAGAGCTGGTTGAAAGACGATGTGGGGAGCGACCTCTAAGAATGTCCTTGTCTGATATTGCCAGGTCGTCGAGAGACTCGGCCAAGAACGGAGAGAAACTGGAGTTGACTATGTCGAACATAAACGCTGAAGTCTTGGAATTGCTGCTGGAGTTTGTCTACACAGGCTCTCTCATTATAGACTCGGCAAATGCAAAGATCCTTTTGGAGGCGGCAAACAAATTTCAGTTTCATACGTTCTGTAAAGTCTGCGTCTCGTTCCTCGGTAAGCCACATTGCCTGGGTTCTCCTGCTTAACCTTTCACTTCTGAGGGAAAGATCACATCATTAAGGTTCTATTCATTGCCGTAGTTAATCCTTTTGTTTCTCTAACGTTTATGAATGCGAGAACAGTCTGCAATATTGGATGCAAACTTCGAATCCATCATAATTGTTCCCTCTGTAATTGAGCCCAATGTGTCAAAACAGATGCGATCGCAGCCAATATGTTGAAACAGATGCAGTTGAGCTTGCATTTTGATGAAAATGAGATAGAAGATGCATACAGCATTTTCAGAGTTGAGGGGTTGCGGAGTGCGCATTCAAAATTACATTTACATTCCAAGTCCAAGTTGATGGACCCTGAAGCTAAAGCCAATTGTGCAATAGTCCAAGATACACATCGTTCATCAGTAGAGGTGGGATAGACCCATTGGCAACTCTGTAGACACAAGTGTTTAGTGAATTAGGGCAGTATCCTCCTTCCATTGCATCCATTTTAGAGCACCCACACTTATCCATATCAGTTCAGTAACGTTTAAGACCAGAATTTAGGCAGAGGTGCCCTGGGCACAGTCATATTTAGGTCACAGAATTATGTCCAGTACCCATTTATTTTGAATGTGAATGATAGTCACAGTTGAGGGCAGTGAACAGCCCATCTGAGGACACTGTTGGTTCACAGTTTACACTACACCTCACTGTAGGTAGGCTGGTACATGGTTTCTTTGTGGTGGTACAGGGATGGGGTTGCAGCTTGAGAGACATTTTGTGCTCTAGTCAGTGGAGCAGCGAGCTGTGCCATTGTGCAGAGAAGAGTTTTAGGCCTGAAGGCAGAGTCACCACTAAGGCATCACTGCTGACATTGAAGGAAGAAAGTCTACTAGGCTACTAATAACCTGAGTTGCAAACATCAATGGCTCCACCAGCAGTCTCACCAGTAAACTCACAAGTCTTTGACCACCCAATCAAATCAAGATGTCTGCATCTCAGTAACACAGTTGTGTCGCCGGTAAATAGCATAGACACCCTCTACGGAATCCCGAAGTCAAACCTTACGTACTTAGATGGTTGTTGACATTGTTTTGGTTGAAGGAGAACTTAAGGTATAATCACTGGGTGGCCAATATGATAGGCACCCCCCAGTGATTAGTATCACTTAGCTGATACCCTAGGCTGGTTCTCCTGTTTGCATCGACCCGGGGTATTTCTAAAGAAGCTCATCAATATTCTTCAGCTTCACCAGCGTTACCATCTTCTTTAGCTTCTTCTGTCTTTTCTTCGTTCAAAGCAGGCACGAGTGCAATAGAGTGAAAGACAAACTTAGATGCAAAGACAGCTTTTTCACTCTACTGTACATGTACCTGCCCTAACCCACAAGAAAGATGGGGGTGATGAGGTTCTACAGAAATTCCCCGGGCCAGTCCAGTTTTTAGGGAACAGGAGCACCAGTCCAAGGTATCAGGTAAGAGAATATAATCACTTTGGCGGGGGGGATGTCTAACATTTTGGCACTCGCCAGTGAATATACCTTTAGCTCTCCTTTAACATAATAAGTAAGTTGGCTGTCTCCCTAGTTGAATAGGTTCTGTAGAAATTGATATTGAAACTTGTACATAAACCTTTAATCCTTACTGTGCAACACACGGCTCCTAGTGTTCCTAATAATCCCTTTGACTGATAAATCTGTGCCCCAAATCATACATCTAAAAATGCTAGACGGCACTTTACATTGAGTAAAGGCAAATTATTTTTTTATTGATGATCTGTTTCATCAAATTATGAAGTCTACCAAATGAAAACAGATATGTACAATCATAAATCATCCGAAATGGGGGAAGTGGAGGAGGGACTGGAGATTATAAGGAAAAATTATCCCTAAGGCTTCCATTGCGGCGAGCCAAGAAACGCTACCATTAAACTGCCTCCCGCTCTAATCTCATGATAACAGTCATTTAGAAAAATGGTTTGTTTAATGCTTTTCTGCTCCATGGAACACGGATGTGTGTAAGAGAGAGAACTCCTCAATCGGAACTAACCAAGACCACACATTCAGTCACTGTGAACCAATACTACTTATATACATAAATATATATAATGCTCGCAAAATGCCTTTTAAGTAGATCCTACTGCTTCTCTAAACCCCACAGTTGATGCGGTGATAGTTCAGAATGAGAGGATGATGGAATGGGACAGGGGAGACCAAAGGTCTAGGAGCATATGGGTTCCAATGGCAGTAGGAGAGTAATGATGGTGCAGATAATTTAGACAGAGCATTGCTAGTGGTGGGGAAGGTGTAGACAGAGACTTTGGGGAAGGTTTTACAAAGAAGAAATAAAGTTGCATAAGGACCACAGTATATAACAGTGTAATGGGGGTAGAGTGGAGGAAGCAGTTAGCCCATTTCGTTAGGAGGAGCAAAGAGAAATGGAGAAATTCATCTTGGAAGGAAATGTTAGAGAGAAACATTATAGGTCATGGCCAGACTAGTAACACCACTTGTTTTGTTATTTCCCTCAGAAAAACAGTTGACTGCCAACAATTGCCTAGGGATCTTAGCTATGGCCGAGGCAATGCAGTGCGTGGAGCTATACAATATGGCCAAGGCCTACGCCCTGCAGAACTTCCCCGAGGTGGCCAATCAGGATGAGATCCTGAAAATATCCAAGGAGGATTTTGTCTCCTACATTTCCAATGACAGCCTGAATACGAAAGCCGAGGAGCTGGTCTATGAGACGGTGATAAAGTGGATAAAGAAGGATCCCGGAAACAGAGCCCAGGTAGGAGCAATTGGGGGAATTGTGGGCCAGTGAGTGTGTGTTTAGATTGGCCAAATGGAGCCCTGACATAAATGAAAACCAGCAAGAGGGATTACCATAGAGCAAACCTTAACTTCTATTGACTAAAAGGCAATTAAATATATATATATTATAAATATATATCAATATATACCTCTCTGCTGCATGGAGCCCATTGAGTTTGTGCACACAGTCATGCGTTACCTATTGCAGTTGTAATTGGTCAGAACTGTGACCAACCTAACAACAGCTAAATGATTATAACTTCAACCTGGCTAGACCTACCTGTATCAGAGATTTAGAATAATAAACGGTCTCTGGCAACCTGTGGCCAATCAGAGCATGGAATTGTTTACATGGTTTGACCAACCTGTAGCCAATCTTAACCTTAAACCTTAAACAGGGCTAAACCAATTCAGAGATCAGCTGACAGGAAGTGATGCAGCTCTAACTGTAACAGGAAATAGTGTGGGAGCAAAAGACAAAACTCTGCCCATTCATTGGCTGATGGGGCCTAGCATGTATGTGTGCCTTGGCTTGTTTGTGTGCACTGTGAATCCTATGATCCCAAGGGGCGGCCCTTAATTCTTAAAATGGCAGTTTCCTATTTAGGATTACCCAATGGCACATACTACTAAAAAAGTATATTTATATGAAAATGGTTTATTTAGATGGAGCAGGGTTTTACATATGGGCTTGTTTTGCAATCTAGTTTTATAGAGACCTACACTGTTGGTACACTGGGGTGTAGTTTTCCTTTAAACGTATCTGAGCATTGTAGTTCAGCTACAGCTCCCAGGCTTAGAACATGTTTCTTGTTTTCAATTCTCTGATCCAAGAAAAATAGTTAGAGAAGCCATAACGACTCGTAGTTTTTCACAACCTTTTAAACTTTCCTTCATGGTGAAATATATCGGTCATATTTTTCCCCAGCAGGTCCATAACTCCAACTTTATTATTGCTTTAGAAAGCTTTCTGCCGCCTCCCTTCCTCCCCGGCTCTCGAACCCCCAGTGAAACAGATTATAAATTGTGTATTCTGTGCTATGTGTCACCGGCCTCCTTCAGCAACAGCTTGGGTAATGTTTATGCAGCAGGTTGGACCCTTCGTGCGCCAGTCTCTTCCCACAATACACAGATCTGCTTGTTGTTTGGGGGTTTTTTGGCATAAAAATTGCTTATTCTTTTATTAATTTCACTTCATTTCTAGAATATTTAACTTGTCTTTCTGCCTAATTTATAGAGCTTGTTCCCCCGGCTGTGACCGCTGGGGCACAATGGTGCTTGATTAGTTATGACGATTGGATAAGTTGGTTGTAAACAATACTGATATTAGAGAATTTACCTGTTGAAATATGAGTTGCTTAACTCATATCTTTCATAATCTTTTCATCTAATAGTCAGGGGCCAAAATTGCTGTTGACAATACCACCATGACCCACCGTTTCTGCCCATACCCCCTTTGGACATTATGTATATGACGGGGCAGGTTGGGCAAGGAATTTAAAATCATTCTAGAACATGGGGGGGCGGGGAGGAGTAAATTCCTGTGCAGCTTGGGGCTAAGGAGCATTAGTTGCAGGGAGCAGGTCAGCTTGGCCATGATGATGGTACAGGTATGGGATCCCTTATCTGGAAACCTGTTATCCAGAAAGCTCCGAATTACGGAAAGCCTGTATCCCATAGACTCCATTTTTACTGGGGCAGAACAGTCCTATTGGGTTTATTTCATGTTTAAATGATTCCCTTTTCTTTGTAATAATAAAACAGTACCTGTACTTGATCCCAACTAAGATATAATTACCCCTTATTGGGGCAGAACAGCCCTATTGGGTTTATTTAATGGTTAAATGATTCCCTTTTCTCTGTAATAATAAAACAGTACCTGTACTTGATCCCAACTAAGATATAATTACCCCTTATTGGGGGCAGAACAATCCTATTGGGTTTATTTAATGGTTAAATGATTCCCTTTTCTCTGTAATAATAAAACAGTACCTGTACTTGATCCCAACTAAGATATAATTACCCCTTATTGGGGGCAGAACAATCCTATTGGGTTTATTTAATGGTTAAATGATTCCCTTTTCTCTGTAATAATAAAACAGTACCTGTACTTGATCCCAACTAAGATATAATTACCCCTTATTGGGGGCAGAACAATCCTATTGGGTTTATTTAATGGTTAAATGATTCCCTTTTCTCTGTAATAATAAAACAGTACCTGTACTTGATCCCAACTAAGATATAATTACCCCTTATTGGGGCAGAACAGCCCTATTGGGTTTATTTCATGGTTAAATGATTCCCTTTTCTCTGTAATAATAAAACAGTACCTGTACTTGATCCCAACTGAGATATAATTACCCCTTATTGGGGGCAGAACAGCCCTATTGGGTTTATTTAATGGTTAAATGATTCCCTTTTCTCTGTAATAATAAAACAGTACCTGTACTTGATCCCAACTAAGATATAATTACCCCTTATTGGGGGCAGAACAGCCCTATTGGGTTTAATTAATGTTTTATTGATTTATGTTTTATTGATTTTTTAGTAGACTTTAGTAGACTATGGAGATCCAAATTACAGAAAGACCCCTTATCCAGAATACCCTTGGTCCCGAGCATTCTGGATAACTGGGCCCTATACCTGTACAATGGATTCCATGCTCTCCAGCTATCGGATGCTCACAGCCAGCATGGCGGCTTTATCTACCCATGTACAGTAAATATGTTAGACTCCTAAACAGAAACTCTATAGGCTAATATACTTTTCTGCTTGAATTCACAATAACATCTACTCTGCTGTCCCTGTGTGTTTGCTTTCCAGATCACATGGAGACAGTAAATTGAATTGTCAGCATTGCCAGTAATAGCATTTACACTAAAAACTTTGCTTCTTACTCCCCCCTTCAGGAAAGACATTTAACCCTTAGAGTGATGTATTTTGCTTTTGTGCTCCACCCTCTGTAAAGGGGACATTTAACTCCTCAAGTACAGTTCCTTCTTTTGTGGCTCCTCCCTTGCAGGGAGGACATTTAACCCCTAGAGTGCAGTACTTTTCTTCTGAGACCCACCCCTGCAGGGAAGACATTTAACCCCTCAAGTACAGTACTTTGCTTCTCAGCCCCATCCCTGCATGCACGTCATTTAACCCCTAGAGTGCAGTACTTTACTTCTTTGTTGCACTCCTGCAGGGAAGACATTTATCCCCTAGAGTGCAGTACTTTGCTTCTTGGCTCCACCCCTGCTGGAAGAGCATTTAACCCCTAGAGTGCATTATTTTGCTTCTTGGCTCCACTCCTGCAGGGAAGACATTTATCCCCTAGAGTGCATTATTTTGCTTCTTGGCTCCACCCCTGCAGGAAGAGCATTTAACCCCTAGAGTGCAGTACTTTGCTTCTTGGCTCCACCCCTGCAGGAAGAGCATTTAACCCCTAGAGTGCATTATTTTGCTTCTTGGCTCCACCCCTGCAGGAAGAGCATTTAACCCCTAGAGTGCAGTACTTTGCTTCTTGGCTCCACCCCTGCAGGAAGAGCATTTAACCCCTAGAGTGCAGTACTTTGCTTCTTGGCTCCACCCCTGCAGGAAGAGCATTTAACCCCTAGAATGCAGTACTTTTCTTCTCAGCTCCACCCCTGTAGGGAAGACATTTAACCTCTGCCGTACAGTAAATGCAAGTAACGTTCTGTAAAGAAAGATTGCTGGACTTTATTTGCAGACTTGCTAGGAAATCTGCATAGCAACCATAGTAACTAACACGCAGCATCATTTTAAAGAATTTGAAACGTGGCTTAAATAACATTTTCAACCCCATAATTCCTCTTTACATGGCAAAGAGGGAATAAAACAGATAAGCATCTTCTGCAAATTGTAGTTCAGCAACAGCTGGATGGTCATAGGCTGGACAATTATGAATACTAAACTCTAATTTATCATTTGTACTTCAGCATATTACATTGTTCAGTTAAATGTCCCCGCTCAGGTTGTGGGCCCTGGGTACATGCCTTACCCTAAGAATAATCCGAGCAGCCCCCACAATATAAATTCTATGGCTATCTAGGGGAATGTGGTGCGTTTGGCTGACTGAGAGTTAGCGGAGAATAAAGTGGCTCTGTTGGAAGGGAATGGCCAGGGGAAGATTGTGGGAGTAATAACGTGTGAGGCTTATTTACTGTTTACTGTGCCTCCCTCGGAGCCCGCGTTGTCCCTTTATTGGCTGTGGGGCCCCTCCTGCCGCCATTTCTTTGCTCCCTTCTTCATTCATCTGCTGTCAGAGTCTCAGTACAGATGTTACAGGATTTATTACGTGTTGTGAGAATGGCCCCTTTCTTGTGATAATACGGCACAGCCAGTGTGTATCTATAACATCACAGAATGGTCTTCTCCTTTGTTAAATCCCACAATAGTGACATTTTATGCAGAGATTTATTTAGGGGTCCAAATAGGGGCAACTGGGCAGCTGTAGGTGGGAATAGGGGGAGGCAGTAGGGAGAGTAGCGATGGTGCAATATGGCAACAGTAAAGCATGACGGAGCCTTCCAGTGTCGGCACAAATCACTGCATCTTCCCAAGATCAAGAATGGTGGAGTCGCCATTTGTTAGACCGCCCTGTGAGTTGTCAGAAAGCACTTGGGTTCACCCCTTATTTATTGCAATGGCAGATTCAGATAGGGTTAATTTTCTAATATAGGTGCTAAGTGGCAATAGTGTTTTTACCAATAACAAGCAATTGTTTATTTATTTGGTCAATTACAACTTTGAAAATGAAATCAATGATCTGATTGGTTGATTGGTAATCTGTCTAGGTAGATGTCTCTGACAAATCTGAAACTGAGCCCCCTCCACTCTGATTTTCTCTTCTTCTTCTTAAATTCATACAAAATCATATTTAGGACCCCTTGTTTTCAGTCTATAGCATACACAGTCCCTTTCTTCAAGTACAGCCAATCAGCAGCTTCACAGAAAGGCAGTCATTGGTTATTTCTAGTTAGTTGTCATCGCCAGTTGTCAGTTGAGTGCAGTAGACTTGGGTTTGATTCCAGTGACAGCACCTTTATCATCAAAGCTTGGGGTACTTTTCTGAATGTTCATCCGGTTAGCAAATCTATATAACCATGCATACACATTCATTACTGTGTGCTCCCAAGCCTTAATGTCAAAGGTTTTGGCACAGGAATCAAAGCCAAGTCTACTTGACTCAATGGGCGTATTGGCCAAGCTTATGCTCCATGCCGTGCCAAAGGCACTCTAGCCATGGGTTCACTATTTCATCCCTATGCCAAATATTAAATAAATACAAGCCAAAGCTGCATTTGACTTGGTGCCCTCTGAAAAGTCCCTTCATGCCGCTATAACCACACGGAGGTCTCCGTCGTATTCATAAAATGACTATGTGATATTTTTTTTAATCAACAGGACAATAAAACCAGAGCTGCGATGCCTCTATTACTGCCTGTCCTTTCCCACATCATATAAAAGACGTTATTTAAACACCTGCAAACCACTAATTATTTTCTCTGAACTTTTGCCACATTTCCATGGCAACAAACTATTGAATTTACTATTATTGGATCGCCGGTGACCCCTTAAATCTAACACTTCAATGGCATTCTGCAACACCATAGTAACCCGCACAATAAAACTGTCTTGCCGATCATAATTGCACCATTTGCCATCGATAAGGTCAATGTTCGCCCGTGGATTCGTGCCGCCCCCCTCCCGGCACTTTGGAATTGTTTAACCGGAGTCGTCGCTGCATTCCAGCGTCTTTTTATAATATTTTTTGGCAAAGCTGTTACAGAGCATTTAAAATGTTTTCAAATATTCATCCGTTAGACTGAAAGGGCTAATTGCTACATTGTAACAGTAACTAACGAGGCTCGGAAAAGCAAAGCATTTACTAGCCATCTTCCTAAATCCGCGGGTCCCTACAGGGTTGGGTTAATTGGTTAATAAGGGAAGCTGTAATTAATTGAAAGTGTAAACGGGTGGTGCACACAAATGGTTAATCCTCATTAAGAGAAACTAAAGGGCAAGTTCATAATTGAGGAATCTTGTAATCAGGCCTAGATTGAAAGCGCGCTCTTGATTGGAATTCGTTAGGAAAGACGACAAATATTTTTGTATGGCTAATTAAGTCTGAATTCTTCTTCGTCTAAGTAGAATTATCTGTTCTGTTCTGCTGGAGCCGCCTATGGTGATTGCACATTCATGATTGTACTGTTCTTTATAGGAACGTGGCGTTGCTGAAGTAGTAAAGCCGATACATCAGGGGTCGGGAACCTTTTTGGCTGAGAGAGCCATAAACACCACATATTTTAAAATGTAATTCCGTGAGAGCCACACAATATGTTTGCCCGTGGATGGTGCGGGGCAAGGTAGGGTGGGTCCCAAGATACCGGATGCGATGCAGAGGAGGGCGTGACCTGCGCTCGGCGGATAGAAGACGTGTTCTAAGTCTTTTATCCGCTGAGCGCAAGGGGAAGGTAGGGTGTGTCCTAAGGATGCTGGATGCGGAAACATCTAAGGCTTAGAACACGTCTTCTATCCGCCGAGTGAAGGCCACACCTCCCATTTTTTTTTTAGTAAAGATTTGGCAGCGAGCCAGATGCAGCCATCAAAAGAGCCACATCTGGCTCCCGAGCCATAGGTTCCCTACCCCTGCGATACATCATCTATATACCCAACTGTTGCTGAGGGAGTTGTAGATCTGTATATCCATCATTGATATGCATGGTGCCTGGACCTAGTGCAGGAATTTGCAACACTCAGTGCTGCATCTGTTGACAAACTAGTTTCCAATATATATTGACTTTTCCTTTACCTGTACAGGGAGCCATGGGCGACACTTGACCCATGTTTGATACCACGTGACCCATGTTTGATACCACGTGACCCATGTTTGATACCACGTGACCCATGTTTGGTACCATGTGACCCATGTTTGATACCACTTTAGTACCAAAGCCTTTAGCCGTTTTGTTTCTCTGAAGATGCACATTCCATGCTCTGGGTTTCTGTTAGTTACATGAACTTAGAGACCATCTCAATACACAATATACAGTATAAATACGATACAAAATATTTCATTAGTAAATCAGATTCCCTTACATCAGGGATCCCCCACCTTTCTTACTCATGAGCCACAGTCAAATGTAAAAAGACTTGGGGAGCAACACAAGCACCATAAACGTTCACGGAGGAGCCAAATAAGGGCTGTGATTGGCTATTAGGGGCCTCTATGCACCCTATCAGCTTACAGGGGCTTTATTTGGTAGGAAATCTTGTTTTTATTCAAACAAAACTTGCCCCCAAGTCAGGAATTCAAAAATAACTCCCTGGTTTGGGGGCACTGAGAGCAACATCCAAGGGGTTGGGAGCAACATGTTGTCCCTGAGCCACTGGTTGGGGATCACTGCCTTACGTGGTGGAATGGAATTGGGTTCATTCTGCATCAGGCTTGATTGATAAGCAACCCTGTTGCATTAGATTCAATAACAGATGGAACCTCATGTTCTGCTGATGTGTCATCATTTCCCATGATCCTTAAGCTTAGCTTCTCAACAGCAGCCCAGAGCACATGGAGCATATGCAGTGCTACTGACACTCAAAAGATGGCCTAACAGGATCCAAAATGTGGGAGCTTCTGAGGACCAATTTGAAGACCTGCATGAAACCTGATGGTTTTCCCTTGACCCCTAAGCTTAGCTTCTTGTTTGAAAAGTCTTTATTGTTTCTGCTTCTCTAATGCAACTATGCCCAACATGTGTCAGTAGGAGATGTTTCTCTTTCAATGTAGTCGTCCTGTCAAGATCTGCCACCAAACAAGAGATGGTTAGTCCTCCAGTTCTGGAGCTGGGCAGCCATTTCTGCGACTTTGGAGAAGATCATAGCTTGAAGTTTTATTTTTCTAATAATGTAGAGCTGGGGGAAGAGATCATGGTGCAGCCTGGAGCTGAGCAGTAGTAATGACTCTGGAGACAACTCACAGTTGGAGCTAGGCCAATGGCGTCATCATTGCACTGACAAACCCGGAATACTGCAAACCCTTTTAACACCTGCCTGTTTGGTTTATTTTTAATACAGGTTAGGTATCTATTCCACTTTATAAAACATTCACTCTCTTGTTTTCTTTTTAAATTCACACCCCTCGACCTGAAAATCTGTGTGTACCTTCCCCTGCCAGACTCCATCACTCTTTCTTTTCTTGTTACTATTCTTCAAAGGGCACATACAGAGGACATATTAAGAAATCAATGCGTTTTTAAACCAAAAATTTAGCATTATTTAAATAAGAAGTGGAACCGGGGGTGACAGCTGTGTATTCTTCTTCCAAACCTTGAACAGGAATCCTCTGTAAAACCATTGGAATAACATTTCATTTGGCACCATGGACAGGTCTGGGAGCTTTTACATGGACATTACATAGTAACATCCATAGAGGTCATGTCTGTGCACAAGTACAGGGGGGGGTGATAACAAGTGCCAAGTTTGCCCAGGTCTAGTAGCCACCAATCACCACCACCACCAATGTTGGCTTTCAAACAGATTACCACAATATGTTACGTTCTGGTTGGGCGGTATAGGTGACTAGACCTGTAGGAAATTTTGTATCTTTTATAGCAACACCCTAACACAGCAATTCTCAACCTGTGGGGTCGAACGACCCTTTCACAGGGGTCACCTAAGACCATTGGAAAACACATATTTCCGATGGTCTTAGGAATAATTTTATGGTTGGGGGTCACCACAACATGAGGAAATGTATTATAGGGTCGCGGCTTTAGGAAGTTTGAGAACCACTGCCCTAATTCTTCTTGGAGTTTGGGGCTAGACTTCTCTCATATGCATCACTCCCTGTCATGAAAAAGAGGTGCCATGAGGTTTATTTACAACCTGGTTACAAACTGGTGATTGGAGCTACATGTATGTATATTTATTTAGTGTTTTGTAAAGCTACTACTGTATGTGAACTGGTGCTTCACTTCAGCAATACAGAACTACAGCTGCCTCCAATTAAAAAAAACATGTCAGCAGTCTCAGCAACAGTTGCATGAAATCAACTGTCTGAATGAAAGGAGCAGATAATGGAGGAATAGCAATTGATTAGATAATTTCCTACAGCGGTGAAAGTATAGGACAGTGTTGGACGCCTACAGCAAATCTGTCACATCTGAAGAGGCTTCATGAGGATTCTCCTCTTCTGCTTGACTACAGTTGGCTTATTGTCTCACCGACATGTTTTCTTCTGATTGGCTCATTAGGGCTTAGCCAGTGAAACATAGTTCGTAATAGGGCACTGACACCTCTTAGATATAATACAATATAGCATAATATTACACTTTGATGGTAAAGGGTAGAAAACCTTATCTTTAACCCACATATTTCCTTAGGATCTTACCAAAATTACATTCTGACTGTGCTCAAAGAAACTGACTGTGTTTTTCATAACCTAGGT
Organism: Xenopus tropicalis; assembly: GCF_000004195.4. Classification (NCBI taxonomy): domain Eukaryota; kingdom Metazoa; phylum Chordata; class Amphibia; order Anura; family Pipidae; genus Xenopus; species Xenopus tropicalis. Next base: position 145,341,701 of record NC_030681.2, read on the forward strand.
GGGTTTTTGCTTTCACCGACTCTTATGCCAGTGGCTGTCGGACTTTTTTTATACATGCCCTCCTTGGAGGACCATTGCCTATAGAGGCAATCTACCAGTAACCAAGCATTGTTATACTGGTCAATATGCAGAGAAGAGACGCATTCACATTTTACTCTCTATTTATAGGACAATAAATGGAAGATAAACTTTCCCTTCATTATAGGATATTTTAACTTGAAATATGATAAAGGCTTCTGCCTCGGGGACACTGCTTAAATGGATTGATTACACGCACTTTCAGTATGAAAACTTCCACTAATGGCCTCTGATCGATAGCTATTTATTTTGCTGCCATTGTCCATAAAGTAGCATTGAAACTGTAGGTCGTCAAGACCTGAGATGATTTGACAAACGAAAATGACTTGCAAGCACAAGCACTTTGTACAGAGATGACCAGCTGCATCCTTACCTCAAGTTTTATTAAGTACCTTTGTGCTTGGATAGGTTATTCGGTACTTTTTTCTCGCCTTGATTTTGAGTGGTTGATATTTCTAGAAGATAGCACCAACTGGTTCAAAGCTGTGATAGGTTGGGGACACGGTGCATATTGGTAACCCTGCCTTGTACCAAGAAGTGCTTCTAGCATTTCTAAAGTCCTAATACAATGGCCTACAACTACACCTATGCAGACCTGGGATAATCCAAGGGAGCACTGGTATAATCTGCACAGGCAGCAATGTCATTGTAGAGTGAAGTCACTAATGAGACCAGGGAAAGTTTTTGAGTTTGGCAATGTACCTGCTTATACCTGCTGACTTGTAGGAGTTTGTACAGCAAATAGGACGACAGAAGACCATGTCAAGCACCATAGAAGTGGTTCCGAAACACTCTCATTTGGTGGAGCCTGAGGATGTCTTTAGTGGTCTCCTCCAACATTAAAGCTATTAACACTGCCAGATGTCCCCTTCAGAAATGGCAACTTCTTTTGTTGCTCGATGAACAGCCGGCACAACCCCCGTAGGACACAACAAGAGAGTAGCTATTGGCCTGGAGTCTTTGACAAGACTACCAAGAAGAGTAGCGGTTGGCCTGGAGGCTTTGACAGGACTACCAAGAAGAGCGGCTTTTGGTCAAGCAGGGATCCCCAACCTTTTTTACCCATGAGCCACATTCAAATGTAAAAAGACTTGGGGAGCAACGCAAGCATGAAATATGTTTCTGGGGGTATCAAATAAGGGCTGTTATTGGCTATTTGGTAGCCCCTATATGGCCTGGCAGCCTATGGGAGACTCTGTTTGGCAGTACACTTGTTTTTTATGCCTCCAAAACTTGCCTCCAAGCTGCTTTAAGGCCACTGAGAGCAACATCCAAGGGGTTGGAGAGCAACATATTGCTCACGAGCCACTGGTTGGGGGTCACTGGTCTAGAGGCTTTGGCAAGACTACCAAGAGAAGTAGCTATTGGTCTAGATGCTTTGGCAAGACTATTAAGAAGAGTAGCTATTGGCCTGGAGACTTTGGCAAGACTACCAAGAAGAGTAGCTATTGGTCTAGAGGCTTTGGCAAGACTACCAAGAAGAGTAGCTATTGGCCAGGAAACTTTAGCAAGACTACTAAGAAGAGTAGCTGTTGACCTGGCAGCTTTGACAAGACTACCAAGAAGCTCAGATTCCATTGCAGAGGGCTGAGATAGTGGTATCTTTAAAGCTGTTGTTTTCTCTATTATTGACAAGCCCTTTGTTTAGTCAAATAGTGTGTTACATAAGAACAGTAGGGTAGTTCATGACCCCCTACAGGAGATGTGGTTGGGAAGTGCAGCCAGTTTTTTTGCCAAAGAGCACCATGCTGAAAAGAGAGCTAGGAGAACTGAATATATTTGAGAGAGAGTTTAATTATAGCTGTAGTCATTTACGATGGAGACAGATATCCAATGTACAGGTCTGTAATGTTCTACCCTTCACAAACTCCCTTCTGCCGCACTTGATTTTATATGGAAATTGAATGCATCACGCTAAGATCGGCTCATTTAGTCGGCAACACAGATCAACACTAATGGTTTTTATCGAGGTGCGGATACTGAGATTTTCACATTAGTAATTTGCACTGATCAGTAGGAGATGTGAGTGAGGATGAGGGCAAGCTCTGGTCATGTTAATGTTCCTTTACTGTAACCTGTGAAAAGGATTGTCATCAAAACCAATACACATTTACTAGGCAATTCTGTAGGTATATAGGGTGTTTACAGTTTTAGTTTATTTATTACGGTGCTGTTTGCTGGGAGGAGGCCACAGGTTAACATTAACCAACGCTCTTATTGTATTTTCTTTCTTCAGATCTGTGACTCATGTATGATAATCAGAATTCCCTGAAAATCCAAAATGATATATTGATGAAAAAGCTGCATTTTACTTGCTGGAGTGGCACGGGCTTACCTAGGCAGCAGTCTAATTGTATCTACATAGAACATCTAGGTCTCTCATTTACATTCTCCAGCCATAGGCTCCTTCAGGTCCCACTCTGACCTTAAGAAGTCTATGGAGATGATCTGCTATTGTATTTTATCTGGAAGGGATCAATACGTATGCAGAGAGGGCTGGTTTAATTGACCTTCGAAGTTTATTCGGCAGCGCTACAGTCTAAATATTTTATCAGAAAGTTTTCTTTGCGCTTTCACTACAGGCTCCACCCAGTGGCCAAATACAGAATCACAGCATGTAACATACAGAACACATAAACTGCTGGATCAAAAATATGTCAAAGGCTTATTTTCCCTTTAATGTAAATCATGATGCAGGGCCTCATGGAATTCACCCATACAGTCATTAAAGAGATCAGTTTTATCAGGACCATTATTGTCTGCAACGGTGTCAGTGTGTTGAACTGCAATTCCAGTATTCAAGAAGGGAATAGGATCTCCCATAAGGGATTGCCGAAGATATCAGTATGACTGAGGATCAAAATGTGTTTAAAACCTTGTTATAAAACCTTTTAGATCTGGCTAGAGAGACTTTCTAGAGTCCTCTACCAAAAGAAACACAGGATTTCTTGTCTTCTTTTGTGTAAACATGTTCTTTAGTATCAGACTTTCTCTCCTTTAGGGCTTCTTTGGGTTTGGGGCACAAGTCTGTGCAGCTCTCTCCTCTCCCCCTCCCATAAGAATTCACTCCCCCTCCCATAAGAATGTGTGATCTGAACTTCCAATGGCTAGAGCTGCAGCAGGAAGCTACGGAGACCGCACTAAAATGGCAGCTGCTATCTTTACAAACAGAGGGAGATCACTTTACTCAGATATGGTAAAGCTTTCTGCAGAATAAATATAGTGTTTTAGGTGGCACTAATGTGGCAAATCTATTGGCAGTAAAATGCCAAAATGACACACGGAGCTACTTAGTAGCAGCTACTTGTCACGCTGTCTGAGAATGCCCTGCTATAGACAATACTGAGAATTCCCTCTGCTAAAACACACATAGAGACAGTATCTAGTAGAATTAAGTCTTAAACAACTGGATCTTTTTAGTTTTAGAGTTAATTCTACTAGGTACTGTATATCATGACCTGGATGAATGAGAATCTTCATAGACACACATAGAGACAATTATCAGTAAATGATCAGCATTGTCTATTTTTGTAGAAGTGACAAGTAGCTGCTACTAGTAGCTCCGTGTGTCTTCACCCTAATGGAACAGGCATGTGAAAAGCATTCCATTGTGTCCGTGTGTCCCATGTTTTGCACCTTCTGACCTATCCAGTGTTTCGGTGCAAGACACCAGTATAAAAAAGCATTTACTGCTCCTCTATCTGCTCAGTTGCATTGTTAAATGAGAGTAAGTGCTACCCTGATTCCCTAGACCCAACATGGCATCATTTATTTCTTACCACAAGAGGCGCTGTTTCATAGTGACCTATGAACAATGCCCCAGCCAAGGGAAACAGTAAATCTTTGTGCCAATGGCTACAGGCAGAGGAAGAATGTTCCGCGCACACATTGTTACTGTATGTAAGTCCTATACTTTGTCTATTAAAAGAAAAGCAATATAAATCCTACTTATACACCGAGTCTGCTTCCCCTTAAAGAGCTGTGACAGTTACACAAAACCCTTTTATTGTTGCGAGCGGCCCCCCTCTCCCTCTGCGTGTACCTCCCAGCGAGGGTCATTAATCCAGCCTTGTCATTGATTGGATTTCCAATATGGTACAATAGGAATAACCCGGGGAATGATGGCACCACTGAAGAATGTGTTAGACCTGGGAAATCAAAGGCTTGGGCTAAACGCTCTGCATCCTCTCCGAGCAAACGCGCTTCCCCCCGAGCCGCCCGTGATAAATGGCAACTATTTGCCTGCTGCCAGAGGCACAACAAGAAGGAACAATTATTAAAGAGAAATTATCATGATTTTTCTTTTTCTGTCTAGCGAGCCACTGTGTAACCATGAGAGAAGTAACAGAGTGATACAAAGGGTTTCTTTTTCTTTTAAAGAGATGCATCAAACACTGCCAAGTTATTAAAGATTTCTTTTTAATCTTCCCAGACACATGGTTATTTACCCACAATGCACATCTCTATTGCATGTCTTATGTCTCGACACCAATGGTCTTTCTGTAATAAAAAGCACAGTCTGGCCCTGTTAATTACATGATACACTGGATAGCATTGCTGCCTTGCATACGGTGCCCTGGCTGGAATTGAACCTAGGACCCCAGCATAAAGTTATAGGTTCAATTACAGTCGTTACTATTTATGTTCTCCCTTTGTCTGTGTGGGTTTCCTCCCACGCTCCAAAAACACAGGTATGTGTTTAATGTGATAAGGACCTTAGAATGTGATCTACCAATGACAGGCACTGCTATGAATGATGTGTAACCCCTATTTGGCTGTAAAACAGACAAGCCCCAGCTAGAATAGGTTTAGAGCATGTAAAGCCAAAGCCTACCCTAGAGTCACCATCCACTTTAGAAAAGTCGGGGACAGGGACCCCGTGAATGAGGACAAGTTATACAGTTACACTCCTTCGGGCACTTTCTAGGAAAGTGAGGTAGTTAGGCAAGGAAGCAAGAGCAGCTTTTGGCTCCATCCAGGAGGTAAGCTGGAAGTACCCTTCCATACAGACACTGGTGCCTTAGCTCAATCCCTCAGATGGGCTTTTGCAAAGTGGAAATTTCCCAGGGTGTAGTGCAACTACAACTCACTGTCGCTGTGTGCAGAGTAAAATAGCAAATAATGGGCACCAGAAGGTTCTTGCTGATTAACAAATGATTACTTGGTTTATTGTCAAAGACAATTATCTCACAGGGTTGATGATATATACACAATATGCAGATAATGACAGTAGTATACTCTGAGGCCAACAATAGAGGATGCACATCGGTTTATCCCACCTCTTTTGGGAGACTGGGCAGGGTAAAGCACCTGTCAGCTCAGCACCACTATGGAGGGCAGGCTGGATAGATACCAGGTTGAATACCTTTAGCTTTAAAGAGTCCTACAGCCGACTGTGGGTTAGGTACTGCCTGTCTCCTGTGTCTTAACCGTGACCCTATGCTGAGGCATAGTGCCTGTATGGAAGGGTACTTCTATCTTACTTCCTGGATGGAGCCAAAAGCTGCTCTTGCTTCCTTGCCTAACTACCTCACTCTCCTAGAAAGTGCTCGACAGAGTGTAACTGTAGAACTGGTCCTCATTCACGGAGTCCCTGTCCCCAACTTCTCTAAATTGGATGGGTTCTCTAGGGTAGGCTTTGGCTTTACTGGGGCCCTGTTGATCCCAGGATCAGTGGACCTTCCAGCTGAGACACAGAGGCAGCCAAAGAGGAAGCTCCACCCCTTTGCTAGACACTATATTGGAGTGCAAAGGGTGGAGTCAATCTGTAAACCAAAAAGCCATATATGCAAAACTATAAACTGGATACATGGGTCTTTGCCCAGTAACAGCACAAACTAGGACGTTGTAGGGTTTATAGCCATAGGGGCATGTTAACCCTATGGGTCCCTACAGATGTATAATCTGTGTAAAGCGATGTGTGATATAAAAATACTATTAGAGATTATTTATTACTTAAGTAAGTAAAACAAGAAAGCATTCTGCGTTTGTCATGATACGGTGCCTACAAGTTGGGACTGATCCATTGGAGTTTACTTCAGTGGAACAATGGAGTCACTTTCCATCTGGCAGGGGAAACTGAATTATAGATTCTGTTCATTATGAGGTTTTTGCGGATGCATAAGGCAGTCATCGGCTTGAGGTTCTGATTGGTGGAATTGCCAAGGATAAATAAGACAATCAACACAATGTCAGATTTTGTTTGGTGGAATTGCCAAGGATGAATAAGGCAATCTGCAACTTTAATGTCAGATTCTATTTAGTGGGATTGCCAAGGATGCAAAAGGCAATCTGTGCCTTCAATCTGAGGTTCTGATTGATGGAATTGCCAAGGATAAGGCATAAGGCAGATTATGACTTATTTCCAGTATGAATTGATAGACTGCTATAATATAGGTTATGTAGAAAAACAGGTCAAATAAAACCATTTGACCCAGTCTTTGACCATTTGTGGTTGGAACATCCTGCCTGGATTTGAACCAGTGACCTGTACATTACTGAGCAGTCTGTTACGACATTGATATATATAAGCAGACAGCTCAGGTCCCACTTCACCGCTTTTGGTATCTGAGTTTTCAGGTAGGCATGGCTTGTTCAGCTGTTGTCAGTTTGGCCAGAGTTAACCACCAACCTGCCTATAAACACCCCAGCACTGAACTCCCACATTGCCTGTGTAGGCTTGCTTGTTCCTGGGTGCTCTGATTCCTGTTGGTCTCTGCTTCCCTGGGCCTGTCCCCTGTGTTGTTCCTTGACTTGATCCTGACTTCTAGTTTGTCCCTTGATTCTACAGTTGGTATTAGGTTCCGACATGGCCTGTCTGACTATGTCCAGTTCTATCCTTCCCTGCAGTATATGTTTGGTTCCCTTGCCTGCCCCTGTGGGAGTTACTGGATCCACTTATGGCAGGGGTGCCCAGACTTTTCCCCTCCGTGATCGACTTTTGGCCCCTCCCGCAGCGTACATACACATACCCCATAAAAGCGCCACACTTCCGCATTTGCAGGCGTCAACGCGGTCCACCAGAAGTCCATGGGGGATCGACTGATGGACCACAAACAACGTTTTGCCCACCCCTGACTCATGGTAAGACCCAAGTATCTGAGGGACTGGTCCAAGACCTAAGGTGGCTGTTAAAGGTTGGAACCCAGATGCTCCCCTGGGGTTTGGTTTTGCCTTATGTGACAGTGATGAATTTAGCTATTTACATGGTGACCCAAATTGCAAAGATACGGTCAGTTAACCTTTGGAGTGAATGATTATATCAAAGGGGCCCCATGTGTTGGCCAATGACTTTATACACATCAGTCTGGCAAATCCATGAGCATTGTCGGTCCGAGATAGCAGGGCCGAGATGGCCCACCAGAAAAACTGTCTATGACTATGAAATAGGCTAAATAGATAGAAGCAAGGGGTCCCACTGACACCTGGGCCCACCGGGGGTTTTCCTGGTATCCTGGTGGGCCAGTCCAACTCTGTCCATGGGTCTGGGCCCCTGCATTCAGCAGTGTTGCACAAGTTTGGGCAAAAACAATGGCTGAGCACATATTGAGCTTACATACCCAACATAACCATGGGATGGGCATGAAGGACAAACCCAAGTGTTGCTCTTGCAGGGGAATGTGTATTCTGCAACAACTGTAGGGCCTTGAGGTTGGGCAACTGTACCGTAGAATAGGGCAAGTAGCCTTCTGCCATAGTCACATACACAATAAGCGCAACAGAAGCAGTAAGTAGCTCCTCTGCTTGCCTGATACAGCTTTTATTTGGGGAATCACCTAGAGAGGCGAGGTACCACGATCACAAAGCTGTTACTCAGATGTCTCTCATTTTGTTTGCGGAATATTACGGGGCCAAAGGATTTCAATAAAGCCGGAGCTAAGGAAATTGAAATAACCTGTTTGCAGAGGGAGTTATTCAGAACTACAACACAATGTGAACCAAATAGAAATGTAAATGCAAAGCACTGGAAAATGAAGTATCACTTCATCCTTCATTGCATTCTGTAAATCCCATTTCTCTCGCCATATATCATGTCGCCACTACATATTCAAGTGTATTCGCAAATGGCAATTTGGAGATTCTCAGCGCGAGTTTAATAGGGCAGAAGTGTCCCTTCTCGAGAAGCTGGTAATGCCACTGCGCCAGCCAAGCAAAGCAACCGGAAAGTAATTGGATCAGCTGAACGGCATCAGCGCTGCTTTCTGGGCAAGGGTTGTACTTATACGTGGGCAGGAATTGTACTGAAAGGGCATGGGAACGCAGCAGCTGCCCTGTTCTCAAGGCTAAAAGCATCGCTCATTAACGCAGCCAGTGCCGTGCTGCACCTACCTCCCTATACTCAAGGATATTAACATTGCCAGCCTGGGCCACTTTCTCTTGTTAAGGCTACAACCAGGTGTAACAGTAAGCTTGCCATCTTTGCAGGGGGGTTAATGGGGCCCTGGCTCGTTTTTGAAACAATTACTTGTCTTTCAAGGTCCTGCTATTATTATTATTATTTTAGCCAGTGTATGCCATGCTGTGCATAGAGAGGTGCGGGCACTGTGGTCCTTGATTCATTGTTTTGTTCCCTGCCACAAGGGTCTCTTTAAATATCAGACTGGTGGCCCATGGGGAGAAATGAGTGGGAACCGTGTGTGTTCTGTCTGAATGCTGGATACAAAGTCCATATGGGTCATTTGCTATGACCCCAAATGCAAGTACAGGTATGGGATCCCTTATCCGGAAACCCGCCATCCCGAAAGTTCAGAATTACGGAAAGGCCATCTCCCATAGACTCCATTATAAGCAAATAATTCTAATTTTTAAAAATGATTTCCTTTTCTCTGTAATAATAAAACAGTACCTGTACTTGATCCCAACTAAGATATAATTACCCCTTATTGGGGCAGAACAGCCCTATTGGGTTTATTTCATGGTTAAATGATTCCCTTTTCTCTGTAATAATAAAACAGTACCTGTACTTGATCCCAACTAAGATATAATTACCCCTTATTGGGGCAGAACAGCCCTATTGGGTTTATTTAATGGTTAAATGATTCCCTTTTCTCTGTAATAATAAAACAGTACCTGTACTTGATCCCAACTAAGATATAATTACCCCTTATTGGGGGCAGAACAGCCCTATTGGGTTTATTTAATGGTTAAATGATTCCCTTTTCTCTGTAATAATAAAACAGTACCTGTACTTGATCCCAACTAAGATATAATTACCCCTTATTGGGGGCAGAACAGCCCTATTGGGTTTATTTAATGGTTAAATGATTCCCTTTTGGTTAGGGGGCTATAACGTGAGGGAGAGGGGTTTCGCTTCTGATTGTTATTCCCGTGAAACTGCAACAGAAAATAAAACTCCGTTCCCTCAACAGTCGGGTCATTCTAAATTAGGTATTTGCTTGTGCCAAGGACTAAGCTGCTCTAAAAAACCTGTTTGTTTGATGGATTACAGTTGCGTGGGGATACAGAGCTGTACAGGCAGGGAGGCTAAAGCAGGATTTGCCCCACAGCCACAGAGCTCCGCTGTGTAACATACGATTCTGCCAGAATTACAGTTAAAGCAGAATGGGCCCCTGGCAATACAAGAAGGGTAGGGAAGCCCATTTTAGTAGGGTTGCCACCTCTCCCCTTTATTACCCCACATATTGAATCCACATTCTGCATGGCTAACTAGCATTTCATTTAGATGCATGGCTGCATATAAATCAGTTCAGTCTGCAGCATTCATATTGCTAATTAGCCATGCAGGATGTGGATTCAATATGTGGCAAACATTAAAGGAGTGAGGTGACAACCCATGTTGCCCCCTGTCTGGTTTTGACCTGCACAGCCCAGTTTTTGGAAGGGATATTCAGGTAAAAACTGCCTTCCGAGTTTTCCAAATTAGAGAAACTGGGCAGAACTCTTCTCTAATGCAGCGAATGGCTGATCGACACATCACTGTCCCTGCCCTGTCACGTCACCGCTCGTCCCCCTTCAGGCAGTGACCCTAATTTTAAGTGTATGTGGGGGAGCCTGGGATTCAAAATAGGCCCAAACAGCCCCCACCAACCGCCAAATAAATAGTGAGTGTCTATGGCATCTAAAGGTCCCCATACATGGCCGATTCTAGCTGTCGATATGGGTCCCTTAGACAGATTCAGCAGCTTATGGGCCTGTGCATGGGCAGTACCGACGGGTCTGCCCAAACAATATCTGGCATGAAATCTGCCAGATCTCGATCGGGCAGGTTAGAAAATCTTGTCAGATCGAGACCGCATCGGCTCGTTGATGCTGTCCCCGGACCGACTTTGCCTATACCCGTCATTATAATTTGATTGTTTGGCCCCAGGGCCAAACGATCGAAATTAGCCTGGATTCTCCCGATACCGCCCACCCATAGGTGGGGATATCAGGAGAAGATCCGCTCGCTTGGCGACATCGCCAAGCGAGCGAATCTGAAGGTGTATGGGCACCTTTACAGCAGCCCCTCATTTACCCGGCATTTACCCGAACCCACAGATTGCCAGTCTGGGCCTGGTGCTGACCCATATTATCTTCAGTTAAGGTCAGGCCTTGACTGGGAGTCAAAATAGGCCCTGGGAGTACACAGAGGCCCAAACAGCCCCCAGCAGGCTCAATAAATAGTGAGTGTCTATGGCATCTTACAGCAGCCCCTCTGGCATTTGCCCAAACCCACAGATTGCCAGTCCAGGCCTGCATTTCACCACCATCGGCTCCCAAATAACCTCAAGTCAAATATTATGTAAAGGGCAAGTTTGCACTTGATAGAGTGATAATCTCTGCCTCTCTCATCCTGGCCTTGACCAATCACATTCAGTCTGTGACAGCACCATGCCCTAAGGCTGATATCCGCCCTACGCCTCGTCTGGCATTAGCCTAATGGAGATATCATTTTACATTACTGGGGGCTTTGCTGAAGTGGGTGGGTTTACAAGATGAGGGGTGTAACTGGGTGGGTCTGTGGTAGGTCAGGGGCGTAGCCTAAATTATTACGACTTTTCGATTTGCTGGTTGGAAGTTAGGACTCTCAGGCAGGGCGGAGGCAGAAAAGAAAAGCAAATAATTAAACAAGCTCACATGATTGCACCTAAATCAAACCCTTCTGGGATATAGTATAGCGTGGGACATAAAGAGTTAACTGAAGCCCCTCTGCCTCAATGGGAATGCAGGACCTGTTACCCCCATCGCCCACAGGCATTGGGCAACACCAGGTTACACATAGTATTTGAGTTCATTTATGGATTGTAAAATACGGTATTTGAGTAATTACAGTGCGAGCGCGGGTTGCCCCGAGAGGCATTAATGGTCATCTGGTATTTAATTAAGCCGAGTAATGAAACATTATGGGCTCCCAGCAGCTCACTCGCCCATGAAAAGTTGGGATTTTCTTTGCCAAAGGCCATAATTTTCTCAAAACACACAAATTATTTATTAATGAAATACTCCAGTTACTTGCAGATAAATGAGGCCAGTACTCTGCTGCTCACACATTTCTATCTCCCAGCTTTAACCACTTCCAGCTTTACTTTCTTGCAGTTCCCATGGGAAAAGTGTCGCGGCTACAGGGAAAAATTGAACATATTCGGACTCCCATAGAAAGGGGAAATATAGGGAATTTGCAAAGTTATTTCTAGGCTTAAGCAGAGTGAGTATTTGCCCTGGGCAAAGGTGCCTTTTGGAAGGTGGGGAGGCAGATAAAAGCATTAGGGCAATTTATAGTTTGTAACAATTTTTAGATATATCGCTATGTCTGGTCTTTTGCTGATTGGCAGTTTTGATTAACCCATCAGCCAATGGCCTTTAGTTAATGGTGGTTCTGGAAGTTTAATAACTAAAGGTCCAGACATTGCAAAACACTAATACAATGCTTTCCTATCTCCATCTTACCCTTATATCATGTTGTTGCTTTACAGCAGGGGTCCCCAACCTTTTATACCCGTGAGACACATTCAAATGTAAAAGGTGTTGGGGCACAACACATGCATGAAGCGTGTTTCTGGGGGTGCCAATGAGAGCTATAATTGGCTATTTGGTAGCCCCTATGTGGATTGGCAGTCTATAAAAGTCTCTGTTTGGCTTAACCCTGGTTTTTATGCAACCAAAACTTGCCTCCAAGCCAGGAATTCAAAAATAAGCACCTGCTTTGAGGCCACTGGGAGCAACACCCAAGGGGTTGGGGAGCAACATGTTGGGGGGATCACTGCCATACAGTTACCATTTTTCCCCACTGTTGCCATCTTGCCCTACTATTGCAAAAGTGGCCTCATGTCAGCTCTTGCTGTACTGTTATCATCTTGCATTACAGTCACTTGTTTGCTCTACCATCATTGTCTGGAACTGCTGTCACCATCTTGCCCAACCGCCTTCATTTTGTACTGCCATTACCATCATACCCTACTGTCATTGTCTTCTGCTGCCGTCACCATCTTGCCCTACAATTGTCATCTGCTGCTGTAATCATCTTGCTCTACTATTGTCTTGTACTGCTGTCACCATGTTGCCTACTGCCACCATCTTGAGCTGATATTGTTCCCATGTCCCCCTACTGTTAACATCTTGGCCTATCTTACACCATCTTGCCCTACAGTTGCAATCTTGTCTTACTGTCCATCTCTGGCATTACCGTTACCCTCTGGCAGTAGCGTTGCCATACAGTTCTGACCCCACATTCCTGTCTCCAACTGTTGCTCTGGGCGGGGGGTGGGGGTCCTTCCCTATTGGCAGGTAGAGGACCCTTGTTTGGACCCCCTAATGGCAGCTCAGCTTTCTGCCCAAGAGAGAGAACTCTTTTCATCTCACACATCTCATGTTTGCTGCTTTTTGCTGAAATTAGTATTTACAGAAGTCAATTTCCTAAATGAAGCAATCTGACTCTTATTCCAAACTGATTCACTCAAATTGATATCTAAATAGTTTATTGACCACAAATTGAATTGCATCACATCTATCCCACGCTTCTGCTGCTCTCATATTCATTGTCATTCCAACAATGACTAAGCCCAGCAGATTCCTCCATTCCTGCACTTCTACTCATATCCCGTGCAATTACCATGTCATTTATAAGATGAAGCCATGAGTCCCAGCTCATTTCATTACTGGTTCTGTGCAGAACGCAGGGCAGGCAACTGCACTCATTATTGGGGGCATTAAAAATCCAGTAATGAAGTAGTCTGCTATGGATCGCTATGGACAAGATACAAACTGTGATTCTGAGTCAATTACTTGTATTGTAAATGTCATATTGTAAATACAATATATATTGTCAATGGGTCCCTGAGCTCAGGGAAGTGCCAGCAGCCCATAGCATGTCATGGGAATCAGCAGAAAAGAAGATGGGGGGGGCTAAATCCTAAGCCTAGTTCTCAGGAACATATTATTTTTTTATACACAAGGCACCATTTTCCCCCCATAATTTCAGCAATAACGGAAGTTTCCTTTGGCACAATTGCATATGATGCATCAAATTGCACATACACAGTTGGACTGATATGGATGCAGTTGTGCTAAATCAAATCTATTGGCACAAGCCACTGTGGGAACCCTGAACCTTCAATGTGGCAGTAGCTCCATGGTTGCCCTGTGTCATGGAGGTGGGAAGGACTCATTGGCTGAATGGTAATAAGTTTTCATGATGCTCAGTGAGACCAAATGCATTAGACTTATCTCTAGTACATACTGTACTGTATATCCTATATATGTATGTAGAGAGCATATTTCCCTATAAATGAGGTTCCGTGGCTGAAGTTCATATGTGTATGGAGCTTAAATGGTATGAATGAATCTTGGTGCAGCCAGACCTGTAGCCTCTGTGTCTCCCAGCATCCTCTGTAGCCACTGAACATTCTGGCAAAGTGTGTTCAGCAGCAGCTGGAAGCCACAAGACTTGAGAGCCCACAGGCAATTCTCGCTAATAGTTGGCAAATCTCCCAGTTTCCTAAACTGTGATTGGTAATTTGGCCGCCGTCCAGTGGCTCATAATAGTATCTGTAATGAAACTGCATCCAAACCTTTAATTGCATTACCAGAAAGCGTGTCTGATCCGACGCTACAATTATGCAGGAAACAATCTCTGCAAGCTTGAATTCATTCTGTATATAAATGTCGGGGACTTGCTATACATAGTGTATCCTGGCTAAAGCTGCACATATGCCTACGGGATAATGCCGCCATGTTTAAGCTCTATAAAATATCTTGAGTAGGATTGTTTTCATTTGACTCTCCAAGTTTAGAGAGTGATCATTGTGTTGCCTGATGAGGGAAGTTGGACATTGGTTTTTATAGTCTCTAAGAGCCAAAATTTGTCTATTATTGTCCTGCAATATTTGCTTGTTTTATAAAAGGGACTTCAGGTGAACATACACTCTGTGACAAAATAGACACCCCTTCTAATTATTGGAATTGACTATTTAATCCAATTGACTACTGCCAACACTGGGGCCACTACATTATATATTATACATGGCATTCTTGACAATCCTATGTTTCCTACTGTGTTCTGGCAGTTTGGGAAAGGCCCTTTTCTCTTTCAGCACAATAATGCCCCCATTCATACAAGCCCATATAAGCCCCCATAGAGATTGGGTTTACGGAAATGGGAGTGGAAGCACTTGACTGGCCGACAAAGAGCATTGACTTCAACCCAACTGAACCCTTGTTGGAGGCACTGGAATTTAGATTAAGAGCCAAGACTGATCCCCAAAATCTTGCCCAATCTCTTATACATAGATGGAAGCAAACCCCTACTAAAGTGCTCCAACATCTAATGGAAAGCCTTCCCAGAAGAGTAGAGGGTGAAGGCTGATGTAGCAGCAAAGAGAGGACCAACATCATATTAATCCCCTTGGTTTGGGAACGAGAAACTTTTCCATAGTTCATCATAAAACAATTCATCTACTAATTCTTTTTTCCTTTCTATGTTTAATTATTACTATGCAAGCCTTAAGTATACCCTCTGGTAAAATGAATTACACCTATTTAATTCTTCCTTCCTCCTGGCACAGAACATAAAACTTTCTACTGTATTCAAAGCTGATCATAAAGGCAAATGTGATCTTATTCTTGCTTTGTGGGGAGTGCTAAACAACCTGCGCGACCTTCACGTTCAGTCTCGCCGTAGTGTATACATTAGCTTGTCACGTCGGCACCATGGTTAAAAGCAGGAAAGTAAATGTAACAAAAGGAAACCTACTTCTCTATAGCAATACCCATGTATTTAAGATGTTTCCATAGACAAGAGTAAATGTTAAGAAATTCAAAATTATACTGCTTTTGTGCTGAAGGGTCACATAATTTGTGTGTCTATATCTAACGACCTCCAACAGCCTTCTCCTCCAGTAGAGGTTACTAAGTAAGTACCATTATGGGAAGATATGGGGTTAGTGCTTTGGAGATGGGGTTTCTAAGATTTCACATGGAGTAACCTTCCAGTTGAGTAACCCAAGAGGTTCTACACAATGAAAGTAGCTTTAATAATAGTAATTCTATAGAACAATGAGTTGGGGGTACTTTCACTTTAGTGCAAATAGTGTGGTTGCAACATTTTGGTCAAGGCCCCAGTATGGAGGAAGAAATGGTTTTCTAAAAGCCATGGCTATTAAAGATGAATAGTACTATTGTGGGTCTCCACAGAAAAGACCTCACATCAGCCCATATATCTGATGCTTCTTTCCCAGGTTATGGTTAGTAATACAGGTATGGGATCTGGTATCCGGAAACCCGATATCCAGAAAGCTCAGAATTATGGAAAAGCCTGTCTCCCATAGCCTTCATTTTAATCAAATAATTTAGATTTTTAAAATTGATTTCCTTCTTGTCTGTAAAAATAAAACAGTGCTTTGTATTTGATCCCAACTAAGATATAATTCATCCTTACTGGATGCAAAACAATCCAATTGGGTTTAATTAATGTTTTATTGATTTTTTTAGTAGACTTACGGTATGAAGATCCAAATTACAGAAAGACCCCTTACACGGAATACCCTTGGTCCCGAGCATTCTGCATAATGGGTACTTTACCCGTATATTTTATGGCCAAAAGAATGTGGATGTCTATCTAGTGGGGGACAAGGGGAAGGGTGAAATGTGAATGAGATGTTGTATGGACAGGTTGGCCATAAACAGTTGGTCATGTAGTGTAGCTCAAGGCATTTAACCATATAAAGAACCTCTAGTGGCCATTATCCATTTCTGCATGCCTACACTCTAGGCCAGTGATCCCCAACCAGTGGTTTGTGAGCAACATGTTGCTCCCCAAACCCTTCGATGTTGCTCCCAGGAGCCTCAAAACAGGGGTTTATTTTTGAATTCCTGGACTGGAGGCAAGTTTTGGTTGCATAAAACTAGTTGTACTGCCAAACTGAGCCTCATTTAGGCTGCCAGTCCACATAGGAGCTACCAAATAGCCAGTCGAAGTCCCTCATGAACATTTTCCATGCTTGTGTTGCTCCCCAACTCTTTACATTTTGAGTGTGGCTCATGGGTAAAAAAAGGTTGTGGACCCCTGCTCTTGGCCTTCTGAATGTAATTTCCTCAAAAAAGGTCTGAGTTACGTTTGATATCCACCCCACCCCACCCCCACCCCAGATTGGGAAGCTTCACTAAAGCGCCAAACAAGTTGTAAGCAGGTACTCCCCCCCTCTCTCAATTCTCAAGGAATACCCAAAGGACTGGAAAAGATGAGCCGGCATCTGCCTTTTTTATCAGCTTTCCATTAAAAAAAATGTTTTATGTTCCGTGCCCAGAGGAAAGACAAATTAAATGCATGTAAATTATTTTACCATGGGGGATTCTTTTAATGTCTAATTCTACTAGAAGAAAAGAGGGAAAAAATGAAAAACCAAATAAAACATGTGGTTTTAGTCTTCCAGATTGGCAATACATGAGCAGATGTGGGCATTGCGTGGCACGGCACAACTGGTGCACAAAGCGGGTACAAGGGAGCCCTGTCCTTAACCCCTGCTTAACTGGTCAATGTAGGGGCTCTAAGGGGTGCATTTTGTCTATCGAAACAACAAATATTGCAACACTCTGCCCTTCTGCATCTGTGGACTGCAGTATCTGGCATAATAGCTGCACCCTATGGAATGAATAGTCAACCATATGTCCCTGCCTACATCCCTGCCTATATCTTTACACACAGTTCTGACTGAGTTTAGGGTAGAGAGGGTAGAGTAACTGCAAGAGTTATCAGCTTTTACCCTAGTAATGTGTTAGTAGGAACCTCTAGGAGAAATATGTGCCAAGGTTTGGGAACTAACCAGGCTGAAGGCACTAGTGGAGTCAGATAGGGAGTGTAAGACAGATTTGTGAGGCATATCCCTATGCAACATAAATATCTGACAATATGTCCGTGATTTGTAATTGTTTAAAAAGCTTGAATTTATGTAGTAAAAATTCAACTGAAATAATATCCACTAAAAAAGTACTAGGACCTGCGCAGTAGCAATACCTTTCTGTGAGAAATTCTTTCACCCCAGAGACTTATTTCCAGAACAGCCTTAGAAATCTCTTGGGTCTTTTGACCCTGAATAATAATCCCTTTGGGGTGAATTTGCTCAAGGAAACTGAAGTTGGGTCACTCAAGCCAGGATGGAAGATGTGACGTGTTTGAAGAGCTTCATTAACAAAGACCCCAAAGATCTCAAGTTGCTGGTACATTGGTAGGGCCAAAGGGCCACATAGTAAGTACTTAGGAGGATTCATAGAACTGAGAATGGATGCATGGTAGCAAAAAGGGGCATTCATAATCTACAGACAAAGGGCTGGCGAGACAGTGATCAGTATTAGTCAGTAGTTAATAAAACCAGGATATCAGAAAAATAGCAGCTACAAACCTACGCAGGTTGGAACTACTCACAAGGTAGGCCTATGAGCTGGCATTGAACCCATCTCTAAAAAAATGTTATTTTATATATTCAAATTTTGTACCAAAAAGTGGCCACTGGTGCATGATATACCAAACATGATGGTATGGAATCTAGATATGACTGACTGGAGACAACTGGAGATAATACAACATACTCCTTGACCTTCATGACTTTACAATAATTCAACAAAGAGGATAAAATAAGTTGAAAGCAGTACGACAGGTATGAAATACAAAAAAAAATTATTTTTTCATACTGTGCGTATTTTCTGTGACTTTTTCATACTTTGTGCGACTTTTTCGTACTTTGCGACAAAATTTGTGTGACAAAATCGTATTGTCGCGCCGAGTACGAAAGTTTCGGATTCATTCAAGCTTCGGTATGGTGACTTTCCTTGCACAGAAGGATCAAAGTAAGAAAGGTTTTCCCACCGTTTACGATCGTTCGGAAAATGTTGTGACTTTCGGATCGGCAATACGATATTACGATTTTTTCGTAAGCATTTTCGTGATATTTCCGATCATCAGAAATTATTGTATCTAATCTGAATTTTACCCATTTCGGGATTCAAACTCGTACTTTGATGAATCTGCCCCATGGTGTCAACAAGTTCCCTTTGGGATTGGTCGGTTGAAGGGCATTAAGGTAACTTTATCCATGTTTCCAAATTTCATTGTATATCTTTAACTGTCCATAAAGAGAGAGAACCTGGTTACACCTGAAATAACACCTGGTGGAACAGGTGAAATTCATTTGCATTGATGTGAAGACGTTTTTCTATAGATATTCAGTTGTGGGTTCAATGTTTGAGACGAGAATATAGATACTCTTGCCCTAATCCTTGCGCTTTGAAAGCCCTGCAACTAATTTAATCAGATGTAATCTCATTTAAATGAGAGTTTAGCCCATTTATTTTTTTATTAATTTGCCTCTGTCTTGGGAACATTGATTTTTCGCTACATTTCTAATAGTCAACAGAGCTGCACTATTCACCTAATGTACCATGTCTGAGAAGTGAAAAGTGTGCGATGACAATTTACTCCCCTTAACTTCAGTGATAATGAAGAGGCTGGCTATGAAGGTGATGGATAATTTGACCTACGCCGAATCAACTCCGTAACGAGAATAATTAGCTGGCCCTTTCCGTGCCACCGTGGCCACTTCTGCATACGACATCCGGGAATCGCTACAAATACGGCCACTTAAAGCCATTGATTTTTTTTGGAGGTTCTTCCTACTCAAAAAATAGGGTCACCTTCTTATTAGAAGATATTTTTAGACCAAACTTTCTTAATTAAAGAAGAATGAATGCTGGGAGTCAGCTTTTCATTGTTTAGCAGTTTGGTGCTATTGACCAATGTCCCTGTCCTAACGTGCAGTAATAAGTAACTCCTTACCTACAGCATAAACCTTTTATTTGCTTGTCCAGAAAATGGGAAAGTTGACCTGACTGGGGCCTTGGTTTTTGTACTACAGGTATCGGACCCCTTATCCGGAAACCCATTATCCAGAAAGTTCCAAATTACGGAAAGGCCATCTCCTATAGACTCCATTGTAATCAAATAATTCACATTTTTAAAAATGATTCCCTTTTCTCTGTAATAATAAAACAGTACCTGTACTTGATCCCAACTAAGATATAATTACCCCTTATTGGGGGCAGAACAGCCCTATTGGGTTTATTTAATGGTTAAATGATTCCCTTTTCTCTGTAATAATAAAACAGTACCTGTACTTGATCCCAACTAAGATATAATTACCCCTTATTGGGGGCAGAACAGCCCTATTGGGTTTATTTCATGGTTAAATGATTCCTAAAACCGCCTTTATTTCACATATGGCACAGACACAGCAACGTTTCGGACCTCCTGGTCCTTTCTCAGACTAAAAAAGGAGGTGTATTTGGGTTTGTAAGTGTGAGTTAAGTGCTGCAATTTGGATATATTGAAGTCTGAAGGTGAATATATGATGCACCCCTTTGATAAACTCCTGCCAAGTGTTCTGGAAACCCATTGCATTTTGCAAACCCAAATACACCCTCAGCAGATCATTTTAGGACATCAAAATATTCTAAATGATATATTCCCCACGTAATACATTAAATGGTCATCAACCCTCTTTAGTCCTAGGTCCTCCCCAAAGCCACAGGGAGCACTTTACTCTATGGTTACCCGCCAAGCGAAGGGGTTAATGCTACATGAGAGTAATTTAAGAACACAATAGAAGGGGGAAGACGCTGATTTAATAGCTGGGATTGTATGAGAGATAGTTAGATGTCCTGTGTTATTAGCTCTCACAATGAGCGGCTGGCTCGCGAGGAGCCTGTGATAGGAATATAATTATATTTCCTTACTAATCTAATAAGGAGAGATAGTAGGAACTTGCTTGGTTAATGCCCCGGCTTGCAGCGGGAACTGGATTTTTTTCTCCTCTCTGCTCGGCTCTTGCTGGGAATAAAGGAAGGAGAGGGATGGTAGGGACGTATTATAATTGCAATCTTGCTTTACTAGCCAGCCAGACATATCTCTTGCCTGCAGATTGGAGAGAGGTAATTCTGCCGCTGCGGGTGAAATGGCTGAGAGTCAATCCATGCAGATTTCTCTTTTTCAATTCTCGGTTTTAGCAACAAAAAAAAATATATAAGTTTCTATTATAGGAAACAAAATAAAGTTACATAGTTCATTTGGGTTGAAAAAAATACAGCCCCCGTAGTGTAACGCCCAGCTTCACTGACACAAATAAGTAAATATATATATATATATACAGTATATATAATATCTGAGTGGGGTTTGAGACAGTGCTTGGGTGCTGCTGCTAAGGGATTCTCAATGGCATTTACAGGACAACTAAAGTGGAATAAGGGTATAAGCTAGAGATACATTATGTTTTGGGTTTCTGTACCAGCCCAAGGCCCCCACAGCCCTTTAGCAAGGAAGATATGTGCCCTCTAACAATAGACAGTATCGGACCCAGGGTCCCGCACCCCCCCAAAGGACCCTGCCATGGCCCCTACACACCCTCATGGGCCCCCACCGCCCATCCAAACCCCTCCTCCAAGCGAGTATACTTTATTCTTCGGGCGAAGGGGATCTGCGGGTTGGGGGAGAGCCAGAGGAGTACTGGTCTGGGCTGGAGGGATCCACTGGGTTTTTCCCGGGGCCCTACTGGCCCAATACAGCTAATAGTTATTTATTGACATTAACATTACATTGAACCTCAGAAACCATTGTATGCTGCATCACAATGTACTAAGCCCTATAGACTTGGCTATTATGACAGTCAAACTTAATTTTCTCTTTAAATATCTTTAATATGGACCCCTAAGCTTAGCTTGTCCAACTGAGCAGACTGAGCATGTGCAGTGCCACTGACACACACTACAAAGCCATAGGGGAACTCCTGTGGCCATTACTGTGGATCATCTGTGCTGAACCTCTGGGCTGGAACAGTTCAGAATATAAAATACAGCATTTCTATACCTATTTAGGCAAAATGCAATGATTTAACAGCTTCCAACTGTGGTTATTAAAACCACCAATGCATTTTCTGACCATACAGTCTGACTTAGATTGTGGGCCAGTGCAGCTAGGTCTAATCAGTACCCAGAATGACCACTTCACCATCTAAGAGTATATGAAATATATGCTCTGTAGCAACCAATCGTCAGGTATAATTTAATGGTCTGTTATCTGATAGGTTACTATGGGATACAAGACCTGATAGCAAACTTTTCTTATCATATCCAATGCTACTTCCCTGGGATCATATACCAAAAGCTATATTCAGCATTTCAGCTCTAAGGCCATTTTCCTTGTGCGATGGGAGATTTAAATTCATTGCACATTGCTGCCTGCGTCTTTGTGGCTTGCTGGGAATATTTTTTAAGTGTAACAATGTATTGGGAAAGGCAGGCTCCTGGTATCATGGGTTATCTCAGCCTCCATTACAATATAAGCCGCAGAGATTGCCATATGCTCTAGAGGAATGTGCGAGTGGTTTTTCTAACGGAGCAGAATATACTTCTTTTCAGAGAATGTGCCCTTGTTGTAATGGCTCTGCCTTTCAAATTACATCCATTTGCATATTGTTGTAGCGGTTATTGTTCTATTGTGTAGCGTAGGGGCTGTGCGGAATAGCAATTCGAGAGGGAGTTGTTAAAAAAAAACGTATTCGGAATGTATTTCTTTTTATTTTGTTATCAAACTGGATTTGTTGGCTCTAAATTGGGTTCATTGTTTCTTTCCCTTACACATAAATTGAAATAGTAGCTGGTTTTTATATGGCCTGCATAAAGGTAGAACTGTCTGTAGGGGATTCCAAGGAACGGCTGCTGCTTTAGGTTCCACAGAGCAACAATAGGTAAAAACACACAACAGAGCCTCATGTACAGTAACAGTAGGGATAATAGCCTCTGGGAAGGGACTGGGGCTGTGGGATAGCAGGTATAGTAGGGAGAGATGGTGCCTATAGTAAAAGTAGGGATAATAGCCTCTGGGAAGGGACTGGGGCTGTGGGATAGCAGGTATAGTAGGGAGAGATGGTGTCTATAGTAGCAGTGGGGGGATAATAGCCTCTGGGAAGGGACTGGGGCTGTGGGATAGCAGGTATAGTAGGGAGAGATGGTGCCTATAGTAGCAGTGGGGGGATAATAGCCTCTGGGAAGGGACTGGGGCTGTGGGATAGCAGGTATAGTAGGGAGAGATGGTGCCTATAGTAGCAGTGGGGGGATAATAGCCTCTGGGAAGGGACTGGGGCTGTGGGATAGCAGATATAGTAGGGAGAGATGGTGCCTATAGTAGCAGTGGGGGGGATAATAGCCTCTGGGAAGGGACTGGGGCTGTAGGATAGCAGGTATAGTAGGGAGAGATGGTGCCTATAGTAGCAGTGGGGGATAATAGCCTCTGGGAAGGGACTGGGGCTGTGGGATAGCAGATATAGTAGGGAGAGATGGTGCCTATAGTAGCAGTGGGGGGATAATAGCCTCTGGGAAGGGACTGGGGCTGTGGGATAGCAGGTATAGTAGGGAGAGATGGTGCCTATAGTAGCAGTGGGGGGATAATAGCCTCTGGGAAGGGACTGGGACTGTGGGATAGCAGGTATAGTAGGGAGAGATGGTGCCTATAGTAGCAGTGGGGGGATAATAGTCTCTGGGAAGGGACTGGGGCTGTGGGATAGCATGTATAGTAGGGAGAGATGGTGCCTATAGTAGCAGTGGGGGGGGGGATAATAGCCTCTGGGAAGGGACTGGGGCTGTGGGATAGCAGGTATAGTAGGGAGAGATGGTGCCTATAGTAGCAGTGGGATAATAGCCTCTGGGAAGGGACTGTGGGATAGCAGGTATAGTAGGTAGAGGTGGTGCCTATAGTAGCAGTGGGGGGATAATAGCCTCTGGGAAGGGACTGGGGCTGTGGGATAGCAGGTATAGTAGGGAGAGATGGTGCCTATAGTAGCAGTGGGGGGATAATAGCCTCTGGGAAGGGACTGGGGCTGTGGGATAGCAGGTATAGTAGGGAGAGATGGTGCCTATAGTAGCAGTGGGGGGATAATAGCCTCTGGGAAGGGACTGGGGCTGTGGGATAGCAGGTATAGTAGGGAGAGATGGTGCCTATAGTAGCAGTGGGATAATAGCCTCTGGGAAGGGACTGGGGCTGTGGGATAGCAGGTATAGTAGGGAGAGATGGTGCCTATAGTAGCAGTGGGATAATAGCCTCTGGGAAGGGACTGTGGGATAGCAGGTATAGTAGGGAGAGGTGGTGCCTATAGTAGCAGTGGGGGGATAATAGCCTCTGGGAAGGGACTGGGGCTGTGGGATAGCAGGTATAGTAGGGAGAGATGGTGCCTATAGTAGCAGTGGGATAATAGCCTCTGGGAAGGGACTGTGGGATAGCAGGTATAGTAGGGAGAGGTGGTGCCTATATTAGCAGTGGGGGGATAATAGCCTCTGGGAAGAGACTGGGGCTGTGGGATAGCAGATATAGTAGGGAGAGATGGTGCCTATAGTAGCAGTGGGGGGATAATAGCCTCTGGGAAGGGACTGGGGCTGTGGGATAGCAGGTATAGTAGGGAGAGATGGTGCCTATAGTAGCAGTGGGATAATAGCCTCTGGGAAGGGACTGTGGGATAGCAGGTATAGTAGGGAGAGGTGGTGCCTATAGTAGCAGTGGGGGGATAATAGCCTCTGGGAAGAGACTGGGGCTGTGGGATAGCAGATATAGTAGGGAGAGATGGTGCCTATAGTAGCAGTGGGGGGATAATAGCCTCTGGGAAGGGACTGGGGCTGTGGGATAACAGGTATAGTAGGGAGAGGTGGTGCCTATAGTAGCAGTGGGGGGATAATAGCCTCTGGGAAGGGACTGGGGCTGTGGGATAACAGGTATAGTAGGGAGAGGTGGTGCCTATAGTAGCAGTGGGGGGATAATAGCCTCTGGGAAGGGACTGGGGCTGTGGGATAGCAGGTATAGTAGGGAGAGATGGTGCCTATAGTAGCAGTGGGATAACAGCCTCTGGGAAGGGACTGGGGCTGTGGGATAGCAGGTATAGTAGGGAGAGATGGTGCCTATAGTAGCAGTGGGGGGATAATAGCCTCTGGGAAGGGACTGGGGCTGTGGGATAGCAGGTATAGTAGGGAGAGATGGTGCCTATAGTAGCAGTGGGATAATAGCCTCTGGGAAGGGACTGTGGCTGTGGGATAGCAGGTATAGTAGGGAGAGATGGTGGCTATAGTAGCAGTGGGGGGATAATAGCCTCTGGGAAGGGACTGGGGCTGTGGGATAGCAGGTATAGTAGGGAGAGATGGTGCCTATAGTAGCAGTGGGGGGATAATAGCCTCTGGGAAGGGACTGTGGCTTTGGGATAGCAGGTATAGTAGGGAGAGATGGTGCCTATAGTAGCAGTGGGGGGATAATAGCCTCTGGGAAGGGACTGGGGCTGTGGGATAGCAGGTATAGTAGGGAGAGATGGTGCCTATAGTAGCAGTGGGGGGATAATAGCCTCTGGGAAGGGACTGGGACTGTGGGATAGCATGTATAGTAGGGAGAGATGGTGCCTATAGTAGCAGTGGGGGGATAATAGCCTCTGGGAAGGGACTGTGGCTTTGGGATAGCAGGTATAGTAGGGAGAGATGGTGCCTATAGTAGCAGTGGGGGGATAATAGCCTCTGGGAAGGGACTGGGGCTGTGGGATAGCAGGTATAGTAGGGAGAGATGGTGCCTATAGTAGCAGTGGGGGGATAATAGCCTCTGGGAAGGGACTGGGGCTGTGGGATAGCAGGTATAGTAGGGAGAGATGGTGCCTATAGTAGCAGTGGGGGGATAATAGCCTCTGGGAAGGGACTGGGGCTGTGGGATAGCAGGTATAGTAGGGAGAGATGGTGCCTATAGTAGCAGTGGGATAATAGCCTCTGGGAAGGGACTGTGGATGTGGGATAGCAGGTATAGTAGGGAGAGATGGTGGCTATAGTAGCAGTGGGGGGATAATAGCCTCTGGGAAGGGACTGGGGCTGTGGGATAGCAGGTATAGTAGGGAGAGATGGTGCCTATAGTAGCAGTGGGGGGATGATAGCCTCTGGGAAGGGACTGGGGCTGTGGGATAGCAGGTATAGTAGGGAGAGATGGTGCCTATAGTAGCAGTGGGGGGATAATAGCCTCTGGGAAGGGACTGGGGCTGTGGGATAGCAGGTATAGTAGGGAGAGATGGTGCCTATAGTAGCAGTGGGATAATAGCCTCTGGGAAGGGACTGTGGATGTGGGATAGCAGGTATAGTAGGGAGAGATGGTGGCTATAGTAGCAGTGGGGGGATAATAGCCTCTGGGAAGGGACTGGGGCTGTGGGATAGCAGGTATAGTAGGGAGAGATGGTGCCTATAGTAGCAGTGGGGGGATAATAGCCTCTGGGAAGGGACTGGGACTGTGGGATAGCAGGTATAGTAGGGAGAGATGGTGCCTATAGTAGCAGTGGGGGGATAATAGCCTCTGGGAAGGGACTGGGGCTGTGGGATAGCATGTATAGTAGGGAGAGATGGTGCCTATAGTAGCAGTGGGGGGGGGGATAATAGCCTCTGGGAAGGGACTGGGGCTGTGGGATAGCAGGTATAGTAGGGAGAGATGGTGCCTATAGTAGCAGTGGGATAATAGCCTCTGGGAAGGGACTGTGGGATAGCAGGTATAGTAGGTAGAGGTGGTGCCTATAGTAGCAGTGGGGGGATAATAGCCTCTGGGAAGGGACTGGGGCTGTGGGATAGCAGGTATAGTAGGGAGAGATGGTGCCTATAGTAGCAGTGGGGGGATAATAGCCTCTGGGAAGGGACTGGGGCTGTGGGATAGCAGGTATAGTAGGGAGAGATGGTGCCTATAGTAGCAGTGGGGGGATAATAGCCTCTGGGAAGGGACTGGGGCTGTGGGATAGCAGGTATAGTAGGGAGAGATGGTGCCTATAGTAGCAGTGGGATAATAGCCTCTGGGAAGGGACTGGGGCTGTGGGATAGCAGGTATAGTAGGGAGAGATGGTGCCTATAGTAGCAGTGGGGGGATAATAGCCTCTGGGAAGGGACTGGGGCTGTGGGATAGCAGGTATAGTAGGGAGAGATGGTGCCTATAGTAGCAGTGGGATAATAGCCTCTGGGAAGGGACTGTGGGATAGCAGGTATAGTAGGGAGAGGTGGTGCCTATAGTAGCAGTGGGGGGATAATAGCCTCTGGGAAGAGACTGGGGCTGTGGGATAGCAGATATAGTAGGGAGAGATGGTGCCTATAGTAGCAGTGGGGGGATAATAGCCTCTGGGAAGGGACTGGGGCTGTGGGATAGCAGGTATAGTAGGGAGAGATGGTGCCTATAGTAGCAGTGGGATAATAGCCTCTGGGAAGGGACTGTGGGATAGCAGGTATAGTAGGGAGAGGTGGTGCCTATAGTAGCAGTGGGGGGATAATAGCCTCTGGGAAGAGACTGGGGCTGTGGGATAGCAGGTATAGTAGGGAGAGATGGTGCCTATAGTAGCAGTGGGGGGATAATAGCCTCTGGGAAGGGACTGGGGCTGTGGGATAGCAGATATAGTAGGGAGAGATGGTGCCTATAGTAGCAGTGGGGGGATAATAGCCTCTGGGAAGGGACTGGGGCTGTGGGATAACAGGTATAGTAGGGAGAGGTGGTGCCTATAGTAGCAGTGGGGGGATAATAGCCTCTGGGAAGGGACTGGGGCTGTGGGATAACAGGTATAGTAGGGAGAGGTGGTGCCTATAGTAGCAGTGGGGGGATAATAGCCTCTGGGAAGGGACTGGGGCTGTGGGATAGCAGGTATAGTAGGGAGAGATGGTGCCTATAGTAGCAGTGGGATAACAGCCTCTGGGAAGGGACTGGGGCTGTGGGATAGCAGGTATAGTAGGGAGAGATGGTGCCTATAGTAGCAGTGGGGGGATAATAGCCTCTGGGAAGGGACTGGGGCTGTGGGATAGCAGGTATAGTAGGGAGAGATGGTGCCTATAGTAGCAGTGGGGGGATAATAGCCTCTGGGAAGGGACTGTGGCTTTGGGATAGCAGGTATAGTAGGGAGAGATGGTGGCTATAGTAGCAGTGGGGGGATAATAGCCTCTGGGAAGGGACTGGGGCTGTGGGATAGCAGGTATAGTAGGGAGAGATGGTGCCTATAGTAGCAGTGGGGGGATAATAGCCTCTGGGAAGGGACTGTGGCTTTGGGATAGCAGGTATAGTAGGGAGAGATGGTGCCTATAGTAGCAGTGGGGGGATAATAGCCTCTGGGAAGGGACTGGGGATGTGGGATAGCAGGTATAGTAGGGAGAGATGGTGCCTATAGTAGCAGTGGGGGGATAATAGCCTCTGGGAAGGGACTGGGGATGTGGGATAGCAGGTATAGTAGGGAGAGATGGTGCCTATAGTAGCAGTGGGGGGATAATAGCCTCTGGGAAGGGACTGGGGATGTGGGATAGCATGTATAGTAGGGAGAGATGGTGCCTATAGTAGCAGTGGGGGGATAATAGCCTCTGGGAAGGGACTGGGGCTGTGGGATAGCAGGTATAGTAGGGAGAGATGGTGCCTATAGTAGCAGTGGGGGGATAATAGCCTCTGGGAAGGGACTGGGGCTGTGGGATAGCAGGTATAGTAGGGAGAGATGGTGCCTATAGTAGCAGTGGGGGGATAATAGCCTCTGGAAGGGACTGGGGCTGTGGGATAGCAGGTATAGTAGGGAGAGATGGTGTCTATAGTAGCAGTGGGATAATAGCCTCTGGGAAGGGACTGGGGCTGTGGGATAGCAGGTATAGCAGGGAGAGATGGTGCCTATAGTAGCAGTGGGGGGATAATAGCCTCTGGGAAGGGACTGGGGCTGTGGGATAGCAGGTATAGTAGGGAGAGATGGTGCCTATAGTAGCAGTGGGATAATAGCCTCTGGGAAGGGACTGGGGCTGTGGGATAGCAGGTATAGTAGGGAGAGATGGTGCCTATAGTAGCAGTGGGGGGATAATAGCCTCTGGGAAGGGACTGGGGCTGTGGGATAGCAGGTATAGTAGGGAGAGATGGTGCCTATAGTAGCAGTGGGATAATAGCCTCCGGGAAGGGACTGTGGGATAGCAGGTATAGTAGGGAGAGGTGGTGCCTATAGTAGCAGTGGGGGGATAATAGCCTCTGGGAAGAGACTGGGGCTGTGGGATAGCAGATATAGTAGGGAGAGATGGTGCCTATAGTAGCAGTGGGATAATAGCCTCCGGGAAGGGACTGTGGGATAGCAGGTATAGTAGGGAGAGGTGGTGCCTATAGTAGCAGTGGGGGGGATAATAGCCTCTGGGAAGGGACTGGGGCTGTGGGATAGCAGGTATAGTAGGGAGAGATGGTGCCTATAGTAGCAGTGGGGGGATAATAGCCTCTGGGAAGGGACTGGGGCTGTGGGATAGCAGGTATAGTAGGGAGAGATGGTGCCTATAGTAGCAGTGGGATAATAGCCTCTGGGAAGGGACTGTGGATGTGGGATAGCAGGTATAGTAGGGAGAGATGGTGGCTATAGTAGCAGTGGGGGGATAATAGCCTCTGGGAAGGGACTGTGGCTTTGGGATAGCAGGTATAGTAGGGAGAGATGGTGCCTATAGTAGCAGTGGGGGGATAATAGCCTCTGGGAAGGGACTGGGGATGTGGGATAGCAGGTATAGTAGGGAGAGATGGTGCCTATAGTAGCAGTGGGGGGATAATAGCCTCTGGGAAGGGACTGGGGCTGTGGGATCGCAGGTATAGTAGGGAGAGATGGTGCCTATAGAAGCAGTGGGGGGATAATAGCCTCTGGGAAGGGACTGGGGCTGTGGGATAGCATGTATAGTAGGGAGAGATGGTGCCTATAGTAGCAGTGGGGGATAATAGCCTCTGGGAAGGGACTGGGGCTGTGGGATAGCAGGTATAGTAGGGAGAGATGGTGCCTATAGTAGCAGTGGGGGGATAATAGCCTCTGGGAAGGGACTGGGGCTGTGGGATAGCAGGTATAGTAGGGAGAGATGGTGCCTATAGTAGCAGTGGGGGGATAATAGCCTCTGGGAAGGGACTGGGGCTGTGGGATAGCAGGTATAGCAGGGAGAGATGGTGCCTATAGTAGCAGTGGGGGGATAATAGCCTCTGGGAAGGGACTGGGGCTGTGGGATAGCAGGTATAGTAGGGAGAGATGGTGCCTATAGTAGCAGTGGGGGATAATAGCCTCTGGGAAGGGACTGGGGCTGTGGGATAGCAGGTATAGTAGGGAGAGATGGTGCCTATAGTAGCAGTGGGATAATAGCCTCTGGGAAGGGACTGGGGCTGTGGGATAGCAGGTATAGTAGGGAGAGATGGTGCCTATAGTAGAAGTGGGATAATAGCCTCTGGGAAGGGACTGGGGCTGTGGGATAGCAGGTATAGTAGGGAGAGATGGTGCCTATAGTAGCAGTGGGGGGATAATAGCCTCTGGGAAGGGACTGGGGCTGTGGGATTGCAGGTATAGTAGGGAGAGATGGTGCCTATAGTAGCAGTGGGGGGATAATAGCCTCTGGGAAGGGACTGGGGGATTTATTGTTATTGCCAAAACAATAGTAGGGCTGTACAACAGAAGGCTACGTCACACTATTTATCACCTAAGCGACCTTAATGACAGTGTCGCAATCATACTTATATATTTTATTCTGTTTTATCAGAATGTCAGGGTATGAAAGGGTAAGGCCAGGCTGTAGAACTGGGATGACCCACTCTTAATGTACACAACATTAAGTGAAAATCTTTGTTTTTATTTTATAGCATTCTGCGGAACTGTTGGCTGTGGTTCGCCTCCCCTTCATTCATCCCAGTTACCTCCTCAATATTGTGGACAATGAAGAGTTAATAAAATCGTCGGAGGCTTGCAGGGACCTGGTCAATGAAGCAAAGAGGTATCACATGCTCCCACACGCTCGCCAGGAGATGCAAACACCACGGACCAGGCCACGGCTCTCAGCAGGTAATGAGATGACCATTGGTCAACTGTGTTGGAACACGTGATGTCTCATTGGCTTACACAGCCCTTATTAATGAGAGAGCCAATAACTATGCCTCTAGGGTGACTGATGGAATCATCTACTTGACCCCTGCAGGTGTGGCTGAAGTGATTGTCCTGGTCGGTGGGCGGCAGATGATAGGAATGAATCAGAGGACCCTCACAGTGGTCACATGTTTAAATCCACAAATCAACAAATGGTACCCGTTGGCCAGTCTGCCATTTTATGACCGGGAGTTTTTCAGCGTAGTGAGTGCTGGAGACAATATCTACCTTTCAGGTAAGGAAGAGAAAAAGAAAGCTCCTGTAGATAATGATTGTAACATTATAAAACAAATTTACTGCTCTTTGGAAATCATTTATACTTAGAAATTCCCAAATGGAGAACTGTCTACTGGTAGTCTCCACAAACACAAATGTTGCCCTTCTCCCCTTGTAATAGGGAAACCCAAATCTATGTCTCTAGCTTGTGTCAGAGGCAGATCTTCAGGTCCCCATACACAGCCTGATTGTAGCTGCCGATAAGGGTCCCTTGGACCGATTCAGGCAGCTTATCGGCCTGTGTAAGGGCAAAAACGAGGGGCCTGCTCAAACGATATCTGGCCTGAAATGCGATCGGCCAGGTTAGAAAATTCAGTCGGAGCCGATGCGGTCTTTATGTGTATGGGGACCTTAACCAAGTTCAAGGCTCTTTGGAGCTCCAGCCTTTGATCAGGACCCTCAACTAATTTTCTAACAAGGTTAAAACATTGCAGACATTCAGCCATAGTTCCTAACAGCAAATAACCTAACTGACCTTCTAGTTTGGCTTCCAGGTGTACTTTGGAGAGCAAATAGTCATTCTCCCCTAATCTTATCCTAACCAGCCTTCAGGCTAAGCCTCCCTTGGCACTGCTCCAGGCCCCTCAGTTTGGGAAATAGACTGCACTCACCCAGATCCTTTTTATAGTCTTTAAAGGCTAAGCCTAAGCCAGTCTACATGGAGACGTTGCTTCATGCAAAGCAGTTATACAATGCCATATTGTGCTCCCTCACTCACCATCCAATCTATTTGTTTCACAAATGCATAAAAACCTATGTCGGATCGAATATCACCAACCTCTTTATTACACCTATGATTGAAGCAGACAGTCAATTGTGAGAGCGCTACACTTCCACACTGTGACCTATGAGAAGTATTTTCACCGGTCTTTGCGATGGGAATCTATACCAGTCGGGCAGACGTTATTGACGCATTTCAGTTTGAGGAAAGGCTTTGTTTCAGTTAAAGTGAGACTGACATTCTAAACTAATGGCAGTATTGGCTTCCTGACATACAACTGCCCTTCGGTTGCTCTATCTCGGAGGCTGTAAGCTTATATTGATGAGAAAGTACATGCCTGAGCTATGCAAAGATAAAGGCCTGTGTCTGATGCACGATGTATGTATCATAGGGACACGGGTGTAACTGTAGGGAACCCAGTCTCGGGGGGGGGGGGCTATGAAACCAATACTGGTCAGTGTGGCACAGTCTGCTTCTTATGCCACTTACTTAAACATTGTGTATTTTTAATGGCAGCTCTGAACCCCTAACACACTACACTAGAGATACGTGGCACATCTGTGGTGAGCTAAAAAATATTTATTACCCAATATTACCAAAACTAGGTTATTTAATGCACGGAATGCAGCACCATATAAGTGCCTCTATTACATTATCAGGCACAGAAATGTAGTAATTGTCCACATATTCTAGTTAGATTTAGATCATTGCATTTAAACGTATGACCGATATCCAAACGTTCGTCGGAAGAAGACTAAACTCTGAATGTGTATGGCCGGCTTTAATTACCTGGTGTACTAGGAGAAAACAGAAATAAAAATATGTATGTGCTTAGTGTTCTACTCATGAATGATATTTGATTCTATATGGATTGTCTCACTGCTTAGATAAAATATTAGATCAGACAGAACAAACCATGTTCTTGTTAAGTTGGGTTGACTTGGGTTTTAGCTCTTTGCATAATCCCGGTGATACTGATTTCCATTATGCCGGTGCCTTTGCCAATAGCACTTATTCCTTCACCTTACTCCCTAGACCTTTCGCATTTGATTCCTTTCATAATCTCATATACAAGCTAGGACAGATACTGGGGGAAAGCTAATTACCACTGACGTGTTCCCTGCCCTGCATGGTCACAGTGTTGTTTGGTTACACTTGGTAATGAGAAATAGAGAGACTGTGTTCTTATCTGAGTCTTCATGTCAATATAAATGAGAATATGATTACCAGGTCTGTATAAACATGGCCCAAGAGGTGAGACATAAGTCACACAGGTGTCTCACCAGTATTGATCAAACCAAGAACTTTTACTTGAGTATCTTGGTCAATAATATTGATTTGATAATATGTAATAGTGTTCGGCCTTTGGGCCTTTTTAATGCTTAGGGATCTAGAATGCCCCCTGAAGCAGATCAAGAACTTTCAGACTCATACAGAAAGCTTATTGTACTGCGCCAAGGATGGGTCTGTCATTCTATTTATGGATGGCCAAGTGACCCATTTTGTGTCAGTGCTGGTCTGAATTGCATTTTGATTTAACGTTTATAAAAGAATGTCTTTCAACGAATGTTCTTTAGTTTGTGGTTACAACTTTAGTTGGCCTCTCCATGGCTTTACAAGAAAAGCATTCTGGTTGAATAGATACTCGTCTACTTTGTATAAAAAGAAGAAGGAATTCTAGGGAAAGGCCTTATTCTTTTTTTTAATGCTTAGGGATCTGGAATGTTTATATCAATATCACCATGTACTTGAGGTTTCCTTCATAATCCTGAAGACGGTCAAGAACTTCAAGACTTATACAAGAAAGCTCATTGCACTGTGCCAAGAATGGTTCTGTTGTTCTTCCATTGGATGGACAAGTAGTCATTTTGTGTCAGTATTTGTGAATTGCACTTTGATTTACTGTTTATAATAGAATAGGAGATACTCTCCTTCTTTGTATACAAAGCAGAAGGAATTCTGGGGATAAAGGCCCAGGATTGCTCCTAAATATTTCATAGAATACCTTAGAGCAGTGTTCCCCGAACAGTGGCTAACCACTCCTTGGATGTTGCTCCCAGTGGCCTCAAAGCAGCTGCTGTTTTTGAATTCCTGGTAAGGAGGCAAGTTTTGGCTGCATAAAAACCAAATATAATGCCAAACAGAACCTACTGTAGGCTGCCAGTCCATATAGAGGCTATTAAGTAGCCAATTGTAGCTCTTATTGGCACCCCCAGGAACCTTTTTCATGCTTGTGTTGCTCCCCAACACTTTTTCCATTTAAATGTGGCTCACAGATATAAAGGGTTGGGGATCCCTGCCCTAGAGGCTAACAATCACTCAGTGGGGTTTAAGGCTTGGCCAGGGCAGTATTCTGACCAGATGCCCAATTACAGACCTGTGTTATTGGGGCTCATCAGTGCAGGGTTTTCTGATAAGCATATGTAGAGCCTGGGGAAATATATTTACGAGAAAAACATTTTGGTCGAGGAGATATAGTCCTTCGTATCCAAAGCAGAAGGGATTCTGGGGAAAAAGACCAGGATCCAGAGCTTTCTCACTGAAATTCTGAGCCTAGACAGAGCTAAATTGTGTATAATAACAGGTTCAACGTGTTCATGTTATTAAGTTCTGTCGAGTTCTGTTCCATCCCGTTACAAATTACCTTTTCATGTATGATCTACGGTTTCCTTTTACATTGGTCACGATGGCCACTTGGCGCATTTGTGTTCCATGGAATAGATAATTGGACTACAGCATAGCAATCTGAAGTGAACGCGGCACGAACCCAAAACTCATTTTGATGTTTTAATGCAGTCTTAGTAAACAGTGTAATCAATACGTGTTCATTATGCAGCAGGCGGAATTGATTTAATAGTGTAAATTGTCAGTAGGCTGCGATAGATGCCGATACATTACGCCGCTTCTCTTTAACAGGGGGAGTTCAGAAACCTTTACGGGAAAGGGGAATAATTGTTACTGTAAACGATACTGTGCATTTAAATCAACATATATTATATCAGGGAGGGGCGGCTGTGAAAGCTGCTTAAATTGGAGAGTAGGGAAAAAAAACTGGGAATGTTTCATATATGGAGGGGGAACCTGCTATTGAACATCTGCGGCCCTCTAGGTAATGCCATTCACTAGCATCTGGGGTTCTGCAGGTTGCCTATTGCTGGTTTGAAGTTATAGCTCACAGCTGTTGTAGACTACAAATCCCAGAATCCTGTCTGTCAACTGTTGAGGGAGGCTGTGAGTTTGATATCCCGGCCTTTAATTATATGCTCAGTTTTGAGGCAGAATATATAAATCTATAAAAAATCATATCCAGATATTGCTTTTTACAAGAGAAATGATTGGGGGTTTCTCTGGAGCAAGGCACCACTATGTACTTAAGTTATGTGGGAGTCTGAAATCTGCTTTGTACAGTTCTCCAGTTTAAAATGTAAAATTGGCTTATGAATAAGGCTCCTACCTATGGCTTCATTTGTTCTAGAAGACCTAGAGAAGTCACAGCAGCATAAGAATAGGGCTGAATACTGTGATGGCTGGACCTTTCATGTTCTATCATAGTTGCAACAGTGAAATTACTTTTACAGTCACTAACCGTTCAGGGCTGAAACAGTAGATAGAAACAATAGGATTTCTACCTCCTTCTGCCAATTCAGCCCTGAAGGCAGATTTTGATCAGGTGCCTTCTATAGCGCCCGATCAAAATTTTTTACCCTGGCCGATCGGCGAGTCGACCGATATCAGCAGCTTCCTGTGATATCGGTCGACTCGCTGACTTACCATACACGCACCGAATATCGTACGAAACAGGGTTTCATACGATATTATCGGTGCATGTATGGCCAGCTTTACTCTTCTCTGTGCATCTTTTAATACTAAGCCCACCTTGCCCTACTATAATTGATGTCCTCTCTCTTCCTATCTATAACTATGTGTTAGAACCCTGGGTAGTTGCCCAATTTCGGACACCCCCCCTTAAGCCGTGTCTTTGATAAAAACATTATATTGGCAGCAGAACTAACAAAATCCCCGCCATACCTAGGTCAAGTTATTCTCTTACTCTACCTCAGGCAACCAGATATTTGTATAAATGAATGACAATGAAGGATGAGAGAAGAGAGAGCCTGACTTACAACATAAGTTCATAATCCAGTTGCTTTCTGTTTGCTTGAATTGGACACATTTGAAGAACATCAGAATAATAAAGCATTATGCTCTAATTCCTGAATGTGCCCTTCATATCTCCTCTGGTATTCAGCGAGGGTGGCCCTTGTGGGTTGTGCTGCAGTTGACTGGGGCGCCCAGTACTTATCAAAATACCGTTATATTTACATAAACAGAAAACACTAAGTTATTTTTCCCATTAAAAGTCTCACAGAACGACAG
Source organism: Xenopus tropicalis (assembly GCF_000004195.4). Lineage (NCBI taxonomy): Eukaryota > Metazoa > Chordata > Amphibia > Anura > Pipidae > Xenopus > Xenopus tropicalis. The sequence goes on from NC_030681.2 coordinate 145,377,548, forward strand.
CTGTAGGTTTTGCATTGGGCCCAAGAGGGTTGGTAGTGCCCAGCGGAGCAGTGTTGGATCCATTTCCCTATAAGCCTTGGGTTTATTCATTCACTCATTAGCTAAATAGCTCTTTGGATGTAACATTTTCCAAGAGAAAGGCAGATTTAACAGTTCCCTGAGGTAATCAGCTCACCAAGTCATTAGCTCCAGTTGGACTATAGCTGTTAATAAACACAACATTGTTTATACTGGATGTTAATGGCAAAAATAGAAAAAAGAACGCCGATTTTGTGGGATTTGTGATGGCGGTAGGTCCTGGGAGCGGCTTGAGAAACGACCTTATCGCCGTCCTGTTAGGGCCTCGGAATATCTATGGAACTCGTTCCTTGGTTTGCTCCCTTTTATAGCCAGCTGATTACTAAACCAGATATATACGATGAAAATATTCATATTTTTTCAATCCAGTCATTTCCTGCCTTTTTATTATTTAAATGGAAAATTGGCCATGACTTTACTTAGAGGATTGCAATGAGGAAAAAATATTTTGTTTTTGTAAGTCTTTTTTTTATATTTGTATTTTTTTCTTCACCCTGAAATTCCATGAGTTCCTTGGCTACAAGGGATGCCAAACCCTTCTGTTCTAGACCAAAGTATTCAGTCCAACATTTACAGATATATAGAAACATTGGGGTAACAGTCACCCTGCTATAGTTCCAGGGGTACCCAGGGCACAAATAAGCACTCACCCCAAATCCCCCCCTAACTGGCCTTCAGGCTGGGCCCCCTTAGCCCATAACATGGTTACAGATATATAGAAACATTGGGGTAACAGTCACCCTGCTATAGTTCCAGGGGTACCCAGGGCACAAATAAGCACTCACCCCAAATCCCCCCCTAACTGGCCTTCAGGCTGGGCCCCCTTAGCCCATAACAAGGTTACAGATATATAGAAACATTGGGGTAACAGTCACCCTGCTATAGTTCCAGGGGTACCCAGGGCACAAATAAGCACTCACCCCAAATCCCCCCCTAACTGGCCTTCAGGCTGGGCCCCCTTAGCCCATAACAAGGTTACAGATATATAGAAACATTGGGGTAACAGTCACCCCGCTATAGTTCCAGGGGTACCCAGGGCACAAATAAGCACTCACCCCAAATCCCCCCCCTAACTGGCCTTCAGGCTGGGCCCCCTTAGTCCATAACAAGGTTACAGATATATAGAAACATTGGGGTAACAGTCACCCCGCTATAGTTCCAGGGGTACCCAGGGCACAAATAAGCACTCACCCCAAATTTCCCCCTAACTGGCCTTCAGGCTGTACCCCCTTAGCCCATAACAAGGTTACAGATATATAGAAACATTGGGGTAACAGTCACCCTGTTATAGTTCCAGGGGTACCCAGGGCACAAATAAGCACTGACCCCAAATCCCCCCCTAACTGGCCTTCAGGCTGGGCCCCCTTAGTCCATAACAAGGTTACAGATATATAGAAACATTGGGGTAACAGTCACCCTGCTATAGTTCCAGGGGTACCCAGGCCACAAATAAGCACTCACCCCAAATCCCCCCCTAACTGGCCTTCAGGCTGGGCCCCCTTAGCCCATAACAAGGTTACAGATATATAGAAACATTGGGGTAACAGTCACCCTGTTATAGTTCCAGGGGTACCCAGGGCACAAATAAGCACTCACCCCAAATCTCCCCCTAACTGGCCTTCAGGCTGGGCCCCCTTAGCCCATAACAAGGTTACAGATATATAGAAACATTGGGGTAACAGTCACCCTGCTATAGTTCCAGGGGTACCCAGGGCACAAATAAGCACTCACCCCAAATCTCCCCCTAACTGGCCTTCAGGCTGGGCCCCCTTAGCTCATAACAAGGTTACAGATATATAGAAACATTGGGGTAACAGTCACCCTGCTATAGTTCCAGGGGTACCCAGGGCACAAATAAGCACTCACCCCAAATCCCCCCCTAACTGGCCTTCAGGCTGGGCCCCCTTAGCCCATAATAAGGTTACAGATATATAGAAACATTGGGGTAACAGTCACCCTGCTATAGTTCCAGGGGTACCCAGGGCACAAATAAGCACTCACCCCAAATCCCCCCTAACTGGCCTTCAGGCTGGGCCCCCTTAGTCCATAACAAGGTTACAGATATATAGAAACATTGGGGTAACAGTCACCCTGCTATAGTTCCAGGGGTACCCAGGGCACAAATAAGCACTCACCCCAAATCCCCCCTAACTGGCCTTCAGGCTGGGCCCCCTTAGCCCATAACAAGGTTACAGATATATAGAAACATTGGGGTAACAGTCACCCTGCTATAGTTCCAGGGGTACCCAGGGCACAAATAAGCACTCACCCCAAATCCCCCCCTAACTGGCCTTCAGGCTGGGCCCCCTTAGTCCATAACAAGGTTACAGATATATAGAAACATTGGGGTAACAGTCACCCTGCTATAGTTCCAGGGGTACCCAGGGCACAAATAAGCACTCACCCCAAATCCCCCCCTAACTGGCCTTCAGGCTGGGCCCCCTTAGCCCATAACAAGGTTACAGATATATAGAAACATTGGGGTAACAGTCACCCCGCTATAGTTCCAGGGGTACCCAGGGCACAAATAAGCACTCACCCCAAATTTCCCCCTAACTGGCCTTCAGGCTGGGCCCCCTTAGCCCATAACAAGGTTACAGATATATAGAAACATTGGGGTAACAGTCACCCTGTTATAGTTCCAGGGGTACCCAGGGCACAAATAAGCACTCACCCCAAATCCCCCCTAACTGGCCTTCAGGCTGGGCCCCCTTAGTCCATAACAAGGTTACAGATATATAGAAACATTGGGGTAACAGTCACCCTGCTATAGTTCCAGGGGTACCCAGGGCACAAATAAGCACTCACCCCAAATCTTCCCCTAACTGGCCTTCAGGAAGGCAAAACCCCCATCTGAAGCCTCTCTAATTTGCCTCAGAGGGGGAGAAATATTCCTGACTCCAAGATGAAGTCAAGATAGAGAGGACCAGGTCCTTGGGTTTGTCATACTAAAGCTTGGACAGGAGTGATTAAATGATAGGTAAAAAGACAATGGCATGGGGCTGCAATATGTAGCTATCTGCAGAGCAAACTTCTACTCAGACTGATTTGGGTTAAGGAAAAGGAACCTCAGTAATGAGACAGCTCCTCAGTAATGAGACCGCTCCTCGTGCATTGAAAGCCATATGCAGCGCCTGTGAGGGGATGTGAGTAGCGCAGAGCTCAGTTGGCTGGAACAGATTTTTAAGCTTTGGGGGCCTCGGAGCATTCCAGAAATGTTGCTTTGGCAAGAATGACTTCATTCCATAGAGCAGCAGAGCCCTCGTGCATGTTCAGCTGCCATGGATTGCATGGAGTTTTTGAAGGGAAACCAAATTTTCACTTACGGAGAACCTCACCTGCCTTATCCTGAATGCATGGAATGCTGCGGGATGTTGGGTTTAGTGGGAGAGAATGAGCAGGATTCCCAAGATTCTCACAGATTTGGCTCAGGTTGCTATAGAGTTTGGGGCTTGTGTCGTCTTCCAGTGTTCATTGCGTGTCTTGCTACAACCATTGCAAAGGTCTAATCTACACAAGAACCTTTCTTTACCAGAGCAGAGGCAGAATACATGTACAGCAGTAAAATATTAGGCCGTAAAATCCCTAAACCAAAGGCCTGCTGATAATTCTCACCATGTTAGCTCTTTACCCAACTCAAAAGATCTTCAACGCGTCTTAGACAAAGCAAGTCCTTGCCAACCCAACCCAATGTTGCTCTTACCAGCAGCCCTTCTGGTGAAGTCACTAGAGGGCAGGGATTAAATCTTGCCCAAAATGTCCTATGCTTGAAGGTACTTCAACTTTGGCTCTTCATGTATGAGGCAATGGAAATGTGCAGAGGCAATGGCGAGGTGCAACGTGTGGCTGGACAAAAGGGTTCTGGCTATTTTAAAGAAATTAAAAAGGAATAAGGTAGCTTGTGGCCAGCCTATGACAATGGCTACGTAGTAAAAAGTAAAAATTGCATTCTGAGCTAATACCATCTTCATAGAATCTGGGGCGGAAGGCTAAAAAATGGCTCCAAATAAGCGAATAAGCATCAAATTAGTGAAAAAACTCAACTCAAACCCAAGCAAAATGTTGCCATTGTACCCGCACCCAAACTGCACTCACATCCTTAGCTTCCAGGACAGGGATACGTTCGGAGCAGAAGAAAAGTGCATTTCCCCAGTCTAAACACTCTCCCAACCCGTACCCGCAATGGTTAGGTTGCCCCAACCCTAACCCACCTGGCCTAAGAGTAAACCCACACTTCACTACTCCAAATATTTCAGCTGGACCAATCCATAGAGAAGATATGAAATGAAGGGATATTGGGTATGTGGCCATCTGTATGCGCCACAAACAACAGATTCAATTGCTCAAACAAAAGTATGTTTTGCTACGTGATCTAAAACTAAAAGGATGTTCTCTAAAATCCACCGTCCTGAGAACATAAACAGACGGGGGATTAGATGCACCACTTCTGTATGTGTCGCACTGGGAACACAGAGAGAGGAGGTTAAAAATATACTATAATCACATTATTTCCCATTTTTATAATCCTATTTAGCTTTTAACACAGGCTTAAATAGAGCGGAGTAGCCTGCCCTACTGCTGAGCAAGAAATGATTGGTTTGCAGCGCGTCGTGGCCTTGTTTGCTCTGCGTTCTCAAAGCTTTTCGCTCTCATTCTTAAAGGGAAATTATACTCTGTCGGCAAGTGAGGATTATCACCCACTTACGTCCCCTAAAATAGACAGGGACGTATAAGAAGGAAGCTTGCTGCGAGCTCAGAACATTCCTCTCGCATTTTTAGATGTGTGAGTGGGAGATGTCGCACTGGAAACAATCCAGAACAAAGGAGCTTACGGCAGACACTTTAGGGTGCATTAAAGACTAACCAGAGACTGGATTCATATGACGAAAATAAAAAGTTTGATGCGTATCTGCTCTTAGTTATTGGGTTCCATGCTGCTTTGCAGAGAGAGAGAATATTTTGCATGAGAAGCCACGCCTGGGTTGGCACCTCTAGACCCAGCCGGCACCTTATCAACTCATGTATGGGCCCGGCCCACTGAGCTCTTACCGAAAATCGGCCAGATATCTGTCAGGCAGGTTTATAGATCCCATCCATGTTGGGTAAAGGAGAAAGAAAGGTAAAAGCACTGGGGCAGAGCCAAATATTACCCCCCCCCCCCCCAAGTAATTAGAAACCACTTACCTGACACCCCGGGCCGGTGCTCCTGTTAGCAGACAACTGTACCAGCTTGTGTACTTCTGAGCAAGAACCATGGACGATCTTCTTCCTTTACATCTGGTACCTGGGCCGGTGCCCCACCCCCCAGAGCCTTTTGCCCATAAAGTCCCTGTGGGCCTGCAGCATGTCAGTGGGCAAATTGGGGATAACTTTACCCTCCCGCTTTACCCACTTCTTTACTGACCCAATGAAATCAAGAAACTTGCCTTTGGCACTATTTAATTGTCACTGGAGAATTCACCTTTCAGCAAATGCAGGCAGCCAATAGAACAGAGAGTATTTCCTGTATGATTTTGTACCCCTACCTATTTGAGGTCACACCTGTGCTCTAGCTGGATAATGGGCAGACATATTTACCCCAAATCTGCCAAAACCCCACCCACTTTATGCTTTCCCTTCACACACCTACTACACTCCCACCCTACATCTCTTGCACTTGGAGCAAGTCAAGGGGTCACCATTGGTAATACAGCATAGGGCAAAGTTTTGCTCTGCCCTCAATCATCTCAGATAATCTGTATTTTCTCCCAGATGTAGTTGGTCTATGTATAAGTTATGTATTAGATACCAGTAGAGGATTCCATTTTTCTCACTGAATACCACCCCTTAGGACACGTCGGTACATCGCTGGTATGGGAGATGACGTTGCACTTAGTAGAATCTTGCCATTTTTTCCTTTTCCTAATTGTCCCATCTTTCTTTCTGTTGGCTTTAGGTGGCATGGAAGCTGGCGTCACCCTTGCCGATGTTTGGTGCTATATGTCTTTGCTGGATAACTGGAATTTAGTGTCCCGGATGATTGTTCCACGGTGTCGACACAACAGCGTTGTTTACGATGGGAAGATTTATACCATTGGCGGACTTGGTGTTGCCGGCAACGTAGACCATGTTGAGAGGTAAGACCAGTTGAGTTATGGTAAATGTGTAGTCACATGATGAAGAGGCAAGCCACCGAAACATTGTTAGATTTAAGAGACTGCACTGGAATGTAGGATGGTCAGTCCAAACTATTCCCCATGGTTACTATACCTTCTCAGATGGCCAAGCAGAAAGGTCAAAATTGGCCAAACCACCTTATGAAATATTAGTATGTACGGCCTCCCTTGATTCATTGGCGGATATGGGCTTCTCCTCCTCTCTTCTCTAGTCAACCTGAAAATACACCGGGTAACTACAGATATACTTCAGCCTACATGTGCCCATCATATAGCAACAACCATTATGAGCAAAAAAACACATTCTTTGCTGTATTGTTTCATACTTTCTGAAGGAACAGATTACGGTGATTGGTATATTAGGGGTTTCTTTGTTGTTTGGAAGCCGGAGTTCCCCCTTAATAACAAGTACATTTTATAGATCCTATTTAGAAGTCCAGTTACACATTATTGCCGGAACTATATATTATGTCCCTGAACTACAACTTCATTCCTTTCAGGTCATGGAGAGTTCTACGGATTTCTAGAGAACTAAAGTATCTGGTCATAAAAATAAAACATTTGGCCGCAGTCCATTAATAAAGAGTAATTGAAGGTAATGGCGGCACGCTGACAGATCCAATCTGACCCCTTGTATACGGGGTATAATTGCCGTGTTTATGGAAGTATGTGCTTGGGTAATGCTAGATTACTGCTCAGTTAGGCAGATTTCCGTGACACCGCGTTTGTCCCCTTGGAGAAGAAAGTAGGTTAGAAAATGTTCATGGAACGGCGCGTAATTAAGCGCGTGTTTTTCCCAGCACGATTTTGATGAATCAGCTTGTTCTATAGTTGTCACAGCATATATCTCCCTTGGTAAATAGTTCTTATACCGAAAATGTCTCGTGTTTAATCCGCCGCATAAATTCAGACTTAAAGAACCTTGAGGGGAAGTTTGTATACGAAATGCGGCAGAAGTTGGGAGAGCGTGGAGGCAGTCAGTAGATTCGGGCCTCCCCCTCACAGACTGCCAGCTTGGTGTGTGAGTATTGTGAGTCCTCCACTAAGTGCTCTCCCATCTGTACCAGAATGAAGGTTTCATTTGTTTCTGTCCAAATACTTTGTATTCAATTAATAATCCCCCTGCTCTTTGTAAGGGTGAAGACACACAGAGCTACTTAGTAGCAGCTACTTGTCATGGCTAAAAATCCCCTGCCATAGACAATACTGAGAATTGCCTCTGCTAAAACACACAGAGAGACAATTATCAGTAAATGATCAGCATTGTCTGTTTTAGTAGCCGTGACAAGTAGCTGCTACTAGTAGCTCCTGGTATGAACACAGGAAAAAGGTTTTGAATTTTTTGTCATCCAGCCACCAATATCTTTTTGAGTTATGGTCTGTTGTGAAGCAAACTGCTTTAGGGACTTAAAGAAACAAACTCCCCACACAACACAGAAACCCCTAATATCCCTATCCCTGTAATCTGTTCCTTCAAAAATAAGGAATAAATACCATTTTATATGCTGAAATCCAGCTGCAAAACAGTTCTTCTCTTTCTGCATCATTTGAAATCCTGGCAGGGGAGGAGGGACTAAAACACTGATGTTATGAATTGTAACAACTTCTCCACAGCTTACAGACAGCATGCAGGAACTACATAACCCACAATGCATTGCACTGTGATGTTCCTTTCCTTATTGACACCACATCTGCAGGGAATTATGGGATTGGGAGGAGGCAGGCTGAAGGCTGAGGACAGGCGACTACTGTTACATTTTGAGTCACAAAGTAGCCAGCCAGATCAGCAGGGGAACAGGGGGCGGGGCTTAGGGGAACTGTTCCAAACCATATTATTACATTAAATATCATGAAAAGGCTGCATATTTTTTAATTGCTGTATATTGCAAAGTTGCTTGGAATTATATTTACTTTTTTAAAAAGCTCGGGTTTAGATGTAGTTCCCCTTTAAGGTAGCCATACAGTGGCCAATAGTTCTACAGATGTTGGTCAGTACATGGTACATCAATTTCAACCCTACCTGATCATAGAACCAATATGCCTGGATCGACTGCTGAATATGAATAATACCTGTACCAAAAGCTCTGAGAAACTTTCCTTTGCTCAGTTTAATTGGTACGCGTAAAGCCAACTTTAGCTCTCGGAACCGTCCTTCATGCATCTACTCCTGATTTGGCCGCCCAACGATGTATCTGCTGCCAGTGATATAATCATAACGAAGAGGACTCAGTGCTCAGAAGTTCTCTGCACGAGGCTGAATATGATAAGCTCGGCCAATTAGAACCTCTTTTTGTAAATTCTGCACAGAATCCCAGGGAGGCCGGTTCCTATACCCTCCCCTGGCTCTGCAGGGATACTGTAAACCTTACTGATGGGATTTGATGGGCTTGAAATTATAATTAATCTGCAGTTATCTGTGTAGTGATTTATGAGCACAGACAGCACTGGGGGGGGGGGGGAGAGGAGACTAATATTGTACGTCCCATCTGGTTTATTCTCTCAGATCAAATATTCTTACACAGAAAAAAGGGGGGGGTGGATTAATTGGATTTTCTAATCTTTACTTTTTGATGTGTCCAGAGCCATAAAATTGACATTCTGAGTAAAACTGTGAAGTGAAATATTTATTTTATGCTCTTTGTTATGTTTCTGAGGTGGTATTTCTATCAAACACAAGCTATGGCACGTGGAGAATGCGATCAAAGTTGTAACAGGTCTAGTAACCCATAGCAACCAATCAGCAGGTAGCATTCACTGGTCGTCAGGGCCGTATTTATATATAGGTAGCAGAGGGCCTGTGCTTAGGGCGCCAGTTGTTGGGGGAGCGTTCCTCAGTGCCTATATATACATTTTTATAAAAGATTATTAAAAAGATTAATCCCCCCAGCCTCCGCTGCAAAATTCCTACTGAAATCTGACGGAACTTAATCCATCCCTGCTGAGTTACTAGACGTGGTATAAAGTTTGTAAACTTTTATTCCATTAGCCTTTCAATGCCCTAAGAAAAGTTTCCCCAGCCGAAATAACATCTGATTCATGACTGACTGGCGCACTAGTAAAGTACTTTGATAGAAAACTGCCATTTTAAGAATTAAGGCCGCCCCCTGGGATCATAGGAGTCACAGTGCACACAAACAAGCCAAGGCACACATACATGCTAGGCCCCATCAGCCAATGAATGAGCAGAGTTCTGCCTTTTACTCCCACACTACTTCCTGTTACAGTTAGAGCTGCATCACTTCCTGTCAGCTGATCTCTGAGGGAGCACACAGCCCATCACTAAATGGCGGCTCAAGGGAAAGGATGTAAAAGGGCAATATTTACTGATATATAAATTCCAGTTTGGCGAGATTCTTTACTGGGTCACTTAACATAATATAAACTGTGGGTTACGTATTCATTCTGGGGGTATAGTTTCCCTTTATTTATTTTTTTCCAAACAAAATCAGTTACAGTTTCCTTTGTTCCATCATGAGCAAAATCTAATTTCAGAGGGTATTTGGCACCAACATGATGTGCCACGGACATTATTCATGTGAGCGAGCCCAAGTGACATGTCTCAGCTCAGGGCGCTGGAGAGGCTCTGCTTGGCTCACACTCCCCACTTGGCTGCGGCTTCTTCACTTTCCCTGGTCCCGTGTGAATGTGAATAACAAATGATGAGCCAAGCTCAGGCAAAGGCACAGCAATAAAAGCACTGGCCAGGCACGCTTTGAGGAGAAAAACACAATCTGTGGTGTTCATTTTCTTTCAGCTTTAAAGATGAGGGTCAAGGGTTTGTTCTATATCCAGCACCTGAAGGAGCTGTGAGCGCTGTGGCGGCCATCTTGTTCTTGGCCTAAGCAGTCTTTGGATGAACAGATGAATATTCCACCTTCCCCAAGGGTAGCCAGCCCTGCGGTTGGTGATGGGAATAAAACGCATTCAGTGTGAGACCGGCCGGCCGTATGGAACATTTTGTACCAATGATATTCATGCTTGTGTCTGTTTTTCCCTCTGCTAAAACAAAGGAAGCTTTCGAGCAGAATAAAGGAATTACAATTCATGCCCAAGTACCAGCCGGCGCGTCTTTATTAACTTCCAGATTTAGCACCAAATCAGATTCCGAGAGCAGAAATATTAACAGCAGGATCATTTATAGATTGTAGGGGAAAAAATGCAAAATAACAAGTAAATCCAAGTCTGAGATGGACTGGAAATAACTGAGAAGGAATGGCCAATGCCTTGTCTTGTGTCCTACGCCTCCTGTTTAATGAACTCGGGCAGCTGAATCTCTATTTCGATAAATAAATGGGTGTGGCTGTGTGCCAGGCGTGGCACCGGCCCGTTATTGCTCGGGTTCTGCACCCATGGGGACAGAGGGGAATGCCAAACATTGGGCACCACATTGAGAAACATTCATGCTTACATACGCTTAATAAAAGTGTCCTCAAGTGCCCCCTCTGTAATTGTGTATTAGCTGAATATTTCTACAGCTCCTACAGCCTGCTATTAGGGATAGGCCAGTCTCAGCTTATGATTTGGACATCTGAAGATCCATTTAGCTCACAGAAGGTTAGAGCTATGAAGCATTACCTTTGGAGTGCGCAAAGCCCTTTATTCTGGGTAGAACACAGGTTCCATTCTTGGCCCCTTCACAATCAAGTTGGAAGAACTCTGTGTGTTCTGTGTGGTGCAGAGTCACTCCAGTGGGTCCCAGTGGTGCAGCGTGGTAACATAAATAGGCAAATCCAGGTGCCACGGAGTCACCTCCACCTCATGCAGAGTTATCTGAGTTACAGTGACATATAACAACAACATTTCTGTTCCAACCACAGCTCCATCAGGTCCTTCTAGAGGTGCCACCTCCAAGCTATTCTCCTCTACCCTGTATGAGGCTTAGGGTTACTTTATCAGTTTTCAAGCTTATGGATTTGAGTTTGTTTTTCTAAATCGATTAAACTCATATATGGAATGCTTATTTATTAATGTGGTAAACCAGTGATTAAAAAAACTCAAACATCTGGTATTTTCGAGATTACAACTCAAATATAACTCGAAAACTCAAATACCTTGAATATAAAATATGGCTTGACTTTGCCTCGGGCAACTCCCATTGACTTCTATAGAAACTCGCAAGCATTTAGATGGTAAAGTTTTACATTTGAGTTTGCAGGATTTTTGCACTTATTAAACACCAGACAGTCGAGTTTTTGACCCATAACTCAAAATCAAGTGTTTTTAGCGCAAAACTCAAATCATGAAAAAAAGTCAAACTTGCCCATTGATAAGTCTCCCCCTACCTGTTGGAGACTAAAGGTGCAGTTGCAGTTTGAATAAACACGCAAGGGCTAAGCCCTGCTTGTATCTTACTTGCTGTGCTGGCTGAAATATTTTGACCGGAGACTAAAGGTGCCCATACACGGGCCGATTCTAGCTGCCGATATGGGTCTTTTAGACTGATTCAGCAGCTTACCTGCCTGTGTATGGGCACTAACAACGGGCCTCACAGACCAACATCTGACCTTAAATCAGGCAGGTTTGATTATTCCGTCCGATGCGGTCCCTGAAACGACGGCACCTATACCCGCCGTGCTAATTCGATCATTTGGCCCCAGGCCCAAATGACCAAATTAGTGCGATATTGCCCACCCGTAGGTAGGGCTATCGGGAGAAGATCTTAGCATGTATGGCCACCTTAAGGTTGCCACCTGGCCAGTATTTTGCCATCCTAGCCAGTAAAACATCTGCTAAGGCCAGGGCAGGTATTACAAATTTACTGCCAATGTACAACCCACTATAGAGTGCTTTGGTCCCCTCGAGGGTGGGCAGCTTGACATTGTGGTTTAGGCTATATAAATTGGGTTTTATTGCTTTGCTGTAACTGGTCACAGAACTAGTGCTTAGGCCTGATTAGGTTTTACATTATAGAAAACAGCAAATGCAATGCACCTTTGGGCATTCAGGAACCTGCTGGGCGTTGCTGCCAGCTGCTTAGCCACTATGTGCCAAACATTGGCTTAGTACATTGAATTATTTAAACAGTAAATTACTCAAAGGCTAAAGGACTATATATATATATATATCTCCTTTTCCCTCTCTTCAGGATCAGTCAATGGTTAAGATCAGGTTGTTAATGTAATCCTACACAGGAGCAGTGTGTGCATGTTATCATGGGTAATTATGTTTAAACAGGGATCAGACCTGCACTTAGGGGAATTTGATCCCAAACCTGCTCTCTCGCACTCTCTCTCTCGCTCGCTCGCTCGCTCGCTCTCTCTCTCTGCTTTCTGCATTTTCAATTTAGGAGAAAACAATCAAGGCTTAATTCCGAGAACAAGTCGCTAATGTTACTGAAGCAGAAGTCATTAGTAAGCAATAAACTGCCGGAGAGGGTTACTGAATCGGGACCTGGGCGCTCACAAGAAAGTGGAATTTGTTTTAGCAGAAATTGAACTTTCTCCGCTGCCTAATTGTCATCTCACTCTGTAGATCTTCTGGCTTCGGCTACGGGAAATACAATCGGCACGGCGCTGTTTGGGAACAAAGACTTATATTCCCTGCTTGAAGGCTTGTTCAGCTTTGAGTTAACGTTGTAGCGAGTGATATTCTGAGATTCAATTTGCAGTTGGTCTTCATTTTTTATTACTTGTATTTTTTTTATTATTTCATTTTCAGTTCCAGTTTGGAATTTCAGCAGCTATTTGGTTGCTAGGGTCCAAGTTACCTTAGCAACCAGGGAGTAGTTTGATGAGAGACTGGAATGTTAATAGGAGAGGGACTCAATGGAAAAGAAAAGTTACAAAAAGTAACAATAACAATAAAATAGTAGCTTCACAGAGAAATTGTTTTTTTGCTGCTGGGGTCAGTGACCACAAAATTTCCTTCTATCTGGTCTCCATTCTGTCAATGGTTTGGGAACCGCTGCCTTAGGAGTAGTTACCTTTTAAGATGGTCTAGAATGCCATATTCTTAGTTTTAGTTTTGTATCTATTATAAAATGCCTTCCTCTACTGCCGCTTATTAGCCCTGCAATTTAAAATGCCCCCCGACAACCAAAAAATATATTGTTGCTCTCCAAGGCTACAGTTTCATTTTACTGTTACTTATTATTACTCAGATTTCTATTAAAGGCTCTTTTATTGCTCTTTGTCTCTCACTGAAACTACAGGTATAGGATCCCTTATCCCATAAACCCATTATCACAAAAGGTTTTGAATTACAGAAAGGCCATCTCCCATGATTAACTTTTTCTCTGTAATAATAAAACAGTACCTGTACTTGATCCCAACTAAGATATAATTACCCCTTATTGGGGGCAGAACAGTCCTATTGGGTTTATTTAATGGTTAAATGATTCCCTTTTCTCTGTAATAATAAAACAGTACCTGTACTTGATCCCAACTAAGATATAATTACCCCTTATTGGGGGCAGAACAGCCCTATTGGGTTTATTTCATGGTTAAATGATTCCCTTTTCTCTGTAATAATAAAACAGTACCTGTACTTGATCCCAACTAAGATATAATTACCCCTTATTGGGGGCAGAACAGTCCTATTGGGTTTATTTAATGGTTAAATGATTCCCTTTTCTCTGTAATAATAAAACAGTACCTGTACTTGATCCCAACTAAGATATAATTACCCCTTATTGGGGGCAGAACAGCCCTATTGGGTTTATTTCATGGTTAAATGATTCCCTTTTCTCTGTAATAATAAAACAGTACCTGTAATTGATCCCAACTAAGATATAATTACCCCTTATTGGGGGCAGAACAGCCCTATTGGGTTTATTTCATGGTTAAATGATTCCCTTTTCTCTGTAATAATAAAACAGTACCTGTACTTGATCCCAACTAAGATATAATTGCCCCTTATTGGGGGCAGAACAGCCCTATTGGGACTTATGGTATGGAGATCCAAATTACGGAACCATCCCTTATCCAGAAAACCCCAGGTCCGGAGCATTCTGGATAACAGGTCCCATACCTGTACTACCTTGTTACCAGGGAACTACCCCTTTAGGTTCCATATAGCCCATTTGGGGTGTCCTTACTGTTTCCTTCCCCCCTCCCCGCTGCCTTGTTGTGCTTTTCTCTGCCTTTCCTTTGCCTGAACAAAATGGAGTCTGAAGTGCTGCAGACGGGTGGGGGAGCGGAGCGGCGCATTACTCTAATAGCCCTGTTAGACGGCACCTTTGCAGAGAACAAGTCATTAAGTGCGTGTGTGTGACAATCAGAAGCGCTGCCATTCTGTGCTGCCTCGCAGCTTCATTTTCTGAGACCTATTTGGATCAGCGCCACCCAGGCTGGAACAAAAGCTCCTCCGCTGAACTCATGACATTGTCTCAAAATCAATCTTCATCTCCGCTTTATTAACTGTACTTCTTTATGGTCAGCGGCTTAATCAAATCAGATAACGATGGCCGCAAAACTAATTTAGCGCTCTGATGGCGTGTTCTGATCCGCTGTCCTGCCTTGGAAATAGTGCCGGGCTGCAGTCATTTGTCTGCCCAAGGCTCACTCTCAGTACAGCGCCTGTCATACGGGCATTCGTATCTACACAGCGCCAGTCTGTACGGCTATGGCTTTATAGCAAGAAAATACAGAAGGATCCTCCCTAAATGAATAGTATGGAACATTTGTGAGTGAATCTGTTATTTCCATTACTCAGTTGCATAATGAAAATACTAAATGAAATTATAGCCGCCCTTTAAAGGAACAGTTCGGTGTAAAAATGAAACAATGGAAAAAGGAAAGACAGACTGTGCAAAATAAAAAATATTTGCAATATAGTTAACTGGGCAAAAATGTAATCTATAAAGGCTTGAGTGAACAGATGTCTAACATAATAGCCAGAACACTACTTCTTGCTTCAAGCTCTCTAACCTCTTAGTTAGTCAGTGACTTTAGGGGGGGCCACATGGGAAATAACAGTTCAGTTAGTTTGTGAGCATGCAGGTCAGATTTAAAAGCAAACTAACTGAGCAGTTATGTCCCATGTGCCCCCCCCCTTAAGTCACTGATTACTGACTGCTAACAGTAGTGTTCTGGCTATTATGTTTATAGATTATGTTTACAGCTTTGAGAGCTGAAAGCAGGAAGTAGTGTTCTGGCTATTATGTTACACGTCTGCCTACTCCAGCCTTTATAATTACATATTTGCCTAATTAACTATATTGAAAACATTTTTTATTTTGGGCAGTCAGTCTATTTTACCCAGCCCCCCCCCCCCCCCCCCGTTCCTAGGATGGCATTTTTCCCTTGCCTAAGCTACCTATGTTTTGTCTCGGGCTGCTTTGCCACATCTTTCCCTACCAACTGCCCTAGGCTTTCTGTAATCCATGGTTTATACCACCATTTGTATTCCTCTGTATGAGGCACATTTCTGCAGAAGAGGCTCCCCAAGTTTGCCCATAATCTATAGACATTAATACCACAAAACAGTGACAGTGTAGGTATTGCCCTAGAACAGGGCTGTCCAACTGAAAGCCCACGGATGTACCCCAGACTGGTTAATTTCTCTTTAAGAGACGAGCACCAACCCCGGGACCCATGTTGGCATAATGTGGTGCCTAATACATTGGCACCCATTGCCAGTAAACCTGGCCTTCATTGTCCTTTGCACCACACCACAGTTCACTTATATATCCAGTTATGCCTAGCCACACCCCTTAGCTGCCTTAAGCCACACCCACTTTCCAATAAGCTGTGAAATCGGCCTGTGTATGGGCACCTTTAGTTACGTTCTGCTCAGCATCACCCTGAGCCTTAATCACCTCCAGTAAGAGGCACCATGAATGTGCTTTAACTTTAAATAAAATGTTTTATTATTGGCTCTTAATGTTGGAGCTCATTCCCTAATCAGACGAGTAGCGATGCACAAACAGCATCAGTACAATAACAGTTTACCCTTTGGCGGCGGTGGCGGTGGTTGGATAGGTGCCTTATTGATTCTGCAGTAGGAGGGAAGGTCGCTCATACAGAGCCGCTGGACTCCGAGAGGACGTGCTGCGAATCTGCCTCATTAGCTAAATCCGCCGAATTACTTTTATTTGAACTCGCTGCTCTTCTGTAGTAGAAGTAATTGAGGGAAATAATGGATTTTATTTGAAAGTAAAATCTTTGTCTCATTGAGTAAAATATGGGTGGTAATGAACTGCATTAACCCCAGGCATGCCAATAAGATTTCTGCAAAAAAATGCATAATAAAGACTGCACTAACCCCATACACTCCAGTAATATCACTGCAGAAAATGGAAAATTAACATTGCATTAGGCCAGTAAGATTACTGCAGCAACAGGATAGTAACGTAAGGTTCAAGCAGGGAAGGTCCAGTAACATCTCTGCCAACAACATATCTTCCACAGACTGTGTGAAAGGACACTGCAGCCCTGCAGCCTTGTGCCTTTATATGGTCACAGAACCCCTCAGTGACTTCTAATATCCTTATCATTTACAGTAGGGGGTACATTATCCCTTATAATACATGAGTGATACTCAGAGTTCCCTGTATAACTCAGCCTGCAGCCTTGTGCCTTTATATGGGCACAGAACCCCTCAGTGACTTCTAATATCCTTATCATTTACAGTAGGGGGTACATTATCCCTTATAATACATGAGTGATACTCAGAGTTCCCTGTATAACTCAGCCTGCAGCCTTGTGCCTTTATATGGGCACAGAACCCCTCAGTGACTGCTAATATCCTTATCATTTACAGTAGGGGGTACATTATCCCTTATAATACATGAGTGATACTCAGAGTTCCCTGTATAACTCAGCCTGCAGCCTTGTGCCTTTATATGGGCACAGAACCCCTCAGTGACTGCTAATATCCTTATCATTTACAGTAGGGGGTACATTATCCCTTATAATACATGAGTGATACTCAGAGTTCCCTGTATAACTCAGCCTGCAGCCTTGTGCCTTTATATGGGCACAGAACCCCTCAGGGACTTCTAATATCCT
This sequence comes from Xenopus tropicalis, assembly GCF_000004195.4. NCBI lineage: Eukaryota > Metazoa > Chordata > Amphibia > Anura > Pipidae > Xenopus > Xenopus tropicalis. Next base: position 145,394,730 of record NC_030681.2, read on the forward strand.
TATCATTTACAGTAGGGGGCACATTATGCCTTGTATATTCAGTTATTATCTGTAAGAAGTGCAATATGCTTACAGCATGGCATTGACAATCAAAGATGGCGACACCCTTCCAAGGTGTGAGAAACAAATGGATGAATTATTCACATTAATGTTGCTGCACATAATATACACTGTGAGTGCTCATTCATGTGCATTGTTATCATTTCCCAGCCAGTGAATCTCGGCTTTATTAATCAGAGCCTTGCAGGTCATTACAGTGAGTAATATTGCGCTCATGGTGGCATCTTAATTCCCTTTCCTGTCGGCTTTATTTAGGGTAACTGCCTCTGTGATATTTTCCTTTCTCATCATAAACAACCTTTAAGAATCACTGATGCAGACACTATGTTTGGGTGTAAATGATAGCTAATAAAGCTTGAAAGGAGAAAATGGAAAAAGTATATATTAAGGTACAATCTTTTCAAAGCCATTTCTGATTAAAGCCAAAGAATATAACAGAAAGGCTCTAAGACTCTAAGACTTCAAAACAATAAGAAAGGGGGGGGTTTACCTTCCTTGTTGTGATACCAGGCATGTTTATGTCCAAACACAGGCAATTTGGCCCATTCTCCCAGTCACCAGTCTCTGCCCTCCCCCTATCTGCCCCAAATGTACCTTTTTTACTTCCCAGATAACTCCATAACCCACCCTTTGGCTGCCGCACATCATAACTCCACCCCTTTGATGTCACTCTCCCACCCCCTTTATATCATGGTCTGCCCCCTTGTGTTCCTGCCCCCCACCAACAGGTAAAAATGATTCAGAAAGGAGGCAACCCTACTGGGAAGGGATTTGAGCAGAAAGGAGGCAACCCTACTGGGAAGTGATATGAGGCAGAAAGGAGGCAACCCTACTGGGAAGTGATATGAGGCAGAAAGGAGGCAACCCTACTGGGAAGTGATATGAGGCAGAAAGGAGGCAGCCCTACTGGGAAGTGATATGAGGCAGAAAGGAGGCAGCCCTACTGGGAAGTGATATGAGGCAGAAAGGAGGCAGCCCTACTGGGAAGTGATATGAGGCAGAAAGGAGGCAACCCTACTGGGAAGTGATATGAGGCAGAAAGGAGGCAACCCTACTGGGAAGTGATATGAGGCAGAAAGGAGGCAACCCTACTGGGAAGTGATTTGAGGCTGAAAGGAGGCAGCCCTACTGGAAGTGATATGAGGCAGAAAGGAGGCAACCCTACTGGGAAGTGATATGAGGCAGAAAGGAGGCAACCCTACTGGGAAGTGATATGAGGCAGAAAGGAGGCAACCCTACTGGGAAGTGATATGAGGCAGAAAGGAGGCAACCCTACTGGGAAGTGATTTGAGGCAGAAAGGAGGCAACCCTACTGGGAAGTGATTTGAGGCAGAAAGGAGGCAACCCTACTGGGAAGTGATATGAGGCAGAAAGGAGGCAACCCTACTGGGAAGTGATATAAGGCAGAAAGGAGGCAACCCTACTGGGAAGTGATTTGAGGCAGAAAGGAGGCAGCCCTACTGGGAAGTTATATGAGGCAGAAAGGAGGCAACCCTACTGGGAAGTGATTTGAGCAAAAAGGAGGCAACCCTACTGGGAAGTGATTTGAGCAGAAAGGAGGCAACCCTACTGGGAAGTGATATAAGGCAGAAAGGAGGCAACCCTACTGGGAAGTGATTTGAGGCAGAAAGGAGGCAGCCCTACTGGGAAGTTATATGAGGCAGAAAGGAGGCAACCCTACTGGGAAGTGATTTGAGCAAAAAGGAGGCAACCCTACTGGAAGTGATTTGGCAGAAAGGAGGCAACCCTACTGGGAAGTGATATGAGGCAGAAGGAGGCAACCCTACTGGGAAGTGATATGAGGCAGAAAGGAGGCAACCCTACTGGGAAGTGATATGAGGCAGAAAGGAGGCAACCCTACTGGGAAGTGATATGAGGCAGAAAGGAGGCAACCCTACTGGGAAGTGATATGAGGCAGAAAGGAGGCAACCCTACTGGGAAGTGATATGAGGCAGAAAGGAGGCAACCCTACTGGGAAGTGATTTGAGGCAGAAAGGAGGCAGCCCTACTGGGAAGTGATATGAGGCAGAAAGGAGGCAACCCTACTGGGAAGTGATATGAGGCAGAAAGGAGGCAACCTACTGGGAAGTGATATGAGGCAGAAAGGAGGCAACCCTACTGGGAAGTGATATGAGGCAGAAAGGAGGCAACCCTACTGGGAAGTGATATGAGGCAGAAAGGAGGCAACCCTACTGGGAAGTGATATGAGGCAGAAAGGAGGCAACCCTACTGGGAAGTGATATGAGGCAGAAAGGAGGCAACCCTACTGGGAAGTGATATAAGGCAGAAAAGGAGGCAACCCTACTGGGAAGTGATTTGAGGCAGAAAGGAGGCAGCCCTACTGGGAAGTTATATGAGGCAGAAAGGAGGCAACCCTACTGGGAAGTGATTTGAGCAAAAAGGAGGCAACCCTACTGGGAAGTGATTTGAGCAGAAAGGAGGCAACCCTACTGGGAAGTGATATGAGGCAGAAAGGAGGCAGCCCTACTGGGAAGTGATTTGAGCAGAAAGGAGGCAACCCTACTGGGAAGTGATTTGAGCAGAAAGGAGGCAACCCTACTGGGAAGTGATATGAGGCAGAAAGGAGGCAACCCTACTGGGAAGTGATATGAGGCAGAAAGGAGGCAACCCTACTGGGAAGTGATTTGAGCAGAAAGGAGGCAACCCTACTGGGAAGTGATTTGAGCAGAAAGGAGGCAACCCTACTGGGAAGTGATTTGAGGCAGAAAGAAGGCAACCCTACTGGGAAGTGATTTGAGGCGGAAAGGAGGCAACCCTACTGGGAAGTGATTTGAGGCGGAAAGGAGGCAACCCTACTGGGAAGTGATTTGAGGCGGAAAGGAGGCAACCCTACTGGGAAGTGATTTGAGCAGAAAGGAGGCAACCCTACTGGGAAGTGATTTGAGCAGAAAGGAGGCAACCCTACTGGGAAGTGATTTGAGGCAGAAAGGAGGCAACCCTACTGGGAAGGGATTTGAGGCAGAAAGGAGGCAGCCCTACTGGGAAGTGATTTGAGGCAGAAAGGAGGCAACCCTACTGGGAAGTGATTTGAGGCATGACCAGCAGTATGGGTGGTTGGGGTGTTTACTGGCATGGCCAAGATGAACCCAAATAGCTGTTTGGGCAACATGAAGTCTCTGAGTTTACCTGAGGCCATTTGATGCTATAAATTTCAGATTTTTGCTTTCATAATTCTAACTGCACTGATAATTGGTTGCTATGGGTTACAAGACCCATTTAAACTTTGCCTGTATCAATAACCTACAAAATATTCAAACATGCTTTTATTAAGTAACGTAATAACCCGGCATACCCAATTGCAATCACTTGGTGGGGGTGCTGAAGCCCCCAGGTTACGTGGCAAACAAAAAGGAAAATACTTTCCTACAAGCTCTGTGGCCGAAGACCAGCAACTATGTTCAATCCATGTATGGGGGGAAGTAGCTTATGGCACCATCAATGTCCATTCTAATGGTGTTCTCTTGCTTCCTTAGGTATGATACCATCATTAACCAATGGGAAACAGTGGCTGCCCTTCCCAAGCCTGTGCACTCTGCTGCTGCCACGGTGTGTGGAGGCAAGATCTACGTGTTCGGTGGGGTGAACGAAGCCGGCCGAGCGGCTGGGGTGCTGCAGTCCTATATACCACAAACAAACACATGGAGCTTCATAGAATCCCCCATGATAGGTAAGAAAACCTTCATTGTAAGACTCTGCATAAAAACATTAAGGAGGGGTATAATCATTGTGTATAAATATCAAGCGGACCAGTCCATCTTTCCATAAGGCCCAAAGTGGTCCCTTGAGGTTACATAGGACACAAGGTGGTCCCTTGAGGTTACATAGGACACAAGGTGGTCCCTTGAGGTTACATAGGACACAAGGTGATCACTTGAGGTTACATAGGACACAAGGTGGTCACTTGAGGTTACATAGGCCACAAGGTGGTCACTTGAGGTTACATAGGCCACAAGGTGGTCACTTGAGGTAACATAGGACACAAGGTGGTCCCTTGAGGTAACATAGGACACTAGGTGGTCCCTTGAGTCTACATCGGACACTAGGTAGTCCCTTGAGGCTACATCGGACATAAGATGGCCCCTAGAGGTTACATAGAACCCAAGGTGGTCACTTGAGGTAACATAGGACCCAAGGTTGTCACTTGAGGTAACATAGGACACAAGGTGGTCCCTTGAGGTAACATAGGACACAAGGTGGTCCCTTAAGGGAACATAGGACACTAGGTTGTCCCTTGAGGCTACATCGGACACTAGGTGGTCCCCTGAGGCTACATCGGACACAAGATGGCCCCTTGAGGTTACATAGGACCCAAGGTGGTCCTTTGAGGTTAGAAGAACGGAGGGGCCACCTTCCAGTGTGAAAGCTTTGAAGCTGTGGATTTCTCTTCCCAAAGGGCTGGGTACTGGCAAGGGTTGGACTGGGGTGTGCGGAGCCCACTGGGGGGTTCCACCCGGGATTTTTGACTTCCAACTGATTAAACAGAAGGTTGATAGAAAGTAAATATCCGGAGCAGAAGGTTACCCCGTTCCCGGCTGCCCCATAAACAAATAGCGCATTAAACAAAACTCGGTATGGAATCTGCATACTTTTTATGATTCTCATAGAATAATTTTCTAAAAGGAGCCGAGTCATCATTTCCCAGGTACAAAGGGTTGGTCGGCAGTAATAATTCTGCAGCGTTGCTATGTTGTCAGGCTTCCTGGTTAGTTGCGCATTCATTAGTGCCACGTGAGATGCGGCAGGCACTGCGGCTGCCATGTAACCTCGGCGGGATGGCAATAAAGGCATTCGGCACAGCTGGCTCTGTTATAGGTCATTATCTGTAGTGAGAAGATGTGCAAGTCAGGGAAACGTGCTGCTACTCACAGACAAACTTCTAATCCCTTGCTGTTAGTAAACACCGGCCTGAGTTGCAGTGATAGTTGTCCTTTAGATTGTCTCTTGTGTATGTTTCTCCTGTAGGTAATACACTTCTCACACTGGGGCCCTTACTTATTTATTGCACATAGATACCAAATTTCCAGGCAGCTCTGGGCTGGGATTCAAATAGGCCCCTGGCATTTCAAGTACACAGAGACCCAAACAGCCCCCCCATTGGCCCAATAAATAGTGACTGTCTATGGCATCTTACAGCAGCCCAGCTGGCATTTGCCAAAACCCACAGATTGCCAGTCCAGGCCTGGCTCCAGGGCAAGCACCCATAGTAGCCTTTTAGCTAACAGCTCTCATCTGACTGTTAGAGTGAAAATGATGAAAGCAGGACTGTGATTGGTTGCTGCAGACTGCATGACTAATTGCAAAGATAATCGTATGGGTGTTCACTAAGGAGAACAAAAAGATGGGGGTTTTAGGTTGCACTTCTATCCTATGGGATTCGAACTAGGGTCTCTTTTTTTTTCAGTTGGTATTGAATCTCTGCAAGTCATTTGGGAAGTGGTGTGGCTTTTGTGGATAGGGGATCTGGTCTAAAATCACCCACTTTTTCAAGCAAACTAGAACATCTGGGGCCCCATATTACTTAGCAGGGCCTTTTCCCCTTGAGGCCTAGTTATTAGATCTGTGTACCCAGGCCCTCAGGTAAGTGGGACTTACCAACTAAGTAGGATAGGGCCTAACATTTTATAAAAACATACTTATCCAAATAGAACACTGAGGGTTCTCGGCCCTAACCATCCAGCCATGCACAGTTATGCCCAAACATGCCAAGGATTCACGCAAACATGCCAAGGATTCACCCAAACCCTGGTTATATCCCAGCAAATCCCTCCATTTTGCTAATTGCGGTGCCTCTGTTTGGGCCCCCTACTACAACAAGGCCCCTGACAGGACTCCCACCTGTACCCCCAGATACCAGCCTTGGTTTCAAGATATCATTTAACCTCTGGAGGCAATTCAGGACGTGATACAACGCTAAATCATGGAACATTAAGAGTGGGTGAGAACCTGCAAATATTAGGGGAAATGATCAGTATCATGTGCATATATTAATACCAGGACTGGTAGTCTGTTCTGGCAAATGCTGTAAGATGCCAAAGACAGTCACTATTTATTGGGCTGCTGTGGAGAGGCTGTTTGGGCCTCTGTGAAATGCCAGGGGCTATACTGAATGCCAGTCCAGGCCGGAATGATACTGCCCTAGAGCCAAACCCCTACTTGACCCCCTATAACTCTGGCCCTATTGCTACCCTGCAGCTTTGTTAGGGATCTCCAATCTATCAAATAGCAATTATTGTTTATTAATATTTTTCTTTTGTACATAGCACAACGCCAATCTATCCATTCCGCGCGATCCGCTGGCAAACTGATTGACTTCAATTAGAGAACGGTTAAATATTCAGCAATAAATCCTTTGTTATTCACCCGCCTCGGCAGTGGAGATGTTCAGGCTGAACTCCTGTGCCCTTCCAGCTGCTGAGAAATGGAATTTAAATGTGTCCTTTCCAAAACTGTCCTTTTTTTTCCCCAGGCTGCGTTCATTTCATGTAATATTAGGAAGGATCAGGGCTGCGGATTAAAGCCGCTCAGAGAGTCCCCGCTTGCATTTAGACCGCAGAGAGCCCGGTGCTGTCTTTGCTAGATATGCAAGGTTGTGCGTGTCAGCCGAGAGTGGCTAATAAGGGCAGGCAGCCTAATGGCTCAAGTCACTTTTGTGTAGGAAGAGGATGTGCTCAGTATCTTGTGCTCCCAGGGCAGGTATCTGAGTGCTCTTCCAAACAGCCATTTTGTGCAGCATCCAAGGCTAAGCCTCCGAGGCTTCCATTTCAAGCTTTATAAGAATGCTGATGAGTATTGGCTGGCTAATTATACATCAGGGCTGCATGTTCCACCACAGCTTAAGGTATCAGATGTGTAATGAGAACTCTAAAGACACTATAACCATCTTTGCATGGACCTCTTTCAGCCCCATGCCTTTCACACATACTGTATACCCCTCAAGGGCAAGACACACTCAGTTTAACAAATGTGCATTATAGGGCAAGTGTGCCGGGTAACCAGGTTCTTCCATGTGACTGGGCCTGGTTATATAATCACTGCTCGGCACTCTGTACGTGGGATACGGGCGCAGCTCTTCTGCCATGCTCTTGATTGATGCCAAAGAGGCTCTTGATTGCTCCGCCGCAAACAGAGCAGCTTTATTGGGCGCCAGCAGGATTCCGGCTTCTAAAGAGTCGAGCGAGCGCCCTGCAGTTTGTCTTCCAGATGATTAGGAGTAATGATAATCTATATCTCGCCTGCGAGTTCAGGCCCCGTGCAGAAAGCAGGTGCGTTTAACATTTGTTCCCAGCCTGATTATTAAGTGGAGGTGTTGGAGAGCAAAAAGTAAAAAAGGGACATCATTGTTTGTCTCATCAAAGCAATGGGGCACATTAGGGCACTTTATAGACTTTTTTTGTAATAAACAAATTACAAGCAACCAACATGGCAACACTCATGCTTTTATAAATGTTTATTAATTAGGGATGCACAGAATCCAGGATTTAGTTTGGGATCCGGCCAAGATTTGGCCTTTTTTAGTGGGATTGGGATTTGGCTGAATCCATGCCTCTGGCCAAACCATTGCGCGTGGTGGTTCTCTTTAACCCTTACTTTACCTAAGTTACATTTGCAAATTAGGATTCAGGTTCGTTATTCAGACAAATCTTTCACAAAGGATTCAGGGTTTGGCCGGACCATAAAATAGTGGATTCGGTGCATCCCTAATATTAATTCCACTACTGTCTGCGTGCCTGTAGCCCTTGCAGAGGTAGGCCACCTAAACCCATGAGGAAGTTGCAGCTGACAGTTTCAAAGTGAGGAGTGAAACACTTACTGGACACCAGGGCTGTATCTAGTGGTAGGCAGAAGAAGTAAGTGCCTAGAGCACAACAGAGAGAGGGAAGCTAAGCACATAACTCTACCTACCCCAAGGTCCGGCCTGACTGTAAGTCCATCAATACAGTGAGATTCATTGTGCTTTGCGAGCAAAGTTGGGGGGAGAGTGGACACTGGTTGGTTAAATGTTGAGTGGGAGTTGGTTTCAGAGGGAGGGGAGTGCCTTGGGCCTATACTTTCATACCTTTCAAAAATCCATGCAATGTTAATAACGGTATAAGCATGTAATCTGCTTGGCCCAAGTCGGTTGCAGTTATTGGTGGAACCCTACATCTACCGCTACCATATTTCCTGGGTCCCCACTTTTGCAGTATTCATTAGAGCAGGCTGGACAGGTGCATTGGTTTCCTGCAAGTGTAAGGGGTGTTTATTGGCACCATTTATTAATGCTGACAATGTTTGCTCAGTTTGGCCAGTTGCATTGTCATTCCCTATTTCTGTATAGGAAAAAGAGATAGAAGGATAGAGAAAAGTGACTTGGATAATAAAGAGGTTAAGGGAGGAGAGGTTGATTGAGGAGAGGAGGATTATTGTTTGGAAAGTGGGCCTATGGTTCAAGGTTTTCTGGTGGGCCCCTGGGGCCTCAGTCCAACACTGTATGGGCATTTAGGCTTATGACACACAGTGGGTGAAGGTGAGTTTCCCAGATTATCTGCATCATCCAAGGTCCCTTTTCCTAATTGCCCTGACTGCAGTGTTTCAGATCCTTTGTTGTTGCCTATAAACGTCTTTCTCTCCCTCGTAACTGGCTTTTGATAGTGGAAGAGAAAGACAAGGCTTCGTGGCTGACTCTCTTACTATGAACAACACTGAGTTTTAATAACTTTGTGTTGTCAGGAGAGGAAGAGCAAGAAGAGACCTTCAGGAGGGCCCCACTCGGCAGCTTTTCATAGCAGTGAGAAAACGTGTTATCTGCCGCCTCCCCTCTTGCGACAGCAGCACTAAGCAGCGGGGCCCATTGTCCGGGAAAACTCCCTCCAGCTTAACAAAAATAATAAGAGCAATTTGATTGTGGGAACCAGCGGTACGATATCTAATAAGAAAATGAGAAAAATGAGAAGCGGAGGGTGAAGAAAAAAAATTGAGTTAGGAGGTAAACATTGGGGACCCGGAGATGTTATTGTATCCAATAAAAAAGGCTTTTTGGCTGTTTTCTTTGTTGCCTTCCTCTAGGGCCTGCGTGTAGAGCCAGAGTCTCTGCTTATGAAAGTCCTCATCAGGGATTCACCGCCAACTGATAAGAAAACTTTTTCATCTCTTGCTTTAAGAAATAGCGGCGGAATGTTCTGTATCAGCCGCCGCTCGCACTGTTTCCCCCGCGCGATAAGGTTAATGCATGGAGATTTAACACGCTGACAGAAATGGTTAGTAAGTTTTATAGCCGGGGATTCGGAGCGCATATTTTAATCTGATGGCGAAATGTGTTACGGTAGAGATTTGCCACCGAAAAACATTTCTTTTGTCCGTCTAATTAAATACCGTGCTCATTGTCGGGGGACTTGATAAGTTAGATTGCTTCTTGCTTCCTCTGCTCCTCTCGTTACAATGGCGGAAACACTCGGCTCTGCCCAGTGAGGTATCAGGCCAACGGAACATGGCGCAGAGATGTTATGTGCTATTGGGTTAGTATTTTCAGTCTTTAGATCCCAAGTTGCGCAAGTGCACCATCCAGGGCAACTAGGCTCACAGGGAGCAGAAACAAGATGGCAAAGCTCGCTACAAAAGTTGATGCAGTTCTCAGAAAAGTGGAACTCCGGCCCAGGGTCTGAGCTTAGCGATTGTAATAATTGGGGGGGGGGGTGCCCAACAAATTACTCCCACACTACTTCCTGTTACAGTTAGAACTGCATCACTTCCTGTCAGCTGATCTCTGAGGGAGCACCCAGCCCATCACAAAATGGCGGCTCAAGGGAAAGGATGTAAAAGGACAATATTTACTGATATATATATACCAGTTTGGTAAGATAGTTTACTGTATATCATATTAAGTGGCCTATTCAATTATCTGTTAAGTATTCATTCTGGGGGTATAGTTTTCTTTTAGGTAAAACCCCTTATGGGGGGGTCATGTCGATTTACCCCTGGCCATATTTTTCATAAACCCATTGTGTCATTCAAAGTGGCCATATCATTAAGAAAAATGGATGTTGGTCTTGGAACTTCTCTTTACTATAAGATGCCCAGTAGCCCCCAATCTTCTTTTCTGCTGATTCCCTGCCCATACTCTGTGCTGCTGGCACTTACCTGAGCTTAGAGGTCAACCCAATATACTGTATATACAATATACAGTATATATAGAATATCAAATTCATAATACAAGGCTGAATAAATATTGATTCAGATTCACATTACATGGCAGCTCAGAAACCAACACCGGGGTGGGCGGTGACGTTGTGGGGTGCGGCAGGTGACATCAGGGGCATGACTGATGATGACGGGGCAGGGTTATGATGTGATAGAATCTAATAGAATCCTAATTTGGAAAACCAGACAAGGAGGTACGCGATACGCAGTGCATAGTGTGTGGGGTTTAGGCTATGAGAAGTGGAAGAGTTCATATCTGGGGTGAGGGGCGTACGAGGTGGCAACCCCTGTGGGCCCCAGACACCCCAGTCCAACACTGAGTCAGCAGATTAATAGATGGACAAACGATCATCTGGATCAGTTATAATTTCCACATATAAAACACTTTATCCTGGCTAATCACAAGAATTCCCTCCCTGGATAAGGATTCACAATTACAGTAACAAAAAACTGAGTCCTCTGCGGGATAATTAGGGTTAATAGGACCTGGACCTGTGCCCTATTCAAACCCCAGGGCCCCACTCCTCATGTTCTCATTTCCACTACTGGGTGGGGCCTTCTTCCTACAGCCAAAGAGTGGGAGGAGCAGACTGATGACCTCACTCTGCAGGGCAGGAAGCAGCAGCCATCTTGGAGGTGGCAAACAAATTCCTGCAGGCAAAGAACAGATTAAGTCCCTACAGTTGTACACATGACCAATATATTTACAATATATATACATTTTATTCCCAAGTCAAATGGGGGTTTCAAGCCCCCATCATTTTAAATGATCCTTTGTCAGATCTTACATTGCTCTTGTTTATTCCTATAAAAACAGAGTGAGCACAAATCTTTCCCTTGTTTAATTATATGGGGCTATTTACATTGCTTCACCTGTTCTCTCCGCCGCCGCTGCCGCCGCTTCATTAACTTCAAATCTAACGCGGCTCTGGAAGTTTGCTATTTAAATTGTGGGCCGTGACAGCTACACAGAATAGCACAGGGGAGAAACGCTGCAATCCCGGCAGTAATTGAACGGGTGAATCGCAAATGGAGAATACGGCACATTTGTGTGTTTTGATCTCCCTTCCACATTAATATTTATTATTCTCGAATTTATATCTGCATGTAGGTAAATAGATTCAGCCCTTCTACAATTATATTTATAGCAACGAGAATAATATTATTTAGGAGTTTGTTTTTTATACACAAGTTGCTGTCGCCATCTTGTGCTGTTTTTGCCACTATAGCTGCTATCCAGATTGTAATTGATTTTAGATTGTAAGCTCTAATGCGCAGGGCCCTCTTAATCTACTGCATCTGTCAGTATTTGTAATTTATATGTTTCATATCTATAGCCTTGTTTTGTATAGCACTACTCAGTATGTAGGTAATAAGAATAAATCCCACAGCCCCAGTCCCTTCCCAGAGGCTATTATCCCCCCACTGCTACTATAGGCACCCTCTCTCCCTACTATACCTGCTATCCCACAGCCCCAGTCCCTTCCCAGAGGCTATTATCCCACTGCTACTATAGGCACCATCTCTCCCTACTATACCTGCTATCCCACAGCCCCAGTCCCTTCCCAGAGGCTATTATCCCCCACTGCTACTATAGGCACCATCTCTCCCTACTATACCTGCTATCCCACAGCCCCAGTCCCTTCCCAGAGGCTATTATCCCCCCACTGCTACTATAGGCACCATCTCTCCCTACTATACCTGCTATCCCACAGCCCCAGTCCCTTCCCAGAGGCTATTATCCCCCCACTGCTACTATAGGCACCCTCTCTCCCTACTATACCTGCTATCCCACAGCCCCAGTCCCTTCCCAGAGGCTATTATCCCCCCACTGCTACTATAGGCACCATCTCTCCCTACTATACCTGCTATCCCACAGCCCCAGTCCCTTCCCAGAGGCTATTATCCCCCCACTGCTACTATAGGCACCATCTCTCCCTACTATACCTGCTATCCTACAGCCACAGTCCCTTCCCAGAGGCTATTATCCCCCCACTGCTACTATAGGCACCATCTCTCCCTACTATACCTGCTATCCCACAGCCACAGTCCCTTCCCAGAGGCTATTATCCCCCCCACTGCTACTATAGGCACCACCTCTCCCTACTATACCTGCTATCCCACAGCCCCAGTCCCTTCCCAGAGGCTATTATCCCCACTGCTACTATAGGCACCATCTCTCCCTACTATACCTGCTATCCCACAGTCCCTTCCCAGAGGCTATTATCCCACTGCTACTATAGGCACCATCTCTCCCTACTATACCTGCTATCCCACAGCCCCAGTCCCTTCCCAGAGGCTATTATCCCACTGCTACTATAGGCACCATCTCTCCCTACTATACCTGCTATCCCACAGCCCCAGTCCCTTCCCAGAGGCTATTATCCCCCCACTGCTACTATAGGCACCATCTCTCCCTGCTATACCTGCTATCCCACAGCCCCAGTCCCTTCCCAGAGGCTATTATCCCCCCACTGCTACTATAGGCACCATCTCTCCCTACTATACCTGCTATCCCACAGCCACAGTCCCTTCCCAGAGGCTATTATCCCCCCCACTGCTACTATAGGCACCATCTCTCCCTAATATACCTGCTATCCCACAGCCCCAGTCCCTTCCCAGAGGCTATTATCCCCCCCACTGCTACTATAGGCACCATCTCTCCCTACTATACCTGCTATCCCACAGCCCCAGTCCCTTCCCAGAGGCTATTATCCCACTGCTACTATAGGCACCATCTCTCCCTACTATACCTGCTATCCCACAGCCCCAGTCCCTTCCCAGAGGCTATTATCCCCCCACTGCTACTATAGGCACCATCTCTCCCTACTATACCTGCTATCCCACAGCCCCAGTCCCTTCCCAGAGGCTATTATCCCCCCCACTGCTACTATAGGTACCATCTCTCCCTACTATACCTGCTATCCCACAGCCCCAGTCCCTTCCCAGAGGCTATTATCCCCCCACTGCCACTATAGGCACCATCTCTCCCTACTATACCTGCTATCCCACAGCCCCAGTCCCTTCCGAGAGGCTATTATCCCCCCCACTGCTACTATAGGCACCATCTCTCCCTACTATACCTGCTATCCCACAGCCCCAGTCCCTTCCCAGAGGCTATTATCCCCCCACTGCTACTATAGGCACCATCTCTCCCTACTATACCTGCTATCCCACAGCCCCAGTCCCTTCCCAGAGGCTATTATCCCCCCACTGCTATTATAGGCACCATCTCTCCCTACTATACCTGCTATCCCACAGCCCCAGTCCCTTCCCAGAGGCTATTATCCCCCCACTGCTACTATAGGCACCATATATAATTTCCTCTAGCTCGTCACTTAGTATTCTGACTACAAGGAAGTAAATTAGTCTTTATCAGACAAATCTCTGTATCACGGTGCTTCTGTCTCCAGCCCATGATTAATGAGTTAGAGCGTGCATCTTGTGACCTTGGAGAGAATAGAGAAGAGTGAGTGTGGATTGTAGTCACTGGGATTAGACTAGAAGGTTCAGTGTGTCTTTAGTTTCAGAAGAGCTGACAATACATCCATAAGGAAGTGTTTCATGGGTAACAGTTATTACTTATGTTGTGCGAAATGTATTTCTCCTCTCTGCACATCAAAGTGGGCTTGTTCCTGCATTTATTAGATGTTTGTAATGGGAAACATGCAATTTAGTGTCCTGGAGAACTAGCATATGCATTATGTGCCTGTAAATAGATTCAGCCTTAACTATGTGTATGGCTGTGTCATAATACACAAAAGCCATTACCTCATATAAACTGTAGCCTTGTATTTTAAGGCATAATATCCTTATAATTTACAGTAGGGGGTAAATTATCCCTTATAATTCATGAGTGATACTCAGAGTTCCCTGTATAACTCAGCCTGCAGCCTTGTGCCTTTATATGGGCACAGAACCCCTCAGTGACTGCTAATATCCTTATCATTTACAGTAGGGGGTACATTATCCCTTATAATACATGAGTGATACTCAGAGTTCCCTGTATAACTCAGCCTGCAGCCTTGTGCCTTTATATGGGCACAGAACCCCTCAGTGACTGCTAATATCCTTATCATTTACAGTAGGGGGTACATTATCCCTTATAATACATGAGTGATACTCAGAGTTCCCTGTATAACTCAGCCTGCAGCCTTGTGCCTTTATATGGGCACAGAACCCCTCAGTGACTGCTAATATCCTTATCATTTACAGTAGGGGGTACATTATCCCTTATAATACATGAGTGATACTCAGAGTTCCCTGTATAACTCAGCCTGCAGCCTTGTGCCTTTTCAATGGGCCCAGAACCCCTCAGTGACTTCTAATATCCTTATCATTTACAGTAGGGGGTATATGGTCCCTTATAATGTATATGTAGGGGTTTACCAAAAATGGGCCCTTAGGACAGACACCCCTAGGACAGGCCACAGGGTGGTGCTAGTTAACAGGGACACTGGGATGACTGGGTTCTAAATAGTTAACAGGGAGTATACCTGTAGTTCGGGTTATGGCCACAGGGTGGTGCATAGGCCCATATAAGGGGAAGCAGCCATGTGCTGTGGGCCAGACATTTTGGGGACTGCTCCAGTAAGGAGTACCCCATGTACAGTTTAGAGATAGAAGTTCTGTAAGAGATCATTCTAGGAGTGATATGTAGGTCACCTAGCTAGAATGGGCGGACATTGCCCCTCCAGGAGTGGTAGTGAGGTTAAGACCTCCCAGCGTTACATCTGCTGGAGTGCAGGGCCACAAGTGGCTAGGTAGGTGGACAAGGTCACCGCTAGTCCAGGAGGCTGGATCTGAGGGGGCTTAGGCGTGAGTACCGGAGTGGGTCGCCTGTGGTGAGGCTGCCTAGCGTGAGTACCGGGGAGGACCTCAAGAGGGGATGCCTGCTGGCGCGAGTACCGGGGAGATCACCTAAAGGGAACACTTGGCGGGAGTACCGTGAGTTGCCCAACAGGAAAAGGTTCTCAATGAGAAGTGAGGAGTAAATGCCCTGCATGCTGTGATTGATTTGTATGTGCCACTCCTGGAGAGGTTCTGCCTGAATAAAGCATCTTATCTGATTCATCATATTATCTGTGTATCTGGATCTTTCCTGCAACAAGGATCACCTACCTGCCGGTAAGCAACTACCCCAGGGAGGGGCAAGGTGCTGGGGGTTGTGTGTGGATCCCAGGCAGAGGTACTACTGACACATTAAGTTCCCAGGGTGTGGGTTATAGTTCCATAAGATCATCCCTGGGTGGAGGCATGCCATTAAAGGGAGAAATCCCTGTTAACCCCCATAGTAAGCGGGGGCTCAGGACTCCTGTAGCGCCAAAGTATAGTGCTCCAATAGGTAGTGCCATAGAATCTGCAAACGTGGGCTACATATATAACTCAGTGGAGCTGGGCACTAAAGCTGATAGCACTTGGAAGTGTTTAGGGTAAACTAAGAATGTGGATATCTGTAGTACAAGTGTGTTGGAAACACTTTTCAAACTGACAGAAGTAGCCCATTGAGCAGACACACGGACTGGCATCAAACCTGCAAAAAGTGGCATTTTGGGGCTGAATTCTGTAAGTAGCTTCTGGCCTTTCCTTAATGGGTATCAGAGAGCACAGGGTTCCTGTGAAAACAAGAAAATAAAGTGGCGGTACAAGTGCAGCAGAGTGCGTGGTGCTGGTGTATAATTGTGTCCCTGAGGAGATGGTGTGTATCAGAGAGCTGACACTTGCCTGGGAAGCCTGCACGTTCCTGTGCTGTAATGAAGCCTATTAGATGGCACTTTGGGGCAGCACGTGCTCCTGACCCGCTTAGGAAATGTCCCTCATCTTTGGAGTAAATGAGCACGTTTGTATGTGAGGAGCTGACATGGGGGCAGTCACAGGGGGAAGCCTGTAGTTTCCTTCCAGTTTGGTTTGTAGGTCACGGTGCTCCCATGTTTATTCCACACCATACACGGATTACTTTCACTGTGTCATGATAGATGGCCTGCATATATACACAGACGCACCGCCAGGCCACGCTGTATATGGAGAATTAGCAGTAACTACATTTGGGGGAAAGGTTTATATCTATTTCAGTTTATATACTAAACCTCCTGTCGGCACAGAGACCTCACATATCTGGGTATTTTATCAGTTGGATAAAAGGAAATATTTATATAGTGCACTGCTTCTATGGTACTAGGGCTTGGTGGCTTGTTCATAGCAAACAGAGCAGCCATGATGGTGGTACTGTATATACTAGTGATCCCCAACCAGTGGCTCAGGGCAACATGTTGCTCCCCAACCCCTTGGATGTTGCTCTCTGTGCCCCCAAACCAGGGAGTTATTTTTGAATTCCTGACTTGGGGGCAAGTTTTGGTTGAATAAAAACAAGATTTCCTACCAAATAAAGCCCCTGTAAGCTGATAGGGTGCATAGAGGCCCCTAATAGCCAATCACAGCCCTTATTTGGCTCCTCCATGAACTTTTATGGTGCTTGTGTTGCTCTCCAAGTCTTTTTACATTTGACTGTGGCTCACGAGTAAGAAAGGTTGGGGATCCCTGGTATATACCATGATTTGCAGGGGCCACAATCCACAGGCATTCTAAACAAAGTTTAGAAGCATTAGCTCCATCACCAAAGTGGCTATGCGCTGTCCTGTATGGTATCTGACCAGCCCATGGGTCAAACAGCTATGGAGCAATGTGGAACAGGGCAACTAGGCCATTTTGCCTTGGTTGCCAACATCAGCAGATGAGATTTAGGTTTTCAAACTTGCCTGATTGATGAACCAACCAGTATCCATGTTACATGGTTCTGGTCTTCTGTCCACGTACCCAAAGCTTCTCATTCTATGATTTTATTGGTATGTGTATGGGCAGCTTAGCCAGCCGGCTCCGCTGAGGCGAGTCAGAGATTATCCGCATTCTGAGTGCAGGGGTGGAGGAATCTGGAAGGTGAGAGTAGGGCTGCTCTTCATTTTTACCCTGTAGAGCACTGTATCTAATGCAGTCATACTAGTGGCTATTTAAGCCTTGCCACCGTTTTTCTGTATATGAC
The DNA here is from genome assembly GCF_000004195.4 of Xenopus tropicalis. Taxonomy (NCBI): domain Eukaryota; kingdom Metazoa; phylum Chordata; class Amphibia; order Anura; family Pipidae; genus Xenopus; species Xenopus tropicalis. The sequence goes on from NC_030681.2 coordinate 145,412,023, forward strand.
ACCTATTTTTGGCAATAGATAAGAGCACACAGTCTGTCGCCATAACCAAGAAAGAGAATGAGCCTCCCGTCACGGCAGGGCAGGGTGCTTAACCCTGGAGACTTTCATAATGAAGACAACATGGAAGAACATGTCCAATTTGCTGATGGATTTCTTTTAATACATTCCGCATATTCTACTCCAGGGGAGGGCTGATGGGAAGGCTGTTGCCAGGAAATGGAGCGGGGTGTCAATAATAAAACCTCTAGAATACAATGTAAGGCAGCCAAAGGCTTTAACTGCCCTAAATCCAGATACATGTGATGGTGAAGCAGCGACTCTTCCAAACAGCCCTTTGTGCTCCTGAACGTAACTGTACTTGATAGCTAAGACACATTGATAGAAAAAATCATAGTATCTAATATTTTTTTTTTTCTATTGCCAAAATTATTGTTCTGGTTTCACAAAGCTGTAACAGTTATTTGAGACCTGAATGCTGAGACGGTTGTGTCCTCTAATAGCTGGTCACTTTGCAGCAAAGCCACTTTTCAAGAACTTTAGCAGGCGTTCTGAATGCGTGCTCCCCCTAGTGGCAGGAGGCGGAATTTATGACGCAATATGAATGGCTGTAATTATGGGTCGGGTTACAAATGGATATATTAATCAGCCTAACAAAGTGAGAGTGTCAGTAATGCAAAGCAGCACCATACAGCTCCCGCTGATTTGTCCCTATGACTTCCCTCTTAAACAGACACTGAAACATTAGCCTCAGATATACATTTATCCATTATACACGCAGCGGCTGCCATTACGTGCACTGTATTTCAGCCTGAGGGGTAGATAATAGTATGCACCTGCTCGGGAGGAGAAATTACAGTTCTAGTGTTCGTTAGATTGCCTGAGGCGCCCTCCGTGCATCACAGCCGCTTCCATTGCATCCGCAGCTACTGATAACTCAAAGGGCTCTAATTGCTGCATTTATACTATATATATATTTATACTATATATAATATAGATTGTAAGCTCTACGGGGCAGGGACCTCCATCCTCTTGTGTCTTTGACACTTAACTTATTGCAACTGTATCTTGTATTTATTTGTATTTATTGTTATACTTTGTATTTATCTATTATTATCTTAATAACCCCCTGTTTGTATTAATCTATTCTACTGTACAGCGCTGCGTATATAAGTAGCACTTTATAAATAAAGATATACACACATATTATATATATTTATAGATATATATATATATATATATATATATATAACAGAAGATCAATGTTGGCCTTATAGTTGCTAGTGGATGCTGGGAAGTGTAGTTTAACGACAGCCATCTTGCCTTACTATACACGCTATCCCACAGTTTCCCAGACTGCTTAGATGAGTCTGAGAAAGTTTGGTACCTTCCCTAATGTCCTGTGGGTGCCTTGCCGTCACCCAGTGTATATACCTTTCCCTATATTATAACCAATCCCCAGAGAGGACATTCAGAGGCAGATGCATGGACTATTTTTTCCATAGATGGGCTCATTTATACACTCCCTGCATGCAGCTGCGGCACTGGGAATTGTTTCCCCCTGTAACAAAGGATTCTGCCATGTAATTTGCCGTGCATCATGGCTGCCTGTGCTGCGTGGCTGTAAATAAACAGATTGGAGTTCATTATGAGGGAGGGGGCCCGGCTTGCAGCCTTACTCTGGCCCATGTCCCTATCAGCACACCGAGACCATGGGAGTTGGCATTAATTAGGGCACATCCTCGGGCGCAGGGGGGGGAGAGAGGTGCTGTGGACTCGCAGTGACACCTACTGACAGAGAGGTTGTGGGGGGGTTTAGATGGGAAAAGGCATTAAATCTTAGCAATTTTCTGGTCAGTGGCTGTGTGGAAGCATGAAATGGGATGGCGGTTCCACCCAAACAGTTTGCTAAAATGAACATTTTCTGAGGAGGGTTGGGCGGCTGTATGTAGTGCTAGGACATGTGCGCCCATTAACCGTTCCCCGTCCCTCTGGCTTCATTTTCTGCTCTGCACTGGGGCTGCTACGGATCAGCTCAGCTATGCACCTGCTGAGCCTGCCCAACAACAAAAAGAACCTTATTAAAGGGGAAGTAAACTCCAAACATGCAGCCCTGCTGAAGAAAATGTCTTCCTGAGCAACTTTCCAACCTACATTCATTACCCATGTCCTTTGCTTTTAAAGTGTAGTTCCTATTGGCAGCAGCGTCTGTGTGTCCTTCTCTATTCTCTGCTTCTGTCCTTTGTTAGAGTAACAGAATCAGTCTGGCATGCTTCTACGCTGGTCTGTTAATCAGCTGCCTTCAGCTTCGAAAGTCACGGCAACCTGGGGGCAGAGACTAAAAAAGTGACAAACAGACACGTCTTTCAATTCCAATTATATATATATAGATAACCTTAATAGATGTACAGTTGAAAGTTGCTTAGAATTACATTTTTCATTAGGTAAAATTTGATTTTAGGTTTATTTCCCCCTTAACTGCCAATTATTTCTACTTTTTGGCCCTTAGTACCGGTTTCACTTATTCTCTGTATCCACTTTCTCTCACCCTTTGCCCCTGACCCCCTTTCTTGTTTCTGCCCCGTCTACAATGTCTTCAGCAGGCAGCGTATTTATTGGCTAATGATATAAATCTGCGCAAAGCTGCAGGTCAAACATTGCCGTGCCATTAAGTGCCACTTTGTTAATAGTCAAAGGCTTAATTAAGCGCCACAGCCAGAAATCAATATGGACAGTGAAAGAGTTAATTAGGCCGACCCTTTACTGTCATGCACTCTAGTGCTGGCGCTTGGCACTCAGTATAGGCCCCTGCAGAACTGCTGTGTAGTCACAACTGCCCATTCCTGTAATGACACAGGGCTCTAACAATTCCATCACAGTAACATTCTGTATTTACCTAAGGTCAGCACAGCCCAACAACTGTGGGTCGCCCCTCTCCCCGCTGCCAGGAGGCACTGGAAATTGCTTCTCTGGGAAACGCGCGAGTATAATAGCAGTGATTGGCAGGGCTCACGGTGCAGTTGAACTAGAATGTAGGGGACTGAATGGGAGGCTGTTCCTTCCTTGGGGAAGAAAAACATGAAAATAAATTACATAAAGTACATAGAACACAGCCACTGCTTTACCCATCGGGGGTCAATAATTGAACAGTGGATTTAGTCATCAGTGTCCAACCCCAAATATCAGGCCCTTTACGTGGAACCTGGGCGAGCTACAGTAGTGCCTGAGTCTGTACACTTGTGGCCCTATCCTGACTCTCATCCTGGAGACAAAGCGGATGTTGGCTTCTCATTTTATTGAATAGAACAATGACATCTACTGGCCAATTACTGAAAATACTGTAACCCAGGATACAGAAACATCTCCCCCTCCCAACCGTAAATTGTTATTATGAGATAAATGGTAACTACCTTCAGTTCCCTACATGTGTATATATCATATAAATATATAATAAACAACTAATATTTACCAAATCATAGCCAAACTCTGGGTGCTTCTTGTTCAATTCACAAAGTCACACAATCTGGAAGTGCTCACAAAATAGAGAAAAACAAATTTATTAGCAATTGAAAGCATCCCCCACAGCAACACATTTCGGTCCCTTTAGAACTGTGACACACATTGATATGGGGGATGTGAATTGCTAATACATTTGTTTCTTTCAGATCATGTGACTTTAAAGTACATTTATATTAAATAATGTACCCCCCTGTTGTAAAATATAGGGATATTATAAGTCACAGAGGAGTTTCATGACCATATAAAAGTATGAGGCCGAGGCCAAGTGCTTTTATACAGGGCATGGAACTCAAAGGTAACTTCTAATATCCTTATATTTTACAACAGGGGGTACTTTATTTATTGTAATACACAAGTTTCAGAGTCACGTGACAGAAGTAACATCACTAAGCACTGATTATAACTGATGACATCACTAAGCTCCATTTGAAAGGATATAATTTAAAGTATATATATATGTAGCGGCCCAGGACTTCTATGGGCTGATTGAAAGTAGAGGTCAAGTCGCTACAAATGAGGTTGTTGTCAGAATTGATAGCTTTGTCACTTGCAGTTAGATGCAGTACCCTCTGCAGACTGCAACAGGGCAGCACCACAGTCTGGCATTAATGCTGCTGGTGTCTGACTGCCCATACTGTATAGGAACCCTTTCTATGCTATTTATAAGAGCACCTTTTCTCTGAATGTCAGTGTCTATGGAAGTGTGCCCTGTGTATGCTGCTTTGTTGTCAGCCTTATATCTGGCCTTCTCCACCTTCATCTTCATTAAACTCCATTTAAGCAGGTTTAATGCTCAATTGCTTGGCAAGAACCTTCTAACAGTCCCTATTTCTCCTTCCTGTCTGACAGATAATAAATATGCCCCAGCGGTCACTCTCAATGGCTTCATCTTTATCCTCGGAGGGGCTTACGCCAGAGCGACTACAATCTATGACCCTGAGAAGGGGAATATAAAAGCCGGGCCCAACATGAATCACTCCAGGCAGTTCTGCAGGTGAGAGAGATGCAGCTGAAGCGTGTAATAAGGAGAACACAAGGGGATTTATGGGTAAATGGGACGTGGCTTATTGGACGAACTGGTAATAGAACTGACGAGGCAATAGATATGTTACCCACAAGCATGTCAATTGTATGATGTTCTCTGAGCAACGGAACTTTGTGTGGCTGCAAGGCATTTGGTGCCTGATCAATTGGCTGCCTGTGGCCATAGGGAGCAGATTGTATCATAGGGCCCTGACAGGAGCACCCACACACACTAAACTGATGGGAGACATTAGTCGACTAGGTTTTTCCTTCACACTGATTGCAATCACTTGGCTTGACAGGTCCAGCTGCTGGCTGAGTGACCCAAACCAATTGGCCGGGCAAGCAAATTACTAAAGCAAATCCCTGTATATACAGTATAGCAATCCTACTCAGGGTATAGAATTCCATACAGCCAGAGAACCCAACCCACATTCTAACATTACTTACTGATGTGGGCTGAAAGCTTCATTCCTTTTCCCTTGCATGCTACTTCCTGCCATATTTCCTTCCATGTCCCATGACTTCCTGCCATTCCCATTATATTTCCTTCCATGTCCCATGACTTCCTGCCATTTCCCATTATATTTCCTTCCATGTCCCATGACTTCCTGCCATTCCCATTATATTTCCTTCCATGTCCCATGACTTCCTGCCATTCCCATTATATTTCCTTCCATGTCCCATGACTTCCTGCCATTTCCCATTATATTTCCTTCCATGTCCCATTTCTTCCTGCCATTTCCCATTATATTTCCTTCCATGTCCCATGACTTCCTGCCATTCCCATTATATTTCCTTCTATGTCCCATGACTTCCTGCCATTTCCCATTATATTTCCTTCCATGTCCCATGACTTCCTGCCATTTCCCATTATATTTCCTTCCATGTCCCATGACTTCCTGCCATTTCCCATTATATTTCCTTCCATGTCCCATGACTTCCTGCCATTTCTCATTATATTTCCTTCCATGTCCCATGACTTCCTGCCATTTCCCATTATATTTCCTTCCATGTCCCATGACTTCCTGCCATTTCCCATTATATTTCCTTCCATGTCCCATGACTTCCTGCCATTTCCCATTATATTTCCTTCCATGTCCCATGACTTCCTGCCATTTCCCATTATATTTCCTTCCATGTCCCATGACTTCCTGCCATTTCTCATTATATTTCCTTCCATGTCCCATGACTTCCTGCCATTACTTATTATATTTCCTTCCATGTCCCATGACTTCCTGCCATTTCCCATTATATTTCCTTCCATGTCCCATGACTTCCTGCCATTTCCCATTATATTTCCTTCCATGTCCCATGACTTCCTGCCATTTCTCATTATATTTCCTTCCATGTCCCATGACTTCCTGCCATTTCTTATTATATTTCCTTCCATGTCCCATGACTTCCTGCCATTTCCCATTATATTTCCTTCCATGTCCCATGACTTCCTGCCATTTCTCATTATATTTCCTTCCATGTCCCATGACTTTCTGCCATTTCTTATTATATTTCCTTCCATGTCCCATGACTTCCTGCCATTTCCCATTATATTTCCTTCCATGTCCCATGACTTCCTGCCATTTCCCATTATATTTCCTTCCATGTCCCATGACTTCCTGACATTTCCCATTATATTTCCTTCCATGTCCCATGACTTCCTGCCATTTCTCATTATATTTCCTTCCATGTCCCATGACGTCCTGTCCTTCCATGTTACTCTCTGTAATGTCCCATGTTACTTCCTGCCATTTCCCATGTTATTTCCATCCATGTCCCAATGCTTCCTGTCCTTTCACGTTACTATCTGTAATCTCCTATGTTCCATGACTTCCTGCCATTTAATTTTACTTCCTGCCATTTCCCATTCTCCTTTCTTTCATGTCACATGATTTCTTGTCATTTTGTGTTTCTCTCTTCTATTACCCCTGTAACTTCCTGCCATTTCCCATGTTCCTTTCTTTCATGTCACATGACTTCCTGTCAAAGTACAAGTACTAAGGTTCATAAGGCCCCTTTATATGCCCTCCTAAAGCAATCCTAGATACAAGAAATTCTGAAAATAATTGCATCCTTGTCCTATACAGTAGGTGCAACATTTATTTTTTCCTCTATTGTCCCTTTGATACTGCCATCTTCAGACTACCAGACACTTCACTGAGCTGCTATTTTTGTAGCAATTAGCCCTCATATATAATAAACTAAGTTTGCTCAGTAACAGTAACCCATAGCAACCAATACACAGGTGACCAGTAAATTCTACCTGCTGATTGGTTGCTATGGGTTTCCTGGGCAAACTTAGTGCCTTTTATTACATAACCCCCTTTTCTTTAACAAGAAATAATGCAGGTTTTAATTATAACAGGAAGAAGTGTGGGAGTAAACAATGCCCTTGAGCCGCCATTTTGTGATGTTCTATGTGTCAATCACCCTTCACCTGACAGGAAATAAAGCAAGTTTTAACTGTAACAGGAAGAAGTGTAGGAGAAAAAGGCACAGCTCTGTCTCCATTCATTGGCTGGTGTAACCCAGCGTGTATGTGTGCCCTTGGCTTGTGTGTGAGCACCGTGCCTCATATGAGCCAGAGGGACAGACTTTAGTCATTAAATGGCAGTGTTTCATTATGGGATTATCCTATGGCACATACTATACGTACTATACAAATATAGTTTTATATAAAGGCTGATTACTGTAACCTGCAGTGTTCACGTTTCCCGTCACTGTTTGAACCTACCCCAGAGCAGAAATATACAGCAGACATTTAAGCTTTGAAAAAAATGTGGCAGACACTTGAGCTATGCATCAATATTTACAGTATATATAGCGAACAATGAAGGCCTTTGTGTCCCTGAGTGGAACCTCCATTGCCAGCCTGTCCCTGACACACACAACTGATCCCCTGAGCAATAACCTGCATTTTTGATTGGCTAAACCTTAAAGGGTAACTGTACCTGCACGTATAACTCGCTGAAATCCATCAGTCTGACTGACTGGCAGCCTCCATCTGGCGCAATATTCCACAGAGCCAGCTGGATGGAAATTCACAGCTGGTACCATGATAATTTACTAGACAGTGTTTTCTCTAAATATTTATCATTCGTTTTTTTCTACTAAATGTAAAGCTTGATGGGAAAAAGGAGCAGAAACTTAATTTTCAAGATTCCATGTATACACAAATCTCATAATATATATATATATATATGTATCATGTTTGGGTGGTGTTGTAGTTAAATTGATAGGATCAGTCTGTCTGTAGGGAGAGTGCAGTTATTTATGGCAGCAGGGTACGGCGCACAAAGGCAGCTGATATTCCTACTTGGTCCCCCCCACTGGGCACCCACTCGCACGCACTGATTGGCAGACAGCCCTTCCTCATAATAAATGAGCACAGCTCGTTAGCATGTCTGGGTGTCCCAAAAGCCCGGCACTATGGGAACTGCAGAACTCACAGATCTCATGTATCATTCATATTCCTGTACTAGATGGATACAGTCATGGGTATTGGCAGAAATACAGGTCATAGGGTCAGTATTTCGTTCCTTTTTAAATATTTATTTAGATTTTAATTACCTTTTCCTCCTAATCACCTTCCAATGCCATTGGAGTAACTCCATTCAGTGTCACTGTATAGTACTGTGGCCTGGGCAGATGGAGATGCAACTATCCCATTCAGAGTCATTGCACGCTACAGATGGAGCTACATGGAGCAGCAGCTTCCCCATTGTCATTTTATGCTACTGCGACACAGGCAGATGGAGCTGTAGCTACCCATTAAGTGACACAGTGCACTACTGGGGCAGGGGTATGTAGGGGGGTATGTAGGGGCAGGGGTATGTAGGGGGGTATGTAGGGGCAGGAGTATGTAGGGGCAGGGGTCTGAAGCTGCAGCCACCACATTCAATTTCAATATAACTGTGGCCAGGGCAGGGGGAGCTTCCCCAGGGCAGATGGAGCTGCATCTTAGAGTTGCTGAAAAACATACATATAAATATATATAATGCAGTTTAATCAGCTCCACACTCCCAACGTGAATGTAATAAAGCCAGTCTCAGTGCACAGTTGCAGTGGCAAAATTTAAAATTGCTGCCCCCCCTAAACTTATATAAATATATTGAAATTGCTTATCACTCGGTGATCCACAGGGCACCTATACCTCCTGGGTGGTGTTACCGCCTTTTCTGGAAAAAAATACCGGCCTTCCTATATTTTTATGTTTTTTCCCTATTAATAACATTGCCATCAAGCAACATATTTACCGGCTAGGCCGGTAAAATACCTACCAGGTGGCAACCCTACTCCTGGGCCCCTATACCTGCTAAGTTCTTATACCTCCTTGGTTCTTATACCTCCTGGGTTCCTATACCTCCTGGGTTCCTATACCTCCTGAGTTCTTATACTTCCTGGGTTCCTATACCTCCTGAGTTCTCATACTTCCTGGGTTCCTATACCTCCTGAGTTCTTATACCTCCTGGGTTCCTATACCTCCTGGGTTCCTATACCTCCTGAGTTCTTATACCTCCTGGGTTCCTATACCTCCTGGGTTCCTATACCTCCTGAGTTCTTATACCTTCTGGGTTCCTATACCTCCTGGGTTCCTATACCTCCTGAGTTCTTATACCTTCTGGGTTCCTATACCTCCTGGGTTCCTATACCTCCTGAGTTCTTATACCTTCTGGGTTCCTATACCTCCTGGGTTCCTATACCTCCTGAGTTCTTATACCTTCTGGGTTCCTATACCTCCTGAGTTCTTATACTTCCTGGGTTCCTATACCTCCTTGGTTCCTATACCTCCCGGGTTCCTATACCTCCCGAGTTCTTATACCTCCTTGGTTCCTATACCTCCTGAGTTCTCATACTTCCTGGATTCCTATACCTCCTTGGTTCCTTTACCTCCTGGGTTCCTATACCTCCTGGGTTCCTATACCTCCTGAGTTCTTATACCTCCTGGGTTCCTATACCTCCTGGGTTCCTATACCTCCTGAGTTCTTATACCTTCTGGGTTCCTATACCTCCTGGGTTCCTATACCTCCTGAGTTCTTATACCTTCTGGGTTCCTATACCTCCTGGGTTCCTATACCTCCTGAGTTCTTATACCTTCTGGGTTCCTATACCTCCTGGGTTCCTATACCTCCTGAGTTCTTATACCTTCTGGGTTCCTATACCTCCTGAGTTCTTATACTTCCTGGGTTCCTATACCTCCTTGGTTCCTATACCTCCCGGGTTCCTATACCTCCCGAGTTCTTATACCTCCTTGGTTCCTATACCTCCTGAGTTCTCATACTTCCTGGATTCCTATACCTCCTTGGTTCCTTTACCTCCTGGGTTCCTATACCTCCTGAGTTCTTATACCTCCTGGGTTCCTATACCTCCTGAGTTCTTATACCTCCTGAGTTCTTATACCTCCTGGGTTCCTATACCTCCTGAGTTCTTATACCTCCTGGGTTCCTATACCTCCTGAGTTCTTATACTTCCTGGGTTCCTATACCTCCTGAGTTCTCATACTTCCTGGGTTCCTATACCTCCTGGGTTCCTATACCTCCTGAGTTCTTATACCTCCTGGGTTCCTATACCTCCTGAGTTCTTATACTTCCTGGGTTCCTATACCTCCCGGGTTCCTATACCTCCCGAGTTCTTATACCTCCTTGGTTCCTATACCTCCTGGGTTCCTATACCTCCTGAGTTCTTATACTTCCTGGGTTCCTATACCTCCTGGGTTCCTATACCTCCTGGGTTCTTATACTTCCTGGGTTCCTATACCTCCTGAGTTCTCATACTTCCTGGGTTCCTATACCTCCTTGGTTCCTATACCTCCTGGGTTCCTATAACTCCTGAGTTCTTATACCTCCTGGGCCCCAATACCTCTTGGTCATCTGTATCTCCTGTGCCCCTGTACCTCCTGGGTTCTTATACCTCCTGGGCCCCCACCAGTCACCTTTTCTACAGTTAGTTATTTGGCCACACTAACCACATAAAAAGTAATGAATGAAATGGCTGGAGGTCGCTTTGTCCATGAACATTTTCATCCATCTTTTCTTCCTATCCTTCTCTCTGTAGCGCCGTGGTCCTGGATGGTAAAATCTACGCCACAGGGGGGATCGTCAGCAGCGAGGGACCAGCACTCGGAAACATGGAATTCTATGATCCAAAGTCAAATACGTGGACTCTATTACCCAACATGCCTTGCCCTCTTTTCCGCCATGGATGTGTAGTGATAAAGAAATACATTCAGAGCGGGTGACAGAGAAACTCGGTCCATACGCAGAGCTTTTTTAAAAATTTTTTTTAACCCTTTCAGCGGCGACCATTGCCAGATCTGAAGAGGTTAACCATATTTTTTTCCCTGCTTTAGCAGCATTTTATTATTTTTTTTTCATTTTTAGAAGAGCAGAAAAAAACGGACGATGGACATTTTTTGTTTTGTTTTCCTCTGCGGGTACTGAATAAAGTCTACATTGAATGTAGAAGATCATCCTCACCCTTGGGTGATGCCGGAGCTTTGGGCTCCAAGCTATGTACAAAACTGTAACTGACGGGGCAGATGTGTCCCGCTCGGTCCCATAGTGGCACTCGCTGTCACCGCCGGTGCAATAGATTCCCATATTTTTTACTGGGGTTGCATATAATGGAGTGGGTTATTGATCTGATTTTTACATAGAGACGTGAGGATTTTAATGGTCTTTTGTTTTTTCAGGTTGATTGTACAAAATAATCCTTCTACCAACTCCCTGGTGAGAATACTGGGGGGGCTTTCTAGGTTACTTGCTGCATAATCTCACGGGTGGGCGCTGAGGAAGCTGACCCCCAAAACAGTTTGTCAAAGAACATCAGGAGAAGATTTACCGTAGGCACCTTGGTACCCTTCTGCATTCTGCCGGAGACCTACCAGTATATATATTGCTTCTCCTCTATCTATTAGATAAGCAGAGATAGCTACGGAAAGTACAATATGTAGCTGAATTATACAATAACCAGGAATACAGGGGCCTCACAACCATGGTTTACAGCTCAGTGTGTTCAACTCTGTGATTCGCTACTCAAGGATGTCAGCTGACTCCATCTCCCTATTCCATTGGAAAACATGGTATATTTGTTTGTATTCATTTACAGCAGCTCCCTATGCCTTTACCCCAGTGCTGCCAATTTAACATGCATGCAGGATTCTCCAATCAGGCGTTACCTGTAATCTAGCTCCGCCTATTCTCTGTTTCTGCTCAGTACTGAAGGGGAAGGGGGGGCATAAAACTGACCAGTTATAGATTAGAATGGTTTCTCTTTCTGATTTAAACAAACTAGGGCCCAAGGTGTGGATAAATGGAGAGTTAGTGCTTGGGACGGCCAAGGAAGCGCTCTAACAATCCGGCCACTGGAGGCACTGTTTAGTGTCAGGGGTCAAGATGTACTTTGTGGCTAAAATCATCCCAACTCTATGCAGAGTTACACTATAACATACACAGGGATGTGACTTCAGGGGTCCTACCCTGTAAAGAAAAAAAATCTGAGCCTTGGGCACCCCTGCACGGCTGTGGGGTCTACTTCCTCGGCACAACTGAGCCCCGCCCCATGAATACAGGGCTGCCTTGCTGTGCTCCTCCCAACACTGATTTCCCACCCCACGGCTCTGATTTCATACGTGCACTTTTTTGCCCCTTAGTGCTCTTGCACTTGTCCGGGGTCTCTTTAAATGACCTTCCATGCTTTGTAGGATGGTTTCCTGGTCCTAAAGGAAGCGGAACGACCCCCATTGGTGCCGAGCAGAAATGTAATATTTACAGTAGATAAACCATACACGACTGTGACTTAAGTATCCTGCATTTGGAATTTCATAATCTGGTTGCTAGGGTCACTGACCCCAATAGCTGGGAAGGATTTGATATTGTACAGAACAAATAAGTAATAAACAGTCATTATAACATATCTAGCCTCACAACCAATACGCTTTCCAGTTGCTGGGGCCACTGAGCATAGCAACCATGTGGAATGTTAAACTCCAGACTGGCAGCATAAAAAGACTTCCAACCCATAATAAAGGCCAATGTCAAATGCTCTTCTTCTACCTCCTGACATTTAACTGAAAGTTGTTATAGCCCTTAAATTAATGGCTAATATGGAAGTGAACCCAGACTGATTATATGGTTGGTTACTTGGGGATATGCTGTACATACAGTGAGTTACATATTGGCAGAATTCACATAGGAACATTCTACCTTTCCAGCCACCCAGTCAGCCTCTGGCGCTGTTCTATTGCATCCCTATGGCAGAGCTGGCTGGTTTCTGCATCTGGTGAGAAGTGGTACTGCAGCTGTTCCTTAACCCCTTGTTTTATATTTACAGCAATATCTTTGGATACTGAAAAAAAAGCTCCCCCTTCATTTTAATCAGCTGCAAAGTTGCTACAAAATATCTGTTTCCAGGAACATATTATTTTATTTTGGGTACAGTTATACAGCCCTTTAATTCTACCATAAAGGTCAATATTCCCATCTGCTACATTATAGTTATTGTCCAGAAAAGAAATCATTTAAGAGGCTGTTTCCTTTGTGTCCTGTAATACATTAGTGTGTTCTTGTCCTGGAAATTTGCATTACACTAGCCAACCTTAAATACTAACTTAACCCCCTTCTCTGCATAATAACCTGTACCTTAACCCCCTTCTCTGCATAATATCCTGTACCTTAACCCCCTCTCTGCATAATAACCTGTACCTTAACCCCCTTCTCTGCATAATATCCTGTACCTTAACCCCCTCTCTGCATAATATCCTGTACCTTAACCCCCTCTCTGCATAATATCCTGTACCTTAACCCCCTCTCTGCATAATATCCTGTACCTTAACCCCCTGTTCTCCATAATTTCCTGTACCTTAACCCCCTTCTCTGCATAATATCCTGTACCTTAACCCCCTCTCTGCATAATATCCTGTACCTTAACCCCCTGTTCTCCATAATTTCCTGTACCTTAACCCCCTTCTCTGCATAATATCCTGTACCTTAACCCCCTTCTCTGCATAATATCCTGTACCTTAACCCCCTGTTCTCCATAATTTCCTATACCTTAACCCCCTTCTCTGCATAATATCCTGTACCTTAACCCCCTTCTCTGCATAATATCCTGTACCTTAACCCCCTTCTCTGCATAATATCCTGTACCTTAACCCCCTTCTCTGCATAATATCCTGTACCTTAACCCCCTGTTCTCCATAATTTCCTGTACCTTAACCCCCTTCTCTGCATTATATTATGTAATTTAACCCCCTATTCTACTTAATATTCAGTAACTTGACCCCCTTTACTACATAATATCCTGTAACTTAACCCCCTTCCCCCAATAATGTCCTATAGCTTAACCCACTGTTCTGCATAATATTCAGTAACTTAACCCCCTTTACTATATAATATCCTGCAGCTTAACCCCCTCTCTGCATAATATCCTGCAGTTTAACCCCTTCTCTGCATAATATCCACTGTTAACCCCCTTCTCTGCATAAATATCCTGTAACTTAACCCCTTCTCTGCATAATAGCCCGTATCCATGTAATTTAACCCCCAATTCTGCTTAATATCCAGTAACTTGACCCCCTTTACTACATAATATCCTGTAACTTAACCCACTGTTCTGCATACTGTTCAGAAACTTAACCCCCTTTTCTATATAATATCCTGTGACTTGACCCCCTTCTCTGCTTAATATCCTGTAGATGAGTCCCCCTTCTTGCCCAGTAGTGGATGGGGGTATGAGGCAATGGACACTGGTGGAGCACATAATGGGCTCAAATGGATGTATAAACGCTAACAGGGGTTTAATATGGGGTGAAACCCTGTATAATATTGAATATAAGCGGTTGATACTGTACCAACGCGTTCCTGTCGCCCGCAGATGGATCTTTCTCAGATAATTCACTTGTTATAAGCTATTTTTTTTGACAAACTGTTTATTGCCTTTTTATGTTACTGCATTATTTTAACGGAAAGCAAATTGTAGACCAGAAACTTTATAGAAAACTGTTTAGTCTTCCTGCCGGTCTTAACCAATCTGAATGTTCTGCTACTGTACAATGACATGTAACACAGAGAGAAAGACAGCATATATATATATATATATTATATTTATAACTAAAAGATGTTTCCTATCAAATGGCTCTTTGCCGGACCCTAAGGACGTTGTTATTGTGTGATCTTTGCCATTGCTAGCGGGTCCCATATACCTGATAGCACAAGTACTAGTGACCATTCAATTCTTAGGGTTTGCAGAGGGATAAATACAGGATTGGAATGAAATAACATGGTGCCCTGGGAGTTACTATACATGGGGGGGAAGAATCAGTCCTACTCAGTAATGTCCAACCTGTGATGCTTCCTGGGAGGGGCAGTAGAGATCCCCTCAGGTTGGACATGCCTGGCAGGCTTTGCCCCTCGGCCCTACCCTTAGTAAATAAATAAGATGTACGGGAGGTAACACTTCTTCCTCAGGACCTGAGTGCTTGTTGTGGCCAAATGTCTAGCCTACGGACTTCTGTGTGGTCTTCTGGCCGAAATTCTATACGATTACCATGCCACATTGTGGTGTCCGGATATGTCCAATATCTAGAACCCTACAATGGTAGGGCCTGTTCTGCCTATAACGACTTCCCTCCCATAGTTCACAGGACTGATCATATATAGGAAAACCTGCAGCTTACATATGGTATAGTCTGGAAGGGTTCACAATTCATATTGGCAGGTAAATTTACAGAATCTTGGGTCAAAGTGCCAGCAATTCAGTTCACCATGATATATATCCCAAGTGTTTTCAGTCCAACTAGCCACTGGTGAACGCTAATGAGAGGTTGGTTCTTCAGCAGAAGACAATATAGTAAGGCAAGCTGTAGGAACACAAAGCAGGTATTGGCCCCAGACACTTCATTAATGCAGACTTCCATTGACCAATGGTAACGCAGACTTCCAGTGACCTTCCTGTACTAGTTCATGCAGATCAGTAGCCGGACTCTTGGCTGTTTGTTTGGGAGATTTTGATGTATAAAACCTTGGGTCAAAGTGCCGGTATTCTAGTCAACCATGATACCCCTAGTGTTTTCAGTCCGACTCACCACTGGTGGATGCTAATAAGAGGCGGGTTCTTCAGCAGAAGACAATATGGCAGCTGTAAGAACACAAAGCAGGGATTGGCCCCAAATGTTTCATTCATGGTAACACAGACTTCCATTGACCAATGGTAACGCAGACTTCCATTGACCAATGGTAACACAGACTTCCATTGACCAACGGTAATGCAGACTTCCATTGACCAATGGTAACGCAGACTTCCATTGACCAATGGTAACGCAGACTTCCATTGACCAATGGTAACACAGACTTCCATTGACCAATGGTAACACAGACTTCCATTGACCAACGGTAACACAGACTTCCATTGACCAATGGTAACGCAGACTTCCATTGACCTCCCTGTACAAGTTCACGTGGATCAGTAGCACCGCTCTTGGTTGGTTGGAAGGTGTCTCTGTTATGGAAAGGGATGTATGGGAATGTAAATCTTTTGTATACATTTTTGTTCTTATTCTAAGCATTCTTTGATTAAAAAATGTAAAATAAAAAAAAGCACAAGTGTTTCAAGTACCTTCTAGGTCCTTCAGAGGGTGAACCTTTAACTATAGGAGCACAAGCTACAATCTGCCTGAA
The DNA here is from genome assembly GCF_000004195.4 of Xenopus tropicalis. Lineage (NCBI taxonomy): Eukaryota > Metazoa > Chordata > Amphibia > Anura > Pipidae > Xenopus > Xenopus tropicalis. The sequence goes on from NC_030681.2 coordinate 145,428,234, forward strand.
GCAGGCTGTTTTTTTTTCAAGATGGCGTCTCCGGGTCTTTTACCTCCAAGGGAGGTTCCTAGAATACGAGGGAGAGACTCCATACACACAAACTCCACGTCACGCAGCTCCTCACACTGAAATAAATACAAGACTTTCTGTGAATAATAGAAATACAGGGTTATCTGTAATGGTACTGTACATAGTTTATGTTAATGGTTAAGATCTTGTTATATTACAATAAATATATTTATAGACCTAGGCTGAAGGCTCATTATTTTCAACCAAGAAGTAAAACTCATTTGACATTACAGTTGCCTAGAGATCTCAAAAATGAAAAACAATAAGGCTGTTGGGTGACTGTGTTAAGGAAAAAAAACTTTTTTAATAATGGAAAGGTCCAAGGGAAGAAGCAAAGGATGCTGGGAGAAGATGTTCCTCATTCACATTTAGACTGAGTATCACAGGGATGATCACTGAAAGCAGAAAATGAGATCAGATCTCTCTCCCCGGTCACTTGGAGACTGTTGGGCACGGTTGGTTGGTCACTAAGGGTTGGAAACCAGTTTTCTATTGTTGTTCTTTGTGACCACAAATTGGACACTTTGGTGCCGTACTCCATGGAATATACAGTAGCAGGGTCACATTGTTTCCTTTGCCACCAAGACAACGTTCATGGAAGCCACGTAAGAGCTGGGCATGGTGCTGTGTGGAGTAGTTTGCGGTATTATTGCCGGGGGCATAATGGGTGTTTAGACTAAAGCTTCAGGCTTGCAAGTGGTGGGCTGATCTAGGGTAGCCCTGGGACTATAGTAATGGCTCCATGTGTTACCAGTGTAAATTCCCCCAATCAAATCATAAAAGGATTTGGAAAGGCATCATACCAAGACCATGTGGCTGCCATTAGCCACATCCATCCAGCCAATCATCTGCAGAGGAAATCAACATGCATCTTGCTAGGGATGAACAACTGTCACTGTAGCATTTGTGGCCAAGTGCAAGGCTGCTCCCCTTACTGCCCAAACGCCTAGAACTTGTACCCCTGCCCCTGGTTGCCTACAACGCTCTTGCATGAGTATTAAATACAGGCCACCTTTGCATCTTGCCTCAACCGGAGGTTAGGCATATCCCACCCAAGTACATCCCACCAAAGTCAGCCACAACTATCATTATAATTCATTCACCAGCATTTTAGGAGCACAATCAGTTGCACTTAAAAGTGGCCATACACAGGCAGATTTTAGCTGCCAATTCGGGTCCTTAAGACCGACTCAGCATCTTATCTGCCGTGTATGGAGCCCTCCAACGTTCCACCCCAACCGATATTAGGCCATAAATTGTCTGGATGTCAATTAGACACGCTTGATTTTTCTTTGTATCGGGGACCACATTGGCAACTTCAACTTTTCCTATTCCCTTCATTGCAATGTGCCCATATTAGCATGATCTAGCCTGCCCAAGGTGGGCTACCTTAAGGGTGCAATGTGCAACTCAGTATTGGCAAGGTTCATAGTAGGCAAAAGAAGCCCCCTGCTATAGACAGGTTAGGGCAGGGGTCCCCAACCACCGGTCCGGGCCATGGGCTGTGCTGAACCGGCCACCTCTGGTCCCAATTACCTGTGATCCCAACTCCCCGATGTGTTACACAGCCATGACAACAGCTATGGGAAGCCCAGGAAGCTTTCTACTGATTGCGACAAGGACCAAAATACTTTATTAAGCTCTGTGTAGTAATAATAATAATAAAGTGCATAATATAACATTTAATAATGACATTTACATTACATATGTAATAATTAAATTATATACTATGCAGTAGTTGCGTTTATGAGGCTGCATTAGGAGCCTCCATACAGTTTTGGGTAACATTGGGGTGAATAGTATTATTTAGCGGCACAAGCAATCACTTTAACCCCCGGTTGCAGGGAGAAGCCTTGAAGATTACACGTCGGAGCTATAAATGAAGTTGCTTGGCCCCCATGAGATTTGCCTCAAGATGAAGGAATGTCTATATTCCAGGCTACGTCCCTGTGTAACCGTGTCGGCGTCGCTATTGAGCCTCCGAGACTTGCGCCAGCCATTGTTCCACTCGGCACAGATTTGATGAACTCCTTTAAATCAGCGCTTTGGATGAGAATTTACTTATAAGCCACATACTTGACATTTCAATGGAATAATGAGACGAGACGGCTTGAATACTAAAGCGAGAAATACTCGGCAGCAATGAGGTCCTCACTTTTTCTGAGTCGCCCCCCAGTGTCACGCTGAATGTTATATGCAAGTCCCCCAAGTCAGGAATTCAAAAATAACTCCCTGGTTTGGGGGCACTGAGAGCAACACCCAAGGGGTTGGGGAGCAACATGTTGTCCTGAGCCACTGGTTGGGGATCACTGGGTTAAACACTTGTGCACATATTACAGTACCACAAGTATGAACTCAGCAGAAGGAACCAGAGATGGTAGAACCTAGTTGGGCCGATTGTAACGGGCAACTCAGGCAATTCAGATTGGGTTGGTAAAGTATCAGCCTTTATACGGAGGGCCTGTCTGATAGATGGACAAGGATTGGCCAGATGTGTACCAGGCAGAGCAGACAATACAGTTGGATAAGGGCCGTATTGGTCCATTGAAGCTTCACTACAAAAAGCCATTCTATTGAAAATATAAAATGACTTGGTGACTCTGTACAGGTACAATCCAGCCCAACCCCATGCCCCCAAACCAACCAGCCCGGACCAAGAATCCACAACAAACGCTTCTTTTTTTCCCATCTTATCTTTATTCAAGTATGTCACAGCAGTTATATTACAAATTACAGTAATTTTTCCAAAAAATTCAATGTCAAAAATTTTTAAATAACTTACTTTAATTGTAATGAATAAATTGCAAAAGCAAAATAAAGGGGAAGGGGGGGTAACAAAAAGAAAACCATGGGAATACTAGCGATAGGGAAACCAAGAGAACCCTACTGAACAAATATACAGGGTGCGTCGGAGATGTCTCGAGTTCATAGATGAGCTTAAAAAAATCTCAAAGAGGGGAAAAAAAGTACAAAAAAAGATTTAGGAATAACCCCAACAAATTCAAGCTTATTGTGATCACAACAGAAGGATGGTAAGCTCCTGAGCCAAGCATCCAAGGTGCCAAGAGAACAGCCACAGCGAGTGTAGGGGGGGGGGGGAGACACATAAATAGAGACAAACACAGTTCAGCTAAAAACACGGGAGAAACTCAAGTAACGACACAAAGGAAAGGGAGGAGGGGCATTCGGACATTAAAAGGACACAGCCCACTGTATACCCATTGCAATTCATGTAACGAACACAGCAATGTCCCAAATCAGCGCTGCTAGCTAGGGCATGCTGGGAAGTTCTGATCCCCAATTGCCGGAAACACTGAATCTTTGCCGCTAATGGCAAGACGGAGAGAAAAACATATTTAATAACTTCAGCAAAATGAATTTAATATTTAAAAATGCATTAAAAAGCCATCTTTCACCCCCAAACACCCGGGGAGCATGGCGCGGTAGCATTGGATGGGGCGATGGTGGGCCAACCCGGAGACATAAAGTGCTACATGGCACTGATCCACTTGCACACAGGATACCCCTGTGCCATGGTTCTGACCCAGGCCTGGGCAGGTTTCTAAAGGGAGAAAGACAAAGGTTCCCCCCAGTCCATTTCCTAAACCTAAATTAGAGTGGGCCAGTTACATGCCGTACAGAGAGTCAGAGAGCCGGATTGATGGTGTCTTATAGTGAAGTCTATGGAGCCTCTAGGCAGACTGGGGGCCCATAATAGTCCTTTGCAGGGCCACATCCAGCCCGTAGGCCTCCAGTTGGACAGCCCTAATCTAGGCAAACCAGAAGGTAACCCTTCCACGTAGGCATTGAGAGAACAGCTCAAACAGAGATGCATGGTATTTAGAACAAGATTCACCAATTGAATACTGGGCAACAAGAGGGCAGGAATATAATGCCCCCATAATGCTCTGAGTGTTTATAAATGCCTAAGCCATGGCCTGTAAGACTAATGGCAGACTTTGTATACCTAATAACACTCCTTAAAATGGCCGCCCCAATAGCCTTGCACCGAAATCGCCGACAAGCTTGTGCCTGTTTGTGTGTATGTGATTGGTACAATGTTCTTGATTTCAAAACAAGTCTATGGGGGGCAGTCTCACTGGGGGTACAGACCCAGATTGGCAGACCAATTAGCACATGCATTAGGGTGCAGTAGAACGCACAAGAACCAGCACACTTACACAGGCTTGGGTTCCTGTACAACGAGGAAACGCACACGAGTGCAACACAATAACATTCCCTGGCGAAACCAGACTGACTAGAAGTAGAAAAGAATTCCGAGCGACCCTCTATCTGCTCCGGCTCCCTGGGAATGGAGTTGCCCACAATCGGTGCTGCCATTTTGGAGCCAATCCCCGGTGCTTATAGAGACTGAAAGCCCAGTAGTCGGTGCCATGCTGCGGGTTGGCGTGGGGGCTCCTGTATAATAACTCACCTTTATGGATATTTGGCTACGGTGAAATGTTCCGGTCGGCTGAGCCGTTGCGCGGGGAGAAAGGGCCGAGGGATGTTTACATTTCCCATCAGAAAGCAAAATGGAAAAAGGAAGGATGTAAAGCGGCACAGTAGGAGCGCGTCTCACAGCCGGCTATTCATACGGAAATATCTGTACATATATATATATGTTTGCTGAAGCGGAATATTTATAGAAGAACAAGAAAGAGGCAAGAAAACATTTCCACTGAGGGTAAAGGGGGATTTAGAAGCAGCTTGATGGTGTAAAACAAACAAACACAAACAAAAGATGCAGCTGCACAGCCAATCAGCCGTTGCGACTACTACCCGCCCCCTCCATAGGCGGCAGGGGGGATTCTGGGAGCACCAAGTCACAGCTACAGATTGGCCGCCGGTTCAGCATCCCAAGAATAAGAACATTGTACGGGATGAATCAGAAGGACAGGGTTAGCTTACCCTTTAAGCGAGCAAAGGAACCAATGACTTTATATACATTGTTTCAAGCCCCGCCCCCAGGTCGTATCCATTGTGCTCACATTTGACACTTGGTTTATGTTCCAGACTGACAGAAACAGCAGCTCAATCCAATCACAACGCCCTTAAAAACACACTATTTTTTTTTTGTCTTTTTTTAACCCTTTATTTAACAAAGCCGGCCCCTCCCCTTCTTCAGGGTCTCGAGGCCGCGACCAACAGCTAAAAAAAATCTCCATACAAAGTCAGTGACCTTATAAAGTATCCCGCGACGCCCGAGCGGAACCTTAAACACATGAAACGGGAATAAATAGTTTGTTTGTTTTTTGTTTTGTTTTTTTAAAAATGCAGCAAAAAACCTGAGGTTTCCAAAAAAACCCATCATGCCGGGAAATACCCTCAAAATATAATCTAGGTTTTTTTTTTTTTCTTAATTTTCTTTATTTTTTTTAATTCTGAAAAATTTTAATACATTTTTTTTCCAAGTACAAAAGAAAGTGGTCAATGCGGGGGGTTTAGTCAACCAGCCGACAATCTCATAGGGAAAATAGAAAGTCATCTCAGTCTCTAGACTCCATTTAATGCATTGGGGGAAGGGGGTGCTTCCCAGGCCTATTGAACCCAATATACAAATGTAATGCAGCGCCTCCTATAGGCCACATAGTGTTTGGCGGCACAGATGGGAGGCAGTTTCCAGTTGGACCGCCTGTTCCCGCCATTGGCTTTCCAGTAGGGCTACACTGACCAATAGGGGTGCGGTTTATCACCATCTATAAAAATTCATCTAAAATCAGCCTTTCCTACCGTGCAGGGAAAGATACTGTCGTTTATTTTCCGTTCTTTTCTCCAATAGGACATCACTCGAGTTTCTGCCTGGTTGCTAGGGTCAACAGAGGTTGCAACCCCTGAGCAGTTAGAATGCCAATTAGTAGGGTTCCAGCACAAACAAACAAACAAAAAAAGTCACATTATTCAAAAACGACAACTCTTCGGCTTTGGGAGGAGTCCTGCCCGCGGTCACTAGTGATGTACGAGCCAATGACATTAGCCAAGGAGTGTGCACAACGCCATGGGGTAAATACACACAGTAACAGTTATACTGAAAGGGAAGGGAGCTTGTAACTTTCTGAATACTGCTCAGTATATTGGGAGGGTACAGGAGACAGTGACTGGACAGATACATTACATACACGACACCTCGCAAGGAAAGAAACATGGCCGCCGTGGTAGGAAATTGTGCCGAAAATGGAATAAATGCAGAGCACCACTGATAAGAGTGCATACTCGGATCAACATAAATAGAAGGTTAAATACACATAATGGTTTTACAGACGCTTCTAACCTAATTGATATGAACCTAAACAGGAGACATGTTTGCTTGCTATTCAGCTCATACAGGACACTGTAGCACATGTAGGAAGGGGACCCTCGTAACCAATAATGCAAAAAAAACAAAACAAAACCCAGTACCCGTTCCATACCCCACAGTCTGATTGTTCCACCAGGCAGAGAACTTTTGTGGCAACAAAGATACCCCCTTTCCAGGCTACCCTCAAACAATACAAACCCATTCAATATACTAGGTTAGGTTTAAAAAAAGAAAAAGGCACAAATAGGGCAGCCATGGGAGGGGAGTGTTCAACCAGTAACAATATTGTGCCACGCACGGCGTCCCATTCTGTGGGCTACACAGCAGGCGACTAAAATGGAGGCTGAATGGGAAGTAGGGAAAAAAAAACAAATACAATTTCCGTGATCCAGTTTTGTTGTGTCTCTCCTCCAATAAGTGAGCCTTTTTTTCTGAAGGTTTAGGTGGTGCCACAGGAGAAACAGAGCAGGGTTTTTCTTTTTTCCGAACCACCCCACGTTAGCACCGCTAATCTTCAAGCTGTGGGATAGTGGGGGGGTTGTCCGTGACGAGGGGGGAGTTCTGTTTGGTTCTAGTAGGCTGGTTGGCATCAGGTACCTGAGACAATAGCACCAATCTTTTTAGTCTTTTCTTAACAAAAACAAAAAAAACGAAAACACAGTTGGGTTGGGGAGAGGTCAAGACGATGGAGAACGAGGCTCAGAGGCCAGCTTGGTGCCACTGACAATAAATATCTGATAGCTCAGAGGGCTGGGTCTCCATTGAGCAGTTAGAAGATGAACCCGGCTGCTTTGGCAGCTTTCACAGGAATGTTTCAAACATTTGAACTGTTTGCTCCAAGTCCTGCAAAGAAAAAGGAAAGACGGTCAAGTTGTGCATCTTTGTTCTTATTGATGCTCTACGGCGCATCATGGTGCTCTTCCTACTGCAACTGGCTGGACTTCTGGCTGTCTAGGGGAGACATCATTAACCTCTTACGGTGCCCATACATGTTAAGATCAGCTCGCTTGGCGAGGTCCCCAAACAAGCGGATCTTCTCCCCATATCCCCACCTACGGGTGGGCAATATTGGGTGAATTTAGGCTAATATGGTCATTTTGTCCTGGGACCAAACGATCGAATTAGAACACAAGTAATAGGCGCAAGTTGGTTTGGGACCGCATCTATCAGACTAAAATTTTAACCTGCCCGATCGATATCTGGCTGATTTCAGGTCAGGGCAGGCCCATCGTTTGTGCCCCTACACAGGCCGATAAGCTGCCAAATCGGTCTAAGGCGATAAAAACGATTGCTGAAAATTCCGCCCTACGCCTCCTACATGTGCCTGCACCAGAATGAAGGAGATACGCTCGGGAGCATATACGCATAAAAACGTGAGAGAATGCAAATTCTCTCTTGATTCATTCGACCAATTTGGCAGCTACAATCGGCCTGTGTATGGCCACCTTTACTCTCCTCTCTATTCAGTATATATGGCCAATTTCAGGCCAGATATTGGTCGGGCAGGCCTGTCGGTAGTGCCCATACACGGGCCGATAAGCTGCCGAATCTGTCTAAGGGTCCGATATCGGCAGCTACAATCGGCCCGTGTATGTACCTTTACTCTCCTCTCTATTCAGTATCTCGCTGTCCCCTGTTCTACAGACTGCCCTGAAGGCTTTGTCAAGAGCAGATCCAGTTCTTTCTAAGGTGATAGATGCTGACCATACAGGAAAAAAAAAAAAAAAAAAAAAAAGAGAATTCTCCCCTGATTTTTTGCTGTAGAACAGACCCAAACCTGCTCCCGTGGCTTCATACTAGTTCTGCTCTTGGCGGCGTAAGGTACAGGAATTACATGTGCCCAAAACGTTGCACGGCCGTCAATAAAGGACCAAGAAAACAATGGAGACACTCACCTCGACCAGTTTTGTTTTGTCGTACTCCTTCCTGTGCAGGTAGATACACTGGCTGAGAAGGGAATACCACCTTTCAAGCTGATCCACCGTTGAATTGTGGCTTTTTTTCACCAATACATGAAGAAGATTCTAAAGGGGGAAAATAATAAGTTTACATAGCAAATAATTCCCTCTGCCATTTAACATTTTATTCTTGAACCAACAAATGTATTTGTAGCTGTAATATTGGTGTGTAGGCGCCATCTCAGTGCATTGTGCCTGAGTCTGAGCTTTCAGCCAGTGCTACACGTTAGAACTGCTTTCAGCTAACCTATTGTTTCTCCTACTCCCATGTAACTGGAGGAGTCCCAAGCCGGACTTGGATTTCTTACTATTGAGTGCTATTCTGATACCTACTGGGAGCTGCTATCTTGCTCCCTTCCCATTGTTCTGCTGATCAGCTGCTGGGGGTGAGGGGGGGGGGATATCACTCCAACTTGCAGCGCAGCAGTAAAGTGTGACTGAAGTTTATCAGAGCACAGGTCACATGGCTGTGGCACCCTGGGAAATGAAGAATATGGCTAGCCCCATGGGAAAAACAGATTACAATGCAGGATTCTGCTGGAGAAACTATTAACTGATGGGTTTTGAAAAAAAACATGTTTTCCCATGACAGTATTGCTTAACTATCAAAGGCTGAGAGTCCAGTTGAAAGCACAGGGGCACAGCAGGGTTAAAGGGAACGTACCTTAAGTCTCTCGTGATCCACCAGCAGGGGGGGCTCAGGGTCTGGCTGCTCCTCTGCTACCGGCTCCCTTTGTGCTGTTCTGACTGATTCAGCGGCTGGGGGAATAGCAGAGGGGCATTAACATGGCATCATAGGAAAACTTTATTGGGCACCTGAACCCCCAAAGTAGCAATGGTGGCGTATAAACTTATATTGGCATCAAAGTTAGACATCAAATAGTTAAATCCTCATGGACCAGCCACTAAGCTTAGTTTTTGGAGTATTTATAGGGATTCAGTTCGGGATTTGGCCTTTTCAGCAGCATTCAGCCAAATCCAAGTGCCGAACTGAATCCTTAAAATCATGTGACTTCATGTGAATCTACACAATAATATTCTGAGACAACCTGCAATTGGTCTTTATTTTTATTACTATAAAAAAAACAAACGCATACGTTAACTTAACCCTTTAAGACCAGCAACTTACCAATCCTGGCGGCCATACGAGTATCTCAGAAATCTCTGGCCAATAGGATTAGCACTAATAAGAGGGCCTATTTGTATTGTGGAGACAGTAACCGCCTCTTTAATAAAACCCTTTTTTGCTGTAATTCCTCGCCATCTCCCCGAGCGCAGCTAAATTTAACCACAATATTATTTTTATATGAGACCGAATCGCTCTGAGCTCAGCACCAGACATCTCATATTTCTGCCATTCGATATTTAAAAAACGATGTTTGACTAAGGATCCAAAAGTAGCGCGAGGTTTGATGAAGCAGCTGCTCAGCATTTAAAGGGAGCCGGATTGTTTGGGTATAACCTTTAGCCGCGGCCCCTCGCTCCCCCCGTATCACAGGCAGTTCACACGGAGCCCCCGGTGGGAGTGCTAAGCGCGGTGCGGGGCGAGAGCGGGGCCCCGGGGCAGTACCAGCGGGGGGTTGGCTGCTGCGTTGCACAGATAGAAGTATAAATGGGCACGGAAAGTAGAACAGCTGCCGGTAACCCAGCTCTCATTCCCTCCAGATTACAATAAGAAGCTTTAAACTTCCAGAAAAAAACCAACCCAAACAGTCAGATAAACTGCAAACCTGTGTTCTTTGCAAAGGGAATACACAAAATACTATTAAACAGGAAAAAGGGCCATGAACGTGCCCAAAAATCATATGAAATGAATATTTTCAGGGTTTTCAGTAGGTCGGGCAGTCCCGTCTGATCCCTGTATACCACTGATACTGGTCAGTGTGTTGGACAGGTTGGTTAGACTGGCAATCTGTCTATGGCATCTTACAGCAGCCAGTTGCCAGAACCAACACTCCCTATTTACAGGGCTGGGGGGGCTGTTTGGGCCTCGGTGTACTTGCCAGGGACTATTTTGTATCCCAGTTTGGGCCTGATGCCACCACAGCATGTAACCCCACAGCTTCTCTACACTTTGTGCAGTTCTAGTTGTTTGGGCTTTGTACCATTTTACCAAAATAACTTGCCACATAGTAGTGTTGTGCAGGCCACACCTAAGCCCACGGAAGATGTGGATTTACACGGGTGGGTTGAACCCATTTCTAGCAGGTTACTTCACCAGCACCTTAGTCATTCCACCTGGTTTTCATTTATATACTTGTGCCGGCCCAGCAGCCCCCCAGGGACACACCACTGGGCAGGTTAGCCATGGCTGTATAAATCTTAATGGCACGGTGGCTCAGGTAAGGTACAGGGTGGATGGAAGAGAGTTAAGGTGGCCGTACACGGGCCGATAGATACTGCCAAATAGGAATCAAATTTTTGAGATGGGCAGGCACTCCAGAGTTCCAATGAAGTTGAATTACAGCTCAGGTATCGAATAAAATCATAGTAATTTTATTGAAAAGTACACATACATGCTTAGAAACCTTACGCGTTTCATACCATAATCGAGCCTATGATTAAGTCCCAAGTATGGAACGAAACGCATAAGGCTTCTTAGCATGTATGTGTACTTTTCAATAAAATTGCTATGGTTTTACTCAATACCTGAGCTGTAATTCAACTTCACTGGAACTCCGGATGCCTGCCCATCTCAAAAAATTAGATTCCTATTTGGCTCCCCTATGCTGAGGGTCTGGGGCATGAGCACCTGGACTAACCATGTACAATGGGCAAGCTATTCTCTACTTGCAATGCTTGGATCTATACCTTTTGTAGATATTTTATGATAAATACTGCTGCCAAACAGTAGCTTATTGTCCTGTGAATAAGGCCCTCAAATGGGCCTGCCTGACCAAAATCTAGCCGAAACCAATCAGGCAGGTTTAAACCTCCAGTAAGGACAGAATGCATCGGCTCACTGATGTGGTCCTTGCCCCAACGGCCTGCATACAGTCAATGTGATCTGATTGGCCCCCTTGTGGTAGGGCATATTGAGGCAAGATCCGCTCGCTGTGTAACCTCGCTAAACAAACCCATCTTTCAGTGTATGCATCAGGGTTGAAGAAGATAAAAAAAATATTTACTATCCTGTGGCCAATGGTATCTGTCCAGGCCAATCAGCTGGATATATGTGTAGGGCCACCTTAAGGTTTCCGCCACAAGGGCAATTAAAGAACAGTAAAAACACAGAAGCAAAACAAGACTTCTCTTCCAGAATTTTCCAATGCTGAATTTTGTTATTAACAAAACATTAAGTGTAATGGCACCCAGGGAGATTTCCCCGGAAGCACCCCAGGGTGCCACGGCCCTCAAGGAATATTTCCCTTACTTAAAAGGACAGTAACCTCCTAATTCTGAGGGAATTTGCCATTGGGTTTAATTAGGTTACAAACTGCTGCAAAGCAAAAAAAGAAAAATCACTTTCCTGACAGTCTTGAAATAATAAATGAAGTCCGACTGCGGCGCTGAAAGGGTGGAAGTGGAATGTGTTCTGAAGCAGCTAGCATAATTATCCTGGCAACAATAGGCCGGTGTAATGAGAACAAGAGAATGGTAATGACTATTAGAGCAGAACAATTAGTGTCTCAGCGCGAGTACAGAAGCCACAAGAAGTTTGAGAAGGAGGCGCAAGCACAGATGCACAAACACAGATGCACCATCCCCTCGCTCTTACCTGGGAGATTATTTAGAGCAGGGACGGCCATTCCCCAAGGCCCCACTGTTATATTCCTACATAAGTCCAACAAATCCTGCTGTGTCCCCCCAGTCCATTACTGTTACACATGGGTCTCTGGTTATACACAGCCCAGCCGTATGCAGGAAACCACAGCTCAAGATTCAGCCATTTTCAGCAGGATTTGGATTCGCCGTATCCATGTCCCGGCCAAACTGAATCCAAATCATTAAAATCATGTGACTTTTCGTCACATAAACATGGAAAGTGAAAGTTTTTCACCACGCGCTGCACACGTGGTTAATTTTTCCCCTTCATTAGCTTCATTTGCACCCCTATCCAAAAAAGATGGATGGATGCACCCCTGCCGAAAAAGTCCGAATCATAACCCAAATCCTGGAAGGGGTAAAAGTCGGTGTGCACATGTTGGATCGACCAGGACCGTGGATTCGGCCGAATCCGAACCCTGCCGCAAAAAGGCCAAATCCTGGCCGAATATCGAACTGAATTCTGGATTCTGTGCATCCCTAAATTTGCAACAACAGCCCATCCCTGTTTAATGGTGGTGGGTCAGTGGGTCAGGCAGCTGTGGGTCACTTGGGGTAGTTGGTCCAAGCAGGTTAAAATGGGGGCTGCATGTTTGAGTCACTGGTTGGGTCTGGGTTTCAAAAATTGGTTCTGTGCAGGATTCTACTTTCGCTACTGATGTTTAAATATTTATCCTGGATTCTCTCTGTTCTCTCTGTGTTCCTATAATTTAAAGATGTAATGAGATAAGGGGGCTCCAACTAATCTATGGACCTGTAAAGGGGGTCTCCTGGCCAAAAACATCTTCAATAATCTTGATAGAGAAGAGGCAGTTTATAGGAGAAGGGAGTTAAAAACTAAGTAAGCTTTATCAGAAAATACACCATAAGCACTCACAGTATTGCTGCACTGAGACCTCTGTCAAAAGAAACACAGGATTTCTGGTCTCCTTTTTGTAAACCTGTTCTTAGAGTATCTGACTTCCTCTCGGAAAAATCCTTCATTCAGAGCCCAGTGTGCGCTCCCCCACTCCTATAAGTATTCAAAAGAATTCACGCCCCCTCCCATCAGGGGAGCTACCAAGCAGCTAGAGCTCCAGCATGGAAGGTACTGAGACCAAGCTAAAATGGCAGCTGCTATCTTAAACAAACAGAGAAAGCTTCTAGGGCTGTATACTCAGGTATGGTAATGGTTTCTGCAGAATAAATATAGTGTTCTAGGTGGCACTAATGTGGCTAATCTGTTGGCAGTAAAATGCCAAAATGTCTTTCCTCCTCCTTTAATGTGTCCTAGAGGACCCACTATTTACAACCCGAGAGGAACCCTTGTTGCTACTCCTTTCAGCCGTGTATTACAATGGCATAAAGCAGCAATAGTGGTAGGAACACATCAAACTGTAACCCACAAGGACCAGATTAAAGCACCATGCTATCATGCTAGCCCAAAACACATAGAAAGGCTTGTAATCATTAAAAGCATTGCAGTTCTTGACAACGCCCAGAATAAGAATTTTGATATATTATTTAACCGAAAACCACAGTGGCCTTACCTTCTTGGCCATCCTCCATGTCTGCACTCCCTGGTCTCCTCCCCTGTTCATCAGTCTGTACAGACCCAGAGAGCGTGTCCTGTTGCTGTTGTGTTTCTCCAACATCCAATATTGCTGAATTGTTACAATTAACAACAGGGTTTTCCTGTTGAGCAGAAAAGTCAGAGTTGTGTTTCTGTTCATCATCGGCCAGGAGGGAGCTGACTATCCCCTTGCCGTTTTGCAGTTCTGGTGTTTGGACACTTTCCAAGCTGTCTATAGAAGCGTCGCCATTTAAACAGTCCGGAGGAAACGATGGATTCTTGGTGGGCGCAGTTTCCTCTTTTAGAGCTGGATTGCTCTGGATTACTACCAGTGACTCGTTTGAGCTTTCCTCCTCCGTGGACGCCATGCTACTTTCTTTTCCTAGGGTGCCATTTGGGTGCACGGCCTCCCCGTCCATTATGTCACAGGAGGACTCATCATTGGTTACCGAAAGGTCTCCAGTTTCTTCTCCATTCTCTTCCAGGCAGTCTGTGCTGTTCTCCAGATCCCCATTCTCCAGTCCATCCTCATGATTTTCATAGTCATTGAACTTGGCATCGTCAAATTCTTTCTTCAAACAGCAGCTGGACTTCTTCTTCTTAATAATGCCCCGCCCCCACTGCGGCCGGCGCTTTGGCTTTCTCTTGAGAGTAACTGTAATAATAAAAAAAAATGCCAAATTTAATTGCATTCATGAAATAAAGGATGGCTAAAACCCCATAAAACATCAGGATAGAAATTGCATCTTATCTATAGATAAGAGTTATAGGAACCCTCTCACCATGAAGGTCCAGGACTCCAAAATTGTCCACTGAAGCTCCATATGGGACTCTGATGTCCTTTGCCCCTTTACCAATAGTGACATCACTAGGAATGGAAAGAAGAATGGCTCAAAGGACACTGAGCATGTGCAGTGCCACAGGTACCAAGGTGTGGGCTGGCGTAAAGCAGAAAGCTATAGAACTATGGATAGAGCTTCAGAGGATAGAGACTGACCTTCACTTTAATCTACTTGGTGTACCTCAGGGCTACTAGGGTAAACCCTGTATACAAGGCACATTATAGCACTACTGGCGTTTGGTCTCACTGGTTGTGATCCAATCCCATGGTTCACATCCCCGCTTGAGTACATAGGGACAACCATAGACTCCATACAACTCCATACAAGACAATGGATGAGAAAAGTTGCATGAACCTGTTCTTGACCAACACTTCTGAGGGTCTCACCCATGTGACAGTGCCCTTCTCTATACAAAGCATAATATGTAAACACTAGCAAAGACACTATAATTTGTACAAAAACTAAAAAAAACAAACTTATCAATAATCTTCCCTCTTTCTTTCCTGACACAATTATTAACTGACGCAATGAGATTCCTGCTTGGCTTTTTCATGCTGCTCCCCATGTGGGCTCTGCCTAAGGAACCTTAATGTTAAGCTGCCTCTCAGCGGGAGAATTCTTTGGCTAAAGCTCTTCTCATTGATTGCCCCACATTCCCACTTCACATCAGACGAGCCCCCCCTCCCCTTCTATCATCTCCTCCAAACCAATTCCTGTATAGAAGAGGGGAAGGCACTTTATCCGTGCCATTAGCCGGTGCACTTGCAGCTGGAATTAAAGGCACTCAGGAGCACTCCAAACGCACAGATCAGAGGGTCCCTGTAAGCCCAATCGGGATGGCACGTCTGCAGCACAAGGCTGGTTTACGCACCAAAGCAAAGGAACAAACCTACAAATAAATGTCCTTTTCTGCTTAAGTCAAAAAGGTCAGAATAAATACAGTGGAAATCAAACATGGCGGGTGTCTGCTTATGCACTTAACGCAGCCAGGGAGGTACAGACCTAGTGCTGACCTGTGCCAACTTGGTTTCAATTGTAAAACTTTTTTTTTTGCCATGCTTAACCACAATTTTTCAATATATTATATACACAGTCATAAAGCAATGGTAATGGCACAGAACTGACAAACATAGCTGGGTTGGGATACTTTAGGCACTAAACCCCCAAAAAATCTTTTTTACCCACACAGCGCAATGCATGTAGTAGGCAGTCACTTCTGTGAGCAAATAATAGGGATGTGCGGATTCCCTGTGCCTATAAACAGCTTCTCAGGTGGGGGGGATTACTTTGACTAAAGGACAGACATTTTAATTTGATCGCTCGGACTTAGGGATTGCATTAGCTTAATATTGCCTACCTGTAGGTGGGTATTTCAGGAGAAGATCCGCTCACTTGCCGACCACGCCAAACGAGCAGATCTTACAGTGTATGGCCGCCTTTATTCAGAATACTGAGATATAGGAAACGGTTTTAAAATGGGGGAATAAATGGGGGCTTTGTTTAGAATATACTGTATCACTTGTCATGCTTGCATCAGGAAAACTGAATAAAATCTCAGAGGGTGCAGAACTGTGTCTGGCATTTTCGGCCTTTCCCGCTTCAATGTATTTGCCCAACATGTTGTCCCCTGTGCTTATTTAGCAATACAAGCTTCACTCACAGGCCTGTAATGGTAGCAGAATTACTGAATACACCAGACATGGGTAATAATGGTTTAGTGCTCTGCTTGTGCCATCTTCTGGGGACAGGGAGAAATGCAATAACCTTTGGCAAAACCCTCCCAGAACAGACTAATGGATATTATTCTTTAAAAAGAATATTCCGCAGTGATTTTGAGTTTACGCACAGTTCTCATCAGCCCCTGCCCCAGTGAGCTTACAATCTAAGGTCCCTATCCCATTCCCATCAGTCCCTGCCCCAGTGAGCTTACAATCTAAAGTCCCTATCCCATTCCCATCAGTCCCTGCCCCAGTGAGCTTACAATCTAAGGTCCCTATCTCATTCCCATCAGTCCCTGCCCCAGTGAGCTTACAATCTAAGGTCCCTATCACATTCCCATCAGTCCCTGCCCCAGTGGAGCTTACAATCTAAGGTCCCTATCACATTCCCATCAGTCCCTGCCCCAGTGAGCTTACAATCTAAGGTCCCTATCACATTCCCATCAGTCCCTGCCCCAGTGGAGCTTACAATCTAAGGTCCCTATCACATTCCCATCAGTCCCTGTTCCCAGTGAAGCTTACAATCTAAGGTCCCTATCACATTCCCATCAGTCCCTGCCCCAGTGAGCTTACAATCTAAGGTCCCTATCACATTCCCATCAGTCCCTGCCCCAGTGAGCTTACAATCTAAGGTCCCTATCACATTCCCATCTGTCCCTGCCCCAGTGAAGCTTACAATCTAAGGTCCCTATCACATTCCCATAAGTCCCTGCCCCAGTGAGCTTACAATCTAAGGCCCCTATCACAGTCACAAGTACTAGGGTCTGTTTTATCATTAGCAAGATTAAAGCCTTAATGTTTTGGGATGTGGGAGGAAACCAGAGTACCCAAAACGGATACCAGATATGGGCAGAACATACAGACTCCTTGCAGAAAATGTATGGAATCAAAGCAATAACCCCTGCACCCCCCTAACCTTTGCTCCACTACGCTGCCCTTTTCCTACCACAAATAGGTAAATACCCCATTTGAGGGACTCACATAGGCAACAGTCTTAATCTTTTCCTTGCAATTTTATTTTAATAGATATTAAGTGAATTTTTTTTGGACTCAAAAATGTTTTTCCTATTTGAAAAAAATAAGTAAAACACTCACTCATGCAGTGAGTCACAGGTCCCAGGCCTAACAAATTGATTCCAGCTTGAGTCAGATTCTGGATTAATAAACACCCACTAGTTTGGGTGCAGGTTTGTAGCTAAGACTATTGCCCTTTAGAGAGTTGGCACAAATGCACCAAAAAAATATGGCACCTCAGAACCAACTGCCAAGTTACTTGCCTTGAAAAACCCCCAATGTAATTGTCTCCATTGCTAGGTGCCAGCTAGCTCTCTGCACAGGGAGAATGGAAGGATATTCTTTCTGCTCTTGCAGGTCGATAAGCTGAAACAAAAGTGCATTTTGCTTCACTGGAGGCTGCTTTTCATCCCCCGTAGCACCAAATTGTATGACACATTTCCATCCATCGGAGGCGTCTAAGTGTGCAGAGAGCCGGCAGTGTATTGGTTCCCAGCCAGCGGCCACGCAGGGCTTTGTAGAAGGGTTATAAGGTGTCACATGGTGCATGTCGTGCCGTTTTACACTTTGCAGCTTTCTGCACTACAGAATTTCAATAGACTGTATGGTCTCCGGGTCGTGAATACAGAACAAATACTGTGCGCCGAAGCTGATAATACAGGTACTTTCTTGGAGATCAGATTAATAAAAAAAAACCAAGTAAGATGGGAGATAATATTCCATACTCTGAGCAAATCTAATGGCACTAATCCTCCTCAACTCCCCTGTTCTACTGAGTCCCACAAAGAGCACTGTACCCCCAGATACCCGCTGCACCAAACCCCTCACATCTGTATGGAAGTTCTGCCCTTACATTCCTTACCAAGGTTCCATTTCTCAAAAAATTGCTTTTCAATTGCCTTGCAATAATACAGCAGGGCAGGAGGGGAATGGGGATATCTGCTTATTACTTTACTTGCTAATTTTTACAATTTAAAGCTTTAAATATGTCCGGGTACAGCCATTTCTGGCTACAAACACACTGAGTACAGTAGGAGCTTTTCCCCTAACTATGGGGCTGTTTCTCACTAAGAGGAACTGCTTTGCCTATAATTCATCTTTAAACTAACTTTTAGTAAGACGTAGACATTAATACAGGTATAGGACCGGTTATCCAGAATGCTCGGGACCAAGGGTATTCCAGATAAGGGGTCTTTCCATAATTTGGATCTCCATACCTTAAGTCTACTAAAAAATCAATAAACCATTAATCAAACCCAATAGGATTGTTTTGCATCCAATAAGGATTATTTATCTCTTAGTTGGGATCAATTACAAGGTACTGTTTTATTACTACAAAGAAAAAGGAAATCAGTTTTAAAATTCTAAATTATTTGATTAAAATGGAGTCTATGGGAGACAGGCTTCCCGTAATTCGGAGCTTTCTGGATAACAGGTTTCTGGATAAGGCATCCCATACCTGTATTCTGAAAAATATTGTAATCGGTCTGAATTTATGTTTATCTTTATAGTTATTTAAGTTTTCTGTTCAGCAGCTCTCCAGTTTGGTATTTCAGCAGCTATCTGGTTGCTAGGGTCTTATTTACCCTAGCAATCAGCCAGGGGTTGGAACAAAAGAAAGAAATATAAGGAGAGAGCCTACACAGAAAGATAATAAAAAGTAACAAAATTGTAGCCTCACAGAGCAATAGATGGGGGTCACTGACACCTGCAGCCCAATCGTACAGCTGGAAAGAGGCAGAAAAAGGCAAAAAAATTAAAAAAAACTACAAAAACAAACAAACAAAAAACACATGCAGTTCACAGCGAAAAATCTTCAAGCTCCACGTTTATGTGGCAAAGTCACATGATTTTAGGATTCGGTTCAGCCAGGACAATGGATTCAGCTGAATCCTGCCGAAAAAGGCCCAATCTTGGCAGAATCCTGAATTCAGTGCATCCCTAATTTACTTACATAAAATATCTATTTGTTACTAGACAGTGTGACAATATTACACTGGTAGCACGGTATTATTCCCGACCCCCCCCCCCCAACTTCATTTATTATACATTTATATACCTGTGTGTGCTGAAGGCAAACGAAGACATAAGCACGATATGTATAAATTGGATGTCAACTTTTCCAACACTTCATTCACAAAACACAATGGAAAAAGCAGGGCTAGCGGTTGTACAAGACAAGCTGTCACTAAGTGCGCGGAAACACAAGGAGATCGCAGACTGAAAGGTCAATTTGTTTGTAAGGTTTTAGAACAGGGATGCTGTGAAGACAGTGCTGTCACTGGCGCTCCTACTGCTCGGCAATATGGTACCAGCCCTGCCTGGATTAGCACTGACCTTTACTGCCGTCGCTTTTAGTGTATGTGTGCCTGTGTGTTGGGGGTCAAAACTCCCCCCATAATGAGCAGCCAGTTGTATGTTATCCTAGGGGAAGATACTGGGAAGTGAAGGAGACCCAGCTGTGAGAGCAACACCTTTATTCAGAATTATTTCCATCCTCGGGGGGGGGGGGGGGAGAGAGCGAGAGCTGGAGTGCTCTCTCGTTGCTGGAAGGTACTTACATGCACATTTGGTTCCGGAGTGGCTTCCAGCATCTAACGCCGTCCCGTGTTTGCTCTGAAATCCTTCCTCTGCTCCCGCTTCGGCCTTGCGAGCGGCAGAACTGGGAGAATGTAATTGCTCTGTACTTGCCAAAAGACCTGCACACACAAGATAAGATTGTCTTTATGTAAAAACTTCATCCAGGATGCCTCGGACAGAGATTTATGTATTTATTATTAACGTCTGTTTGCCCATTCAGCATGAACTTTCTTAAAAGGAAGAAGCAACTATGTACTAGGTTTTTTGAATGGCAGCATTACAGCTCTCTGCACCCTAACTGCAGCCTGCTGGGAGCTGTAATAACAACTAGAGGCACTTTATAGAGCACAATAATCATGGGTCTCTTACCGTCCTGACATTTAAACAGCTTGTTAGAGTCACAGACATTAAAGGAGAAGGAAAGGTACAATTCACTTACCCGATACCCCGGGCCGGTGCTCCTGTTAGCAAAAAACTGCACCAACCAGCTTACCTGCGAATATGGCGGCCCCGGGAGCACAAAGATAGACAATTGCTCAATCACAGGTACCCCAGGCCGGTGCAGTTTTCTGCTAACAGGAGCACTGGCCCGGGGTATTACAATCACTGACCCCCCAGTGAGCCTACTTTCCTTTAAAAACTTATTCTGGTCTCAATGCCAGGATATAATACTTGCAATACATCATTTAAAGGAGAACTAAACCATAAAAATGGCTAAAAATGGCATATTTTAAATCCTATACTTATTGTACCAGCCTAAATTTGCAACATTTCAATAGCATTTATGATCCAGGTCTTCAAACTTGTCACAGGGGCTCTCCATCATGGAAAGTGTCTGTGACACTGCACATGCTCAGGGAGCTCTATGCAGTTGTAGATAATTTGTGACGACCCCTAAGCTTAGCTTCTCATCAAGCAGAAAATGAGGTTGGCCTGTCAAATAAACTGATGCTACAGGGCTAACTAATCATTTCTGATGCTAGTTGCACTGGTTTAAGCGCAGCAATGTATTTATTATCTGTATTTATTACTAATCAGCTTTATATTGTGACATTTATATTCTATATATACAGTAAAGTGTGAGTGGGTCCCTAATCTCAGGTGATATTGTGGCATTTATATGCTATATACAGTATAGTGACATGTATATTCTATATATACAGTAAAGTGGGACATTTATATTCTATATACACAGGATAGTGGGACAATTATATTCTATATATACAGGATAGTGTGACATTTATATTCTATATATACAGGAGTGTGAGTGGGTTCCTAATTTTAGGTGATATTGTGGCATTTATATGCTATATATACACAGTATAGTGTGACATGTATATGCTATATACAGTATAGTGGGACATTTATATTCTATATATACAGGATAGTGTGACATTTTATATTCTATATATACAGGATAGTGTGACATTTTATATTCTATATATACAGGATAGTGTGACATTTTATATTCTATATATACAGGATAGTGTGACATTTTATATTCTATATATACAGGATAGTGTGACATTTTATATTCTATATATACAGGATAGTGTGACATTTTATATTCTATATATACAGGATAGTGTGACATTTTATATTCTGTATATACAGGATAGTGTGACATTTTATATTCTGTATATACAGGATAATGTGACATTTTATATTCTGTATATACAGGATAGTGTGACATTAATATTCTATATATACAGGATAGTGTGACATTTATATTCTATATATACAGGATAGTGGGACATTTATATTCTATATATACAGGATAGTGGGACATTTATATTCTATATATACAGGATAGTGGGACATTTATATTCTATATATACAGGATAGTGTGACATTTATATTCTGTATATACAGGATAGTGTGACATTTATATTCTGTATATACAGGATAGTGTGACATTTATATTCTGTATATACAGGATAGTGTGACATTTATATTCTGTATATACAGGATAGTGGGACATTTATATTCTATGTATACAGGATAGTGGGACATTTATATTCTATATATACAGGATAGTGGGACATTTATATTCTATATATACAGGATAGTGGGACATTTATATTCTATATATACAGGATAGTGTTACATTTATATTCTATATATACAGGATAGTGTGAGTGGGCCCCTAAGCTCAGGTAAGTGACAGCAGTATGGGCAGGGAATCAGTAGAAAAGAAGATGGGGGGCTACTGGGGGCATCTTTGGGGGCACAGACCTTCCCTGCTAGGGCTGTGGGGGCCTTGGGCTGGTACAGAAGTCCAAAACATAATGTAAAACATCTCTGCCCTACTTCTTTAGGGCAGAAGTTAGGCTTTAGTTCTGCATAAAAGAAAAAAATGAAAGTGGTAATTAAATCTTGTATATGGGCTTAGCTATAGAGGAAGCATATGTGTTGCTGAGTGAAACATGTCTGGCCCATTCATCTCTCACGTGGTGAAAAGGGAAAATCTGTGTACAAATGGTGCCACAATAAGGAAACATCTCACGTGTGGGCGACATGTACAGTTCGGTTGGTGGGGACGCTACCTACCCCGCTTTGTTCTGGTTTCCTTGATTTCTTCACAGTGTTTGTTAAACTCAGGATCCAGTTCAGCAGCAATGATGGCGTGCGCGGTGTCCTTCAGGGTGCAGGCACGGTGCCGGATGATCTTATCTGAGGGAGGAAGGCAAGCAGAGGGTTTTCCTTTATGACTGAAAGCATAGGAACAGGAGATCTGGAAAACATCAACTGCACAATAGCAGCTGCTTTCTAGCATTGGAGATTGGAGCTACGTAAGGCAGCCACTACTGCAGTCACGAAGGGATCAACGTGGAACTTGCACTTTAGTGAACAGAATGGGAAGCGAATGCAACTGACTCTCTCTAAGAGCAACATGGTAGCTGAATGCCCTGTGTGCCGCCGGCAGTTCAGTGTAAAAATGAAACTGGGCAAAATAGGTGGACTGTGCAAAATAAAAAATAATTATATAGTTAGTTAGGCAAAAATGTAATCTGTAAAGGCTGGAGTGGGCAGATGTCTAACATAATAGCCAGAACTCTACTTCCTGCTCTCAGCTCGTCAGCGACTTTATGGGGGGGCACATAGGACATAACTGTTCAGTTAGTTTGTGAGCACGCAGATCAGATTCAAATGCAAAGTAACTGAGCAGTTATGTCCCATGTGGCTCCCACTCAAGTCACTGATTGGTTACTGGCTGCAGGAAGTGATGTTCTGGCTATTATGTTATCTGCCCACTCCAGCCTTTATGGATTACATTTTTGCCAAAATAACTATATTGAAAACATTTTTTCTTTTGCGCGGTCTGTCTGTTTAACCCAGTTTTATTTTTACACTGAACTGTTCCTTTTGGGGAGGCAATTAATTGGTGTATCAAGTTCTCTCCAATTGTCCCCAAAAGAAGACATTTCACAAGTTTCCTCAGAAATAAAACTACTGTATGATAATATACAGGGTGGGGAGTGTCAGTTGCCTTTAAAGGACTATTTTATCCATTGGGATAAATGGCATGTGTCTGGCCTCTACATATATCCCCTGACTGGCAGTGAGAGGTAATTATGAGCTTCTATTCAACGCATTCTCCCTCTGGCAGGGAAAGGCTCCCAATCAATAGCACTGTAAAGGCAGGAAAATAATAATGGCAAGAGCCCTTTCTCTCTGTGCGAGTATCATTACCTCCCGGCTCTTTGTCGGGATTGTATTCCAAGGCATTGCTGCAGATAAGGTCAATGTCCTGCAGGAAATCCAGGGCCGTCAGGTAACGGTGTTTGTCGATTTTCATCATTATAGTGGAAAGATCCATGGGCTTTCTGATGACTTCAAGGTAGTCGGAAACCTGCAAAATACACAAAACCAAGGCCACTGGTTAAAAGGTGAAGTTACCCGACAACATTTTGTTAGAAGGACAAGATGGCCGACAAAGAGCCAGCAGCTTAGTGCATAAACCCTCTCTCAGGGTTGTTCCAGTTATTTAAAGAAGGTAGGACCTCTAACAATAACTCACGGGACACGTTAGGCTAGTTATTTGCTACTGTTGCCTTCTTATTGGCTTAACATAGTGTCTTTGGGAGATGGCCCTTGTAATTCAAAGCTTTATGAATAATGGGTTTCCGGATAAGGACTCCCATACTATAAATAATATAATATAAACTTAATTATTTCTAATACATGAGTGATACTCAGAGTTCCCTGTATAACTCAGCCTGCAGCCTTGTGCCTTTATATGGCCACTGAACTGCTCAGTAATATAACTGGGTTAATGTGGCACGGTTACCAGTCTGTGCAGAGGCCATAAGCAGAATAAAGAGCAATACACCCTGTTTAATGAAGCTGTTGCATTTGTTCTTACTAATGCCATTTAATGATGTATGAAATTGTACTTGCACGCATGGCATAAGGCATGAGCTTGTGGGGGAATACTGAGATTTATAGGGCAGCTGGACTCTAGTACAGCACAACATGCTCTGATGCCTAAAGCTGGTAGCGCCAAGGCTACATGGCAATCCTGTGCAACATATTAGCAAACTGGTATTCAAACCAGCCAATAGGAACCTGTGCAATGCCCAATATTAGCCCTGTACACAGGCAGAAAATACATTTAATATTGTACATTTTAACTTAGAATTTACACTTATATGTGCCCTGTTTGACTTGGCTGGGATATCCCTAATGCCTGGTTTACATGGGTGCCAAATTACATATGGTCAAGGTGCCACGGTTTACTTTGGAAACCATCAATTTAGGTTACACCATCTTCTTCACTTGTCACTACTGCAACAAGTTTCTCCTGTTACAGGTTTTCTATGGCACAATTCATCACAAATTCATTTTCTACCAGAGCCATCGATGGGGAGGCAGATATCAGGCCATATAGTGGGACATCTCCTGAGGAGCAGTGCTAGGTAGGCAGAGACAATAGGTACCCTGGGGAAAGGAGGAGACAGTTGCACTTTATATTAGTTTGCACCAACAGGTAGAGCTTTAGTTGTCATGTCCCTGCAACCAGACAACTCTGGGGGCTGCCGTTGTTGCACACAGCAATAGAATGACCACAGGTTGGAAAGTTGCCCCAGATTAATCACCCATGTAGACCAGGCTTAACTTGGCATGCAAAGGTTTCTCCTGGTATAGGAGCCACTGTATTTCCGTTTTCTGGTAGAGAAGATGAACCAAACAGACTGTTCTGGGCACCACCGGACTCCAAGGGACCCAAGAGCACTGCACACAGGTGATCACTGAAGCTATAATAATATCACGTCCTTGGCACTTGAGACCATGACACCAAGGTACTTCTACCTGGGGTCCACATAAGGGGACTTTGGGGTACAGAAACAAATTTATATACTAAATATATGGTATTTGGCTGCCATGGACTGTAAGGCAAATATGGGGATTAATGGATATACCAATTGTGGGTTGGTAGTTCACTAGAAAATTTTTAAGACAAAATCATGGCTGCCAATTATTCAATAGTCATTGGAAGGCATAAGGTTTACAGTTCATAGAAGTCCATTGTGCATTTATTTTTATTATATTGTTTTACCCTCACCATTAGAGGATGAAACAAATGGCACGAATAAGGACCAATTTTAAGGCAGTCTTGGCAGGTAACTGGTTGAGGGATGTATAATTTTCCCTAAGTAGTATGGGAATGAGTTAGATGTTGGACTGAACCAAACAGCAGTAAATTCCTTTATATGGAACCTGGAGTGGATTTCTTGGTACTGTGTGCCCTGCTCTGTCTCCCTGTTGAAGTCAGGTGGTAGCCCTAGGAAGCACGGGCATGCACAGAAGCGGAAACTCTTGCCAAGATAGTCAATTCCTCCCAGAGTTTTCTTTAAAAAAAAGGTTCTTTTTTGCATATATACTCTTTTACGATAAAAGCCAAGAGATCAAATTACAAATAGCAAAATTCATGTTTTTTTTTGCTGTGAGAACTAAATAGATTTATTAGCACCCAGGTTATACATAATGAAAACACAGCAGGTAACTAAGATGCCCATACACGGGCAGATCCGCTCACTTGGCAATGTCGTCAAGCGAGCGGATCTCCTCCCGATAGCCCCACCTACGGGTGGGCGATATCGGGAGAATCCAGGCCCTGGAGCCAAACGATCAAATTATAACGACGGGCATAGTAAAAGTCTGACTAGATTTTCTAACCTGCCGATCGAGATCTGGCCGATTTCAGGCCGGATATCGGTCGGGCAGGCCCATCAGTAGTGCCCATACACAGGCCGATTAGCTGCTCAATCAGTCTAAGGGACCGATATCGGCGGCTAGAATCGGCCCGTGTATGGGGACCTTAAACTGACCAACATGGCCCTATCAAATCAAGATAAGTGAATGACATGGTACAAATTATAGTTGGGGGGCTGTGAGGCTCAGCTATGTAGCTGCATAAGCAGACCCTGCATACATTCGCTGAAGGTGCCAGTGGTTTCCTAGCCTAAGGAAAGCACAATGCTCTGTCCCTGGACTGGATAGCAGTATTTTAGAAATGCATGGTGCAACCACCGTTCTACATATGGGCCCACTAACAACGATGGGAAAGGCCATTGCAATGCTTCAGTCTTTCGAAGTTGAATACATAAGGGAAACTACTCCTTTCCACCGGCCCTGAAAGCTTCCAGCCTAGAATTCTGGGTGGTTAGCGCACTACTCATTAGATCTAGCAGAACCGTTGTTAGGCTGCAGAACACATTTACCTTCAAGTAGGCAGCAATTGGATTACTGATGGGTTCAACCAAGCAAGGCATTCAAACTTATTTTTCTGTAATGGCAAAATGTTTCTTTTTTAGATAAGACTTGAAACACTCAGATTATCAGTTCCTGGGAATGTGCAGGCTATGGACATTGGTTTTTATGGTAACCAGAAAAACATGTCCATACATCTGAGAATCCTGTATCTCACATTAAAGTGGAACTTTGCCTTTAAATTAAATTAGTATGTGGCAGATGGAAGTTATCTAAGCCTCTTATTTTTATGGTTTTGAAATAATAACCCCTCTCTATCTCCAGAGTGAAACTTCAAACGCCATCAGGTATCTAGGGTCAGTGACCCCAGCAATCAAATCTATCCTTACAATAAGATGGCTTTCTACTGTTATTGTTGTTTATTGCTATTCACATTCTCATGGAAATAATGTTCCCAGAAACCAGACAGCTGTTAAAATGTGAAAAAGGACCAATAAAAACAAAGTTATTCCCCTTTTGGTCGATGGCAGACATGGAGATTAGTCGACTGCAATAAATCTGCTCTAATGCGGGTAACTAATCTCCTGAAAGTGCTTTCCTACCAGCATTAATATGAATCTCCAGGGAAGAGACATACAACACAGCGAGGCAACCTTGGGCTACTATGCAAAGAACAGGCGACGGGTATGTTTTCCCACCGGAAATTTATGTAGAAGACCCATGTTAGTGCAGATTTACTGTGTGTGACTATTCTCCACATCTGCCATGGCCTTAAAGCCGACACCACACTGGGCAATGCTGTGTTTTCATTAAGATAAATTTTTTGCTGGGGCAGAGAAAATAGACTCACAGAATATGTGCAATTTCTGAATTTGAGAAGTTACTGTTTTTTTATTTGGTCGCCCCGATATTTCAGCGTTGGATGCCCATGCTGAAATGGCGGGGTGGCCAAGATGAATTTTGCATAGATTTGTTTCAGGCTTGGTACAATCCGCTTCATTGTGTGTGCGTTACTGAAACAAGACCTCTTCAATATCCACCGGTTTGCTGAAGATGCTAAAGCGCTTGTCGGTGGCCAGCCGCTTGGTGACGTCCCTGAGGAACAACCGCAACTCCCGCAACGTGTTCTCCTCGTGATCCTCCATCCTTTGCTTTTCCGCCTCAGACAGCTGTTGGATTTGTGGTGGCAACGCAAGGGGCAGAACTTCCAAAGCTCGCAGTGCTAAGAGAGAGGAGGATACACAGATTAAGGAATGCTACAAGAAAATGGAAAGTTTTACAAGTTTGTGTAGAACATCTACTTTCACAAAAAAAGTGCTAAGCAACGGACAACTTTGCTCTCCACCCACCATTGCTCCCAAAGTTACATAATGACAAGGCCACAAATAACGGAACATTAGTGAACCGGGCTCAGATAGATCATCCACTTCTAACACGTCTCCATAGACATGAAGTATGATCTGAACTTTGGCACAGCGAGTATGTGGTCAAATTCGGCAAAGATCTGCTATTCTAGGTGCTACAGCTAGCTTAAAGTGGCCAATACACGGGCTCATAAAAGCTGCCAATGGGCTGAGTCAGCAGTTTATCTACATCCTGTTGCTTTGAACTGAGGGAAAGATTGCCAAACAAGTGGATCTTTCAGTGTATAACCTTCTTTAATGTCCAAACTATTGGGCTGGAACACTACAGGGGTAAAGAAGTGGATGGAAAGCCCCTTCTGAATATCAGCAGGAAAAGGGGTAAATGCTGATTTACTGCTCTAGATACCCATAAAAATGTATAGCAGGATTACTGCGGCAAAATGCAGTGTTTTGGTTGCCCTTTTGAAAGCCCTCACCAATAATGTATAAAGAAAAGAAGAAAATAACAGTGTGAAATCAATTGATTAAACAAACCACTACAAAGAAATGTGTTTCAATAGTGACAGCGCTCTTTTAAATGGGCGCTTGAACCCAAAAAGCCGGAAAGCTCCGGAGGGAATGTTCTTGTTGCTAAAGCTTCATTGGCAAGTTATGGAGCAAGACTCAAGCACCACAAGAGAAACCTCCAAACCCTTTCATGTGCCTGGAGACAAGCGTGCCTTAGTCTGGATGTTTTCATTTAAGAGTGCATTACATTTTACTGTATGTTGGCGTTAGCTCTGCCTTTAACACCGCGCTGACAGGAAACATATCTGAAATTCTCCACTTGTCCAGATTCCTTTTTCTTGAAGTCTTTCATCTTGAAAGTTTCCACTGCATTTGCCCTGCCTTCCCTCCATATTGTGTGAGAGCCACGGCACCGCTGAGAGACAGGGCTGATTAGCTCCCAGCAAGGTACAAAGGAGAGGAACAGCTGTTATCCATCACAAATGGCTGCGGCTCACTATAAACCTTCCCCTCGCCGGGAATCCGTCAGTAAACTTGTGTCTCCATCTTGCAGCACATGCTGTACAGCAATGGAGACCCTAGAGGAATGGAGGGGCCCGGCTGGCTATCTGGCAGGCCCTCAGTGAATATGCCCTAGGAACCTACAGTTGGTATGAGAGCGGATAAAATCATTGGCTGGTCAAGCCTATAGGGTTTATAAATACAATGGTCGATGTGCAGTTTTCAGCAGCAACCAATAAGTTCTTTTTTTATTTTCTAACCGGCTTAGACTGTACAGAACAAATACCTGATTTTGTTTGTTACTGGCAACTGCACCATTCATTAAAGGGGATCTGTCACAAAAAGTTGCATAATAAAAGTCCTTTGAAGATTAAACATGAAACCCAAATTCTTTTTTAATTAAATCATCCATACCAGTTATAAATGTATTTAAAAATCTGAGCTGTCAATCATATATTGCCTGCCCCGCCTCTATGCCACAGTGGTACAACACTGAGCCAACACAAAACTACTATGTTTCCTTACCAGCTTTCTTGTTCCGCGGAGGAGGTAAGGCTGCCTGATTGAGTATGATGTCCTGAAAAAATTTCGTCCGGTCTTCCTGGTTTGGTCTGTGAATAATAAATACCTCTTCATACTGAATTCGGAATATGCACCTCACCTGGAAAGATGGTGAAAAAGCACAGTTTGACATCCGTTACAGGGAAGTGAATGCAAGGAAACAGGAGACGACAATACTGCAAAGCCCCAAACTAGGGGTATAAATAGGTTAAACAAAAAAAAAAAAACATTATATATATATTATAATTTTTTTTTTTTTCTTTTCCTCTACTGTTTGTTTAGACTACAGACTGCCCCCTAACTCCATTAATTCCCACTTCAAATGGATTGAACAAAGCCATGGGATTTTGACATTTGGAAAGTGGATCTCATTAGCTGTAGGTACATGAATGCTGCAGTTCTTTAAGACCCTCACAGTTTGGCTGAATGAAGACATGTTGCGGCTGGACCCCTGTGACGCTCAGTTAATGGCCAGTAGATCCGGCAGATCCGCTGTACTGGTAGATAGTAACAAGTCTGTATTCTGAACAAGCACTTAATGAGGATAAAATAGCCACTGCTGTTTCTATGAAGAAAAATGGGATTTAGAACAAAGCAAGCTCTAAGCACCCGATTGCCTGGCCAAGGGAAATGACGCAGAAGAGATTTATGGCATAAACACTAACAATCCATATCTAGACATGTAGAGGCATAAAGAAATACCCTACGATAAGATGATCAATACAACACTATGCTTAATTTCCATCCTGGAGGGAAAGTTACCTGTCAGAGAAAAACAAGTCAATCCCCAGTAGCTATAATGGAAAGCCAAGACCAGTGATGTGCCTCCATGACTCTTAAACGCAGTCATTTCTCAGAGCAGGGGTTCTCAAACTTTTTAAGCAGGGGGCCAGTTCATGGTCCCTTTAGACTGTTGGGGGACTGGACTAAAGTCCTCCCCCCGTGTCCTCATACTATGGCCCGCTCCCCACTGCTTCCTTCTGCTCCCACTCTGTGTACACCCGCTACTCGCTGCTTCCTCCCGCTCATAGTGGGGGCCGGGTAAATTACCTTGGGGGGGGCCTTATTTGACCCGCAGGCCGTAGTTTAAAGATGCCTGTCTAAGAGGATGCTGGCCCAGATTGTTGCTATCAGTAATCTATAGAGAGGGACTTTGTGCCAGCAGCAAATGGTTAAGACCAGAAGGCTAAATATAAAAGACTGACAGCCGGTAGTTACCCTTAGTGCCTTTCTGCCAAAAAAAACCTTTTACCACTCAACTGAGTGGCTTCCCAAGCAACAGAAGCATAAAAAAGAGTTGCAAAGAATTTCCAGGGTATTATAATTGCTATTTTCACATTTAGATCAACATTTTTAAAGGAGAAGGAAAGGCTAAATTCACTAGGGTGGGAATTTTGGAATCCCCCTGCCCCAGGGATTGTAACTTTTCTTCATCTCTAATAGTGATCATGTAGACCCATAGGTACAGAATCCCTGCTTTTGTCCAATACATAACTCAACGATTTGTTATTGAGGTGGGAGACCCCTTGCTTACCTCCTCTGGCAGTTCACTGTACAAAGTTTCAGAGGTAGACAGTAGAAAGATTGGAGAGAAAGATGGTATATCTTGTAGGAGCGTCAAGAAAGTAGCTCTCACAGTATCGCTGACTGCGTCCCACCAATCGCCGATATGGGGCATGTAAACAATGCTGGGCACCGTCCTCCGGGCTTCCCGGAACACCTGCAGAGAAAGAAACGGTATTAACACTTGGAGGAATTTGTGCCAATGGGCACGAGGTTAAACCATACATACAAGCCTGCGAAATCACACATATAAAGTATAAAATGCAACAAGAGAAATTTTATAGTTTATATATCTTATTTTATCAGTTTGGCAGTAGAATATCCGGTTATGTCTTTTCATTTAAACACAAATGGGCCAACGAGCACACCAGAGCATCAGACTTTCCCTCCAAGATTTAAACTGGTCTCAGTGTAATTCTTTTAATATTTTCCCTTAAAAATAAATTGCACACAAAAGAGCGTACTGGAAAGTGATTGCATTGTTCTCTGTTTTAGCTTTTTGTGGCGTTTCCAGCTGCGCTGTCCAATTGAAAATCAGTAATGTTTATTTAGGGCCCCAAGGGTTTCCACTGGCTCTGGACCCATACCCCATGCAGCTTATCTAATAACTGGCCCAGTATATTATTTAAAATTGTAGTAATTCATAGGGTTACATTATAGGACATGAAAGCCACCAGAACAAGAGCCTGGGGAAGTTGAAAGAAGGTCCCTTTTAAATCTGACCATTCTGGTGTCCTGAACGGTCCCGGTCAAATATTGAAACTTGCCTGATGGATATCTGGTTAAACTCTGGCCAGACATTAGAGAGGCAGGCCCACTGTGCACCTCTGTATTAGAGCCGGCAGCTATTATCTGCCTGTGTATGGCCACTTTTATATAACCTGGAGGTCTGGTTTGCAGGCCAAGCAACCACGTATTGTGCATTGGATGGCCAACCTACTATTCCATTGGTGTGGATCTGAGGAGCCACTGTGGCTACACAAACCTCACCATATACTGCTGCAACATCCACCTACTACAAAAAAAAAAAATAGACTATATTTTCAGCTTGGGCAGGATTAATGCATTTAGATAGTAATGTAGCATGATACTGAAACTGCCCCAAGGTGCTTTCATTGCCAAGGCACTAACATATCAAATATGGTACAGGTACGAGTTCGGTTATCCAGAAACCCATTACCCAGAAAGTTCCAAATTACAGAAAGGCCATCTCCCATAGATCCCATCTTAATCAAATAACTTACATTTAATAAAAATAAAACAGAATCAAGTACAAAGCACTAACTAAGACAGAACTAATCCTTACTGGAGGCACAATAATGCCACTGGGTTCATTTAATGTTTAAATTATTTTTTAGTAGACAAAGTATGGAGACCCAAAATACAGAAAGACCCTTTATCTGGAAAATCCCAGGTCCCGAGCATTCTGGATAACAGGTCCCATACCATGTAATTAAAGAGGCGTAAAATAGATCAATCTTTAGCAGTGCTGACCCCTTTCCAATAATTATTTCAAGCAGTTCAATGAAATAAAGCAAACAGCAGGTGGTAGACTGTGTTTTTGCCTCTTGTTCGACAACATGGCTGAGCAAACTGGTTTGATCAATGACCCAGTCTGGTGGGTATATAGAGTCACCTAGGCCAACGTTGTCTCTTTGAAGATTCTATCCAGGGTCCTTTATTTATATATTTAATAAGTTGGAGAAGCCATGATTGCTCCCCAAAGAATCTTACATCCTTATGTTTCAACCTCACCATAACAAAAGGGAGAACACTTGCTCAGCTATACCAAGCAATTATTTTTTACTCAGAAGTGACACATTCAACCCAGTAATGTGGATTAAGAAAAACTCACCAGCACACCCTGGCTCCTCCAAAAGAAAAAAACTTTAGCCTGGTGCCCGGTATCAAGAGGGAACGGCACCCTCCAATCCAATCTATGCTGTTACACATTCAACACAGGACAATAAGGATAGCGCATCTGACAGTCAGCCCTTGGGCTTATTGTATTTTGCCTTCAGTGTTACAGGACAGGTTAGACTTATGTTGTACTTCAGTTCTCTTAGAAATCCCCCAAAGGCTCCCTGAATTCATTACACACAGCACAGGTATACTTCTTCAGGTTGACATTAGAAGGGTCATCTAAAACCGCACATGTGATCTCGCTTAAAACCTACAGGTATGGCATCTGTTTTCTTGAAACCCATTATCCATAAAGCTTCAGAAAGGCCTATACGCTCTATTTTAATCAAATTCTAATTTCTTAAAAATGATTTCCTTCTTCTCTGTAATAACAGTACTTTGCAGCTGAGCCCATCCGAGCTATAATGAATCCTATATGCCTCATTTTATATTAATGTTATTGCAGGCAAAACAATCCTATTGGGTTTAGTTGAGATTTTCATTCATTTTTTAGAAGACTTAAACTATGTTTATCCAAATAACAGAAAGATCTCATTTGGAAAAGTCCAGCTCCCAAGGATTCTGCATAACAGGTCCCAAAGCTGTAGCATCTACTGTGTTTATTTTGATGAATCAGGAACAACCACAGACTGTGCTTCTTGTGTGCCGCGAAATCCATTAAATTCTGGGGAAAATGCTACATTGTGAATTAAAAACCCATGTTCCGTGAGGGAAGGGGTGTGGTTGGCTATTTGGTAGCCCCAAGGTGGACTGACAGCCTACAGGAGGTTTTGTATGGTAGTACACCTGGGTTTTATGCATCCAAAACTTGCCTCCAAGTCAGGAATTCAAAAATAAGCACTTGCTTTGAGGCCCCTGGGAGCAACACACAAGGGGTTGGTGATCAACATGTTACTCCTGAGCCACTGGTTGGGGATCCCTGTTCTAGACCAGGGGTCCCCAATCTCTTACTTGTGAGCCACAGTCAAATGTAAAAAGACTTGGAGAGCAACACAAGCACCATAAAAGTTCATGGAGGAGCCAAATAAGGGTTGTGATTGGCTATTAGGGGCCTCTATGCACCCTATCAGCTTACAGGGGCTTTATTTGGTAGGAAATCTTGTTTTTATTCAACCAAAACTTGTCCCCAAGTCAGGAATTCAAAAATAACTCCCTGGTTTGGGGGCACTGGGAGCAACACCCAAGGGGTTGGGGAGCAACATGTTGTCCCCGAGTCACTGGTTGGAGATCATTGCCATAGACTAATCTATATAGAAGTTGTGGCCCTGGCTACAGTAACAAATAATCAAGTGAAAACATTAAGGACTATTCTCAAGTTAAGCTTTTATCAGTACTGTTGTGTTAATATACCAGCTGTTATAAATTCTACCCCTATGACTGTGCCCACTTGGCAGTGAGGCTCTTTCATTTCCTGCCCCCTGCCTGTAAATAAGCTGTGGGACTCCTGTGAGTTATATTAGACAAGCCAAGTAACCTGAGTGAACTACAAACAAATTATAATAAAGACTGTTATTATGAGATACATTTGGTTCCCCCCCAGAGTTACAGACATATCTGCCGTTGGTCACCCAGAGAGTAATTAGGCCTAACTGTGACTCAGGCACGTTTAGATGCAGTTTTTACATCAACACAGCTCTGGACTTAGTATTGCAAGTCAATTTCTTCCTTCGCTAGATTCGTGCCGGCTGCCCTCTGTGGCTGGCTGCTTTAATTAGAATAGTGAGCGCTGCGAGGGCACGGGCAAGACTCTCCTACTGCTTCTGTCCTTATCAGTGGGTCTGAGCTCCCTGGCGATTGAACAGTAAAGGAAAGGGCAATTAGTGTCTTCAAATTGCAGTCCCTTTCCATGCAATGCCTAAATTGTACTGGCCATAAAGATCCCCGAGATTGATTTCCCATTGACTCTCAGTAACATCTGCTGGGAAGAAAGAAATGGCATTAACACCAAGACTGACAGCACTCTAATTGCACTGAAAACATTAGATCGTTAGTCGTCTTCTTTTCTACAACGTTCCCATAATATAAATTCCCTCATTTACTTTATGCCTACTTAACCATGCTCAATACAGTAAATTTATTATTTCTTATCGGGTCTGCCTTATTAATTACACAGTGTCACAGTACATGTAATGCAATACTGAAGCTGCTTAAAATATTGGAAATCACTCTACAAAGATTACATTTAATGTTTATGATATGAGCAGTTTTACACTTAATATATTTTTTTTTCTCATAGCAGCTATAAGCACTGATGGACAGTTTTCACGTTTCCTTCTCCACTTTAAAGAGTTCCAATAAGCAGAGTTGTACAAATCAGCTGAGAAGCCTCTATATAAACAAACCCATCCCTTCTGACCAGCTGCAAAGGCTTCTCGGTGGGCTGATTTGCTTGACTTTGCTCACTGGGACCAGGAAATAGAACATGACCTCAGATTTATTTCTTTTTTTTTTTTTTTAATTATTTCCCTGTTTATTGATAAGAAAAACCATACTATTTCCTTAATTATAATTAATGGTAAAACATATGTTCAAGAACCTGCCCCGCTGTATGTCTTTCTCTATAGACTTACATACTGTATATTTTTATAAAGTTTCTGGGAAGGACTCCATTAGACAGGTTCGACACTTGATAAAGAGGTCCTTTCCTAAAAGCTTCTACTGGTTATCATTATTTATTATTTATAGTTTTTGAATGATTTGCCTTATTTTCCAACTTCGCAGCTTTCAAATGGGGGTCACTGACCCCAGCAGCCAAAAACTATTGCTCTGCTAAGGCCACAGTTTTACTGCTACTTTTTATTATTTATTTTGCTATTCAAGTCCTCTCCTATTAATATACCAGATTCTCACTCAAATCCCTCCCTGGTTGCTAAGGTCATTTGGACCCTAGCAACCAGATTGCTGCTGAAACTTCAAACTGGAGAGCTGCAAAACAAAATTACATATAATTAAAAAACTAC
The DNA here is from genome assembly GCF_000004195.4 of Xenopus tropicalis. Lineage (NCBI taxonomy): Eukaryota > Metazoa > Chordata > Amphibia > Anura > Pipidae > Xenopus > Xenopus tropicalis. The sequence continues at coordinate 145,464,114 of NC_030681.2, forward strand.
AACTAATAAAAAAATGAAGCCCAAATGCTCTCTGAGCAGTCCAGTGTCTAAAATTTGCTTGTTCTATGGTTGCACTGTTTCCAAAAAATGGTGAATTTTGAATGGCTGCTTTTCCCTAATATGAACACTTGCACATCCACCAATCCAGGCAACTGTGAAGGATGGAAGAAAGGACGTAACAAAGTTGCAGGTGTGTATATAAAGGTTTATACTGTATCCTTCAGTTCAGTCCAATGTCAATTTTAAAATCTGCATCATCATTGTAACAAGATTTGACATAACCACATAGTAAAAAAAAAGTTAGGGAAAAAAAATAAAGAACAGTATTTTAAATCAAGGCTGCAGGCTGAGTTATACAGGAAATCTGAGTATCACTCATGTATTATAAGGGATAATGTACCCCCTACTGTAAATGATAAGGATATTAGCAGTCACTGAGGGGTTCTGTGCCCATATAAAGGCACAAGGCTGCAGGCTGAGTTATACAGGGAACTCTGAGTATCACTCATGTATTATAAGGGATAATGTACCCCCTACTGTAAATGATAAGGATATTAGCAGTCACTGAGGGGTTCTGTGCCCATATAAAGGCACAAGGCTGCAGGCTGAGTAATTGTACATAAGTCATGCAAGTGGTTCCTAATAGCCACATACTGTACAGCTAATTCATGGATCTTGTGAATAAAGTTGCAGGCAGACATAACCACTTATATAACGCTAATTAGGTAAATGCTAATTAACATGTAATTACCTATAATTACCCATTTTTTCTGCTATAGCTTTCTTGCTCAAACGTGTGTTGTACTTTTGTTGGTTTCTAAGTTGAATATTTAATCTATTTAAGAGAACTAAGATGTAGGAAAGCAATGTTCTGCATTATGCCCTGAGCTTCTGTACCAGCCTAAGGCCCCCATCACTCTTTACAAATGAAGAAGATCTGGGCCCCTTGCTCCCTCACTTTCTGTTAATGTTGTGGTGATTTTCAACAGCCCCTAAGCTTCGCTTCTCAACAGCAGCCCAGAGCTCACTGAGCATGTGCAGAGCCACTGACACACAAAAGATGGCCTAAGAAGGTCCAAGATGGAGAGTTGCTACGTTAATGGATTTTTATGTTACATAGTGATCCTTCTTAGTTATTCCTCCTCAAATCAAAAGGCCAAGTCTAAGGAAATTTTAAAATTTTAAAAGCTCAGCAAAAGTGCACAAAACCCGAATCTAAATTACATGCCATTAACTAGATTAAAAATAAAAAATAAATAAAACAATAAATGTTTCAAACAGGAGGATTAAACCAAAGCAAATACCATTTCCCATAATACAATAACTATTATTTCATCAGGTGTAATAAAGAAGTGGCAGATATAGAAATTAAAAAAAAAAAAATTTCAGAAGCGGTGGTGTGACTTAATGATTGAGGTGACGCAGAAGAACAAAAACAAACAAAAAAAAAAATCTATATAATTAAATGGAGGAATCAGACACAATTAAGAGGCTGCCGGAAAGAGAGCTCTAACTCCTTTGTATGAAGTGGAAGGATACTCACCTAATGGGAGTCTTGGATTGGTGGATGTGCAAGGTGAGGCAGTTAAGAGATATACTGTTACAAAGAAAAAGAAAGACAGTGCCCACATTACTGAACAAATCCATTCACTAAGCCTCTCGTGGGCCGAGCAGCAGTCTCGCAGCAGCTATGAGACAACGTGGTCTCGAGTCGGTAAAGATAAAGCAAAGCCTAGAGAGATTGGCCTGACAGGTAGCGATACAAACAGATACAGAGAGAGTGTTTTCATGAAGAGTCAGACAGGTCTGAGTCTATTGAATTTTATAGTCATCAATATCCTGAAGTTTGTGGTGAAGTTATTATTATTAACATTTATTTATAAAGCGCCAACATATGCCGCAGTGCTGTACAATAAGTGGGTTTCATACATTGGACATACAGAGTAACATATAAAGCAATCAGTAACCGATACAAGAGGGGAAGAGAGCCCTGCCCAAAAGAGCTTACAATCTACAAGGAGACATACAGAGTAACATATAAAGCAACCAATAACCGATACAAGAGGTGAAGAGGGCCCTGCCCAAAAGAGCTTACAATCTACAAATCTAAGTTCTGAAGATACTTCTTTTGTACCAGTGAGTTTGCTATGTGTATACATGCCCAGAAGTGGTCAGGCAGTTTGGTGGATCTTAATGGATGGTAGGTCTGTCCAAGTTGCACAGTGAATGTACTGGGGCCCTTTTTGGCACGTGCATGGTGTTTCCACAGATGGAGCCATTACTCCTCGCTTCTCATATCTGCCTGGAAGCCTTTGGCTCATAAGAACAAATCTAAGCTACTAAGTATTATGCATGGAAGGCCAAACGATAAAATCTCACCTTTCAGTTTCCAGTGTATAAACATTTTAATGGGAAACACCTGATAAGATGCCCAACCCACTCCCTCAACCTGCCCCGAATGGCACAGCTAAACTTTGGTATTCTGAGTAGCGCAAAGAGCTTTCCATTGGCAACTCCTATTGTTCGAAGTGGTAGTCGCCTCCGAAGAGAGGTCTGTCTCGGGCAACTGAACCGCTTTGTGGGTTCTTACCATAAAGGGGTGGTTTACCTTTATTACAGTTTTGACATTTTTGCATATCTGTGATCTGATTGGCTGGCGGGCTTCTGCCAATAGGATAAAGGGGTGGGTATAGTATGGGTATAAGCATTGCCTGCCCCTCCCTACAATGTAAGACCCCCGGTTGGCACAGCAACAAGACTTTATGCAGCACAAGCTATTTTGAAAACGATCCATTTTTATTTTTAATTAAAGCAAATTGCAAATATGATTTTATGACTATTTATATAGTTCCAAAGTTGAGTAACTTCTTTATAGGATTTCACACTAGACAAGTGAGTCTAAAAATATTTTGCACAGCTATTACGCACAGACAGCCCTGGGCACATAATAAAGTTTGAATACAGTAGCATCGTTGCCACTGTTACCATAAAGCAATGCAGTGCTGTTGTTTGCTTGTATACAGGATGCCTAATGTAATGGCTTGTTAGCAACACCTTCAAGCTATAATTTAATTAGTAAACTGCTTTTACTTACAGATCCTGAGTAAATAACTAGCCTGGAATCAAATCGGCGCACACAAACTTGCATTCATTACAGACCTAACCACTTTTGAGGCTCTTAATTAGGAAGTGAGAAAAACCAATAGTCATTTTTTCCTCCTCGCAGCTCCCATGCAGAGAGGTTACAGCACACAAGGATTTGTTATAATGATGGCAATGCACAGACACTCGGGGTTCTGTAACCAATGGAAATATTCTATTGGCAGTGTGGTGGCCTAATAATGTTCCACCGCTATTCAGCTAATGGATTCCTGCAAACAGAGAGACATCACATTGCTGTCACATTGCTGTGAAATAACAGGAGAGGGGAATGAAAACTCATCAGTCAAAGCAGCATTAATCCAGGGCCCCCAGCTTGGAGAGTATGTAGGGAATAGTATAAAGCACACATCATAGGCGGATATATCACATATGCCCAACATGCAGCCCCCCAACAACAGAGAACAACTGTGCAGTTCAATGCAGTGGGGGGGGCTGAAAGTTGGCTAACTCTGGTTTTTACTATTCCCCTGACTCTCTCCAGGGGCAGACCCCCAGCCTCTGTGTATTGCCAGAGCCGCCTCGGACGCTTAAAGAATTGAAAATAGACAGAGCATATATTTTTTTTGTAACACACAAGTCGTTGACCGGTTTACTTCATTTTTGGAAGTGGGGTAAAAACCAGCATTAACGTTGCGGAAATTGGGAACACTGGATTAAACCGTTCTATGGATTATAATGATCAGAAAAACTACAAATATAGAAAAAAAGTAACATTTTAAAATTGTAACTTACTTGGTTGATTTATATTCAAATAAAGGTGCAAAGCTGCAGGGATAATGTACCCCCCTACTGTAAATGATAAGGATATTAGAAGTCACTGAGGGGTTCTGTGCCCATATAAAGACACAAGGCTGCAGGCTGAGTTATACAGGGAACTCTGAGTATCACTCATGTATTATAAGGGATAATGTACCCCCTACTGTAAATGATAAGGATATTAGAAGTCACTGAGGGGTTCTGTGCCCATATAAAGGCACAAGGCTGCAGGCTGAGTTACACGACGTGCTATAACTCATGTATTATAAGGAAACCGCCAATTGTAAAATATAAGAAACAAAGTATCCACTTATACATATATTTATACAATAGGTTATTATAACAAAGCACCTCTGTTGGTATATAAAGAGAAACAAACTGCAGAATAAGCTACACAGGCCGTTGAACTCCAAGGTGACTAAATGTACGAATAGAGGCACATTATTCATTGTTAATAACTACAGAAACAAGTGACAGCACTAGGCATAAAGAACAATTTTAAGTAAATTTTAACCGGTTATTTATGGATTTGTGTATTGTATACAAAATATTGTGTTGCCTATTATACAAGTCAAAGTGGAGCTCCATGAAACAGAGTATGTGACCTCGATAAGTACCTTTAAAAGCATATATAATAAAGTACATAACCTGTACTATATAAAAGCACTGGGAAAGTTAATTCATGAAAATAAAACTGAAATGCAAATAGTAACAAAATATGAAATCGCTGGCAAACATCTATAAAATAAAAATAAATAACTTTATAAAAATATTTTTTTCATATTTCTGGGCAAACATGTCTGCAATACTGGGCAAAGCCTTAAAGGAACAGTAACACCAAGAATTGAAAATATAATGTACTGCTGCCCTGCACTGCTGAAAGTTGTGTGTTTGCCTTAAAAACTCTATAAATACTGGCTGAGTAGCCATGGGGGCAGCCATTTAAGCTGAAAAAAAGGAGAAAAGGCACAGGTTACATAGCAACTAACAGATAAGCTCTGTGGAATACAATGGTGTTTTATCGGTTATCTGCTATGTAACCTGTGTCTTTTCTCCAGCTTGAATGGCTGCCCCCGGGGCTACACAGCGGGGTATTTATAGAAACTATAGTAGGGTTTCTGTAGCAAACACCCCAGCTGTACCAGTGCAGGTATGGCTGCCCCCGGGGCTACACATCGGGGTATTTATAGAAACTATAGTAGGGTTTCTGTAGCAAACACCCCAGCTGTACCAGTGCAGGAATGGCTGCCCCCGGGGCTACACAGCGGGGTATTTATAGAAACTATAGTAGGGTTTCTGTAGCAAACACCCCAGCTGTACCAGTGCAGGAATGGCTGCCCCCGGGGCTACACAGCGGGGTATTTATATAAACTATAGTAGGGTTTCTGTAGCAAACACCCCAGCTGTACCAGTGCAGGAATGGCTGCCTCCGGGGCTACACAGCAGGGTATTTATATAAACTATAGTAGGGTTTCTGTAGCAAACACCCCAGCTGTACCAGTGCAGGAATGGCTGCCCCTGGGGCATTTATAGAAACTATAGTAGGGTTTCTGTAGCAAACACCCCAGCTGTACCAGTGCAGGAATGGCTGCCTCCGGGGCTACACAGCGGGGTATTTATATAAACTATAGTAGGGTTTCTGTAGCAAACACCCCAGCTGTACCAGTGCAGGAATGGCTGCCCATTTAAGTAATATGGGGGGAAAATTTATTTAGGTAGTTATGGGCAGAGAAATACATTGAAAGAGCATTTGCACCTCACAGTGTTGGACAAAATTTGAGCATCACCTATGAATGTATGTAGAAGTGACACTTACCTGTGCGCAGGACTCCTCAGGAGTTTTAGCACTGACAGAATAAAGTGTCGGCAGATCCAATCTGTGCACAGAAAACTTTTCAAGAGTGTGCAGCACAGCTGGAGCAAGGTGCGAGGTTTGACCTGAGCCGGGCTCGCCGGACAGCAGAAGCCTGGGCCGATAGGAAGTCGGCTGGTAACAAGCTGACCTGCAAGAGAAACATTATCAGTTGAAGTGTACGAGAGCAATACAAATTGTCATGACCCCGTGGCGATGCCACGCCTTACCACAGAAACCTGTGCACCATTTATCAAACAAGCCCTGCCTCACTGGCTAATTTTGGTGATCCTGCACATTAATACATGACTAAAAGTGGCCATACACGTGTAGATTTTTAAAAGATCTTTTTGTTTTCATAAAAGTGATATTTTTTTTTTCATCATCATCATCATCATCACCATCGGTCGCACGAAAGATAGTCAGATCCGCCACTAACCTTCAGGGCTGAAACAGGCAGATAAGGAGGTAGAAACAATAGGATTTCTACCTCCTTCTGCCGATTCAGCCCTGATGGCAGATTTTGGTCAGGTGCCTTCTATAACGCCCAATCAAAATCTTTTAACTGGCCTGATCGGCGAGTCGACCGACCTGCGATATCGGTCGACTCGCCGACTTGCCATACACGCACCGAATATCGTACAAAACGAGGTTTCGTACAATATTATCGGTGTGTGTATGGCCAGCTTTACTATTGAGTGCTATTCTGATACCTACTGGGAGCTGCTATCTTGCTCCCTTCCCATTGTTCTGCTGATCGGCTGCTGGGAGGGAGGGGGGGGGATATCACTCCAACTTGCAGCGCAGCAGTAAAGTTTGACTGAAGTTTATTAGCGAACAGGTCACATGGCTGTGGCACCCTGGGAAATGAAGAATATGGCTAACCCCATGTGACATTTAAAAATTAAATATAAAAAAATCTGTTTGTGTTTATGAAAAACAGATTACAATGCAGGATTCTGCTGGAGAAGCTCTATTAACTGATGGGTTTTGAAAACAACATGTTTTTTCCTTCTGTTCTGTCCATAATTCGACAACTTTGTCGGATCACACTGAAATTGTTACGTGTATGGCCAGCTAATGCATGGCTGATTATTAACTACAGATTTAATAGCCTTTCCTCACTTTCCTTCCTACTTTGGCAGCTGCCTAGGCTGCGACAGTAATGGAACATAATCATCTAGAACTCACATGGTAAAGTGGAGGAAGGGTTTGTGGAGAGCAGCTGGCTGTTTCTTTGGTGATCCTGAGGCACAACTCACATCAAATATTGATAAAGTGTTCTCATCTTCACAATCGTCTAGCAGGAGGCTTGCAGCATCTGAATAGGACACGGGGAGAAATCAGATTCACCTCTTGAAGAAAATATTAGATGGGAATGAATAAAAATTGCAGGTATTAAAATGGTGACGTCATGATTGAGCCACTAAAGCTCAAACGTCCCTGCTGAATTGTGCTCAGTACAGGCAATACCCACTGTATGTCTCTGGACATACAGCGACATACTTATATTCTTGGTAGAGTAATCCAGCTAATGTGACGTAACAGAAATTACTAATCGGACTTGACATACTATTTATTTCTCTTGTACATGTAATAAACATCTTTACTCTGAAGCACAAGTCCTGGTACTTAAGAGCTGACAGGTTGTTGCAGGTAGCTTAAAGGAAAACTATACCCCAAACAATGAGGGTCTCTATAAAAATATATTGCATAAACAGCTCATAAGTAAAACCCTGCTTCATCTAAATAAACCATTTTCAGAAAAATATACTTTTTTTTTTAGTAGTATGTGCCATTGGGTAATCCTATATAGAAAACTGCCATTAGAAGAATTAAGGGCCGCCCCCTGGGATCATAGGATTCACAGTGCACACAAACAAGCCAAGGCACACATACATGCTAGGCCCCATCAGCCAATGAATGAGCAGAGTTCTGCCTTTTACTCCCACACTACTTCCTGTTACAGTTAGAGCTGCATCACTTCCTGTCAGCTGATCTCTGAGGGAGCACACAGCCCTTCACTAAATGGCAGCTCAAGGGAAAGGATGTAAAAGGACAATATTTACTGATATATTTCAGTTTGGCGAGATTCTTTAATAGGTCACTTAACATAATATAAACGGTTTATTAAGTATTCATTCAGGGGGTATAGTTTACCTTTAAAAGGGTGACTGGCATTTCTCTACAGGTGAAGCAAATACCTGGTGTGCAGAGGGCCCACTGCAATAACTACACTCCCCAATATGTCCCCACAACTACAGTGGCAGAGTAGCACAGCAGGACTGGGGGCCCACCACATATGGCCACTTGGACTTCCTGACTTAACTGTTTGGTGGTGATTGCTGAAAAGATGATGAAGCCAGGAACAAATTAATTTCAACTAAACCATCTTTTATCTTATGTGCTATGAAACCCCCTGCCCGGCCAATTGTGGATAACTATCCTTGGATCGGCGTAAATACGTCACTGGAGAAAATACCTAGTGGGACATAGGCCTTAAAAACAACTGGATAGAAATACTGAAAAGCTGAACAACCCACCATCTTTCTTGTTGTTTTGGCTGAACTCGGCATGTGGGAACACTTTGTGCAAGACGCGCAGTATGTCGGAAAATGTCCTTTCTAACAGTGGCCTTATAACCGGAGAAAGGGAGTGCCCAGGAGACATCACAGCGCGTTGAGAAGCAGGCACAATGTTTTTCATTGCATGGTAAAAATCGTGGGCACCGAGAACAACTGAAGAAATGTCCAGTTGTAGCTTCTGGCTGCTGGCATAAATCTGTGGGTAGCGCCGGCGAAGGGCGATCAAGGCAGCCTCAGTGCAAAGTGCTTTAATGTCAGCTCCACAATAGCCTGGCAAAGGGGACAAAGCAAAGCTATTACAATAGGTGGCCCATAAACTTCATTAAGGCAATTAATGATCCAGGACACTATAGACATTTTTATTTTGTAATGGGTTAATCCGTATAAGTTGCATAAAGAGCATGGCAGCAGATTTTGCATTGGGCCTCTGGTGCTATTTTGTTTTCCCCCCCTGAAGTCCTGTGATTGCATAGGTTTGGAGGCAGGAATGTTTGCTTCAAAACCTCTCTTTGCTTTCCTATGTAACCAGAAGAGATCATTTGGGAGAATGAGAGAGACGACAATGATTTCCACATGCCTCTAATTGGTCGGGCTAGCTGTTCCCCATATGATGGACTGCTTTTAATTATCAGCGCTTTAAAGCTTCCAACACATTTTCCTTATGTAACATCTAGGAAACAAACTGGAAAGAAAGCGTATATAAACCTTGCCACTTCTTGAAACCTGTATTATGTCCATTACCCAAGAGCCAGGACATTTGGGTGGGTCAGGCTCTGAGGTAAGCAGAAAAGAATGGCAGTCATGTTTGCAGCCAACTCCTTCACTCGTGTTGAACAGAAGTAGATTTTAAGACATTTATTTCTCCACCTTAGCGCATTGTAACTAGCATTTGCCCATCATTTATTTTAATAGGGTTACAAAGCCAAAAGTTTTGTATGACCTAATAAAAGGAGAAGGAAAGCTACAATCACTGGGGGGTGCCAAAATGTTAGGTACCCCCCAGCGATTGTAATTGCTTACCTGAACCCCCCGGCCAGTGCTCCAGCAATCCTTCTTCCTACTTCACAGTAGAGTGAAAAGCAGACTAACAAAAAAGCCGGCTTTTTCACTCTACTGCGCGTGCGTTGGTTCCGGGATTCTGAAGAAAGAAGTCAGAAGGAAGAGAAACGCTCGCCTGCATGTAGTCAGAGCCGGGGCAGTTTTCTGCCAATTGTTTCCCCCAGTACCCCCCAGTAATTTAGTTTTTCCTTCTCCTTTAAACCACCATGTGTCTCAGGTTGTAATTCCGGTGTAGTTACCCTTTAATCTCACATATAGTGCCTACTTGCTGACAATCAGTTGGTAAAATTTCATGAAACAGATCTTACCAATTGGTGGTCTGTGAGTCGACGCCCCTTCTGGTTGAGGATTATCGGTGGCAGTCTCTACTTGCGCACATATGACATGTATGGCTGATGCCACAGAGGGCGGATTGTCTGCAGGCCAAGAATCTGCCCCTGCGCTTCGTAAATCTTACTGTTATGCAACAACCCAGGTGCATACATGAGCAAAGGCTCCAGGTGCAGGCACAACAGTAAGATTTTCAAGTGCAGGGGAGGAATCACGGCCAGAGAGTTTGCCCACAGGCCCAGAATCCTGTGTGACATCAGCCTTAAGCGTCATCCAGAATACACTAGTGATAAAATCACGTGTGGGTTTTTTACATTTTTGATTAAAGGGGAATTACAACAGTTACAATCTGCATACTTCCTAAACCATATGAGATTTCCCATATACTATGTGTGAGATTAAAGGGTAACTACACATGAATGACAACCTGTATAATCTGTCTAGAATGCACCACTCTACAATTTGTAGATGCAATGTATGAGTTAATATATTGCCTGGCCAGTGGCACTGCACATGCTCAGTGTGTTTTGGGCTGCTTTTGAGAATCAAAGCTTAGGGGTTGTGGAAAATCATCAACACATAAGAAAGTGAGGTCACATTTGCCATAGAAACTGATGCAACAGAGCTGATTATTTCAGTTCACTACTGGGTTCTACACTGTTATATAATGTGACAATGAGTCTATTGTGGCCTTGGGCTGATACAACAAATATGAAATAACCTTTAGTTCTGCTTTAAAATAAACAGTCCCTTTACACAATTTGAAAGAAGCATTGTTTCAGATTACATTTCAGCCACACAGCAGTAAATGTGGCCCTGATGGAGGGGGGAAGAGACAATAAACCAATTGCTACTAAAGTCAACTGCAGATTCTGATTGTAAGCAACACTAAGTAATTCTGCCACGCAGGGATTTTTTTTTTTTTATGGAAAATTCAGACTAGGTGAAGATTATATTTGTGGGGGAGAATAATAAAAAAAAAATCCTATAAGGCCATTCAGCCAAGGACTGCTGCTTTGAAGGTCAGTTTGTACAGCCAAGTGCAAGGAAGTGCTGCCTAATCTCTGCAGCCTGCAAGTGTAATGCGCTCTGGCACCGCCGGACACTGTAACTGAAGGAATATTACTTTAGCCCATACTGGGATTTCCTAACATTTGGGGAACATATGACCAATGGAGATAATCTCTCTCTATATTATATATATATAGCAATGCTTGAGCAGGACTATTTTGACCTTCGTTTCAACAAGATGCTGACTCTTTCCTAATAAATCCATTTAAAAAAAAAAAATGTAAGTGCAAGGGCTGTACTAGCTATAAAACAACATTTCTTTATGTTTTATTTACACCCAAAAGAGCCAAAAACAGCCAGCAATGGAGAGAAAGTAGTTAAAGATCACTCAGACCCTTTTTGGTAAATCCTGAATCATCATTTTGTGCTTGTGCGGCCCACACACTGCACAGCACTGAATAATTTCTATTTTCTTACATTATCTGGACACTGCAGCAAAAAAATGATCTGATATCCAACTCCTTCAGAGCAATTTGGATGGTTTATAAAATGTAGAACAAAGGGTTACTCACCAACGCATTTTTCAGCTAGTTCCTCTAGGAACGAATCAGACAGTTTGGGGTTCCAGTCCCTCGTGTGTATCTGCAAAATGTGCTTTCTTGCCTAGCACAAAAGTGAACAAAGGGGAATCTATATGTTATATATATGAAGATTTTATTATGGTATATTCTTTATATACAAAGGTGCCTAGTATAAGTATGGGTATAAAGTTGAGTGGCTTGTTGATGGCCTCAGATTTGCATCAGTGCATCCCTTCAGCTCCTGCTTTTACCAACATTTCCATTAGATAAGGCATCATAAGAAATGAATTTCAGTGCAACAAGAGTAGATCCCTGTTTTCACTGGTTAATTTAATTCCTTGATATATTTTGGGCACGGCCATTAGCGGCAGAGAGAAATACTTTTTTTGACTCAATTTAGCTATAGACTCCAATCATTCTCTCCCAACAGGTTTGCATACAACTCTTTTGTGATCCGATTGTTGGCCTAGGTGAGAAGTGATTGTAAAAATTCAATTTGGCCCACTACCTGAGTCAAATTAGGTAACTGTGTAACTGTTGCTTTGTCTAATTAGCACAGTTCATGGTTTAGGAGTCAATCCCAATATTGTGAAACAAAACTTAATTTCTGCTATGCAGTGCATGTACTATTCTCCTGAAACACTACGGTTACTTGTTCCCACACAGAACAGAATACGGAGCTAAACAGACTTACAACCCAACTGGCTCTGCTTAAAGAGGGGTATCCAATACATTACAGTTATCTCTTAGCCAGTTGCACCATGAAACACTGAGGGCTTGAGGCAGTTCAAGGTGTGACCTATAGATGTAAAGTGGATTCATAGAAAGCTTCTCACCTTCTGATCAGGTAAACTGAAAAGAAACTCCCTGTCGAATCGACCAGGTCTCCTGAGTGCGGGATCTATTGAATCAAGTCTGTTAGTAGCACCAATAACGACAATTTCACCTCTGTTGTCCAGTCCGTCCATAAGTGCAAGTAGAGTAGACACTATAGAGCTGCAGATAAAAAAAAAAAGTTAGTTATTAATACATCAATTGGTCATGTACAAAGAAAAAATGTATATAGAGGGTAGAACACTGTACAGCGTATGACTACAGATATAGGATCCGGAAACCAGTTATCCAGAAAGCACCAAACAGGAAGGCCATAGACTCAAACAATTGAAATGTATTTGTTTGTTATTTTCTCTGTAATAAAACATTACCTTGTACTTGATCCTAACTAAAGGTGGCTATAAATTATAAGAATTGCTCATTTGCCAAGATTAGTCCCCAATCAGACAAAAAAAAAAAAAAAATCAAACCTCCCTGATTGACACCTGGCTGATTTTCGGCAGATATCGGTCAGGTAGGCCCATGGGGGGTCACCTTAAGCTGCATGAATCCATATTGGTGGCCAAATAATCCTATTGGGTTTATTTAATATTAAAATGATTTTTAATACACTTAAAGTATGGTGATCCAAATTACATAAACATCCCTTAGCAGGAAAACCTGAGCATTAAAGATAACAGATCCTATACCTGTACAAATCATTATATTAAGCAAGCGGTTTTGCAAGTGAAACTCTCATAATAAAAAGCCACAAAGACAGATATTTTATCTAGTGATTGCAAAGTACAACTCTGACCAGCTAAACATTGACAGCGTGACTTATAGCTCCGCATTCTGTGAGAAATCTGAAGTTAAGATGGCTTGTAGAGAAGAGTCTGAACTCACCTGTGTATCTGATCCTGTCTGCTGGAACGGACTGGAGCCAACCCATCTATTTCATCAAAGAATATGATAGATGGCCTCATCACATAGGCCTGCAAACAAACACATACGTGATTATTTACTGAAGAGCATCTAGGTTGGGCTTATGGCAGGGTGACCAGATCACTTGGAAATCCAACTAGCAGGGCTGAACTGATTGCAGTTTATTTTAAAGCAATCCGTGCTGCCCTGCAACATGTATTTTTTTGTGAGTCCCCTGAAGTGATCTGGTCACCCCAGCCTATAGGGCAAACTTCTGCAGTTCCCTAATGGTACTGTGCAGTTAACCTTTATTTGCAGGGACATTTTGGATATAAAATGTGCACTAAAGTTTAGACGAATAACTGTTTTACATTAGACTTGTATCAAGGGACAATTCAATTGTACTTTGCCAGGAAGTGTCGCCAAATTTGAATATTTTACAACTGTCTGCTGAAAAACAAGCACATCATAACACATGGAATGTGCCTTATACCACTGTCCTCATCATGCCTGCTATGACAGTCATATTAATGGGATTCTTTTTATTTCTAAATTACTCTGTTTACATAGCAAATAATTAACTCTGCCAGTTACATTTTATTCTTGAACCAACAGATGTATTTGTAGCTGTAATATTGGTGTGTAGGTGCCATCTCAGTGCATTGTGCCCGAGTCTGAGCTTTCAGCCAGTGCTACTCATTAGAACTGCTTTCAGCTAACCTATTGTTTCTCCTACTCCCATGTAACTGGAGGAGTCCCAAGCCGGACTTGGATTTCTTATTATTGAGTGCTATTCTGATACCTACTGGGAGCTGCTATCTTGCTCCCTTCCCATTGTTCTGCTGACCGGCTGCTGGGGGGGAGGGGGGGGGATATCACTCCAACTTGCAGCACAGCAGTAAAGTGTGACTGAAGTTTATCAGAGCACAGGTCACATGGCTGTGGCACCCTGGGAAATGAAGAATATGGCTAGCCCCATGGGAAAAAGATTATAATGCAGGATTCTGCTGGAGAAGTTCTATTAACTGATGGGTTTTGAAAGAAACATGTTTTCCCATGACAGTATTGCTTTAAATACTTGTCAGCAGACGCCTTGCCACCTATTAACGTATAGTCTAGATATCAGTTGGCCCAACAAGCAAAATTAAACTTTCAAAGTTTCCCGCTAACAGAACAGCAGGCAGGAGATGGCTTCTCCAAGACTCACTTGGTCGAACAAGAGCCGCAGCTGTCGCTCGGACTCCCCAACCCATTTGCTCAGGCAGTCGGCCCCTTTGCGCATAAAGAAAGAAACCTTCTTGTCGCCTTGGCTGCATTCATTGGCAAGAGCTCGTGCAACCAGCGTTTTGCCTGTGCCGGGGGGGCCGTAGAACAAGCAACCCCTGCAGAGAGAAAAGAAAAAAGAGAAAAAAGAAATGATCACCAATTAATAGTCATTTCTGCCAAAATGCTGTGGTATCATTCACTTTCAGAAACCATTCTGAACCAAAACTTGCTAAAGAGGCCCACACAACACAGAAACCCCTAATATACCTATCACTTCGAAAAGTATAAACAGTTCTCTTTCTTCATCATTTGAAATCCTGGCAGGAGAGGAGGGACTAAAACACTGATGTTACAAATTATAACAACTTCTCCACAGCTTATAGACAGAATGCAGGAACTACATAACCCACAATGCATTGCACTGTGATGTTCCTTTCCTTATTGGCATCACGTGTGCAGGGGATTGTGAGGATACAGGCTGAAGGCAGGCGACCACGGTTACATTTTATTTGAGTATCAACGTAGTCAGCCAGATCAGCAGGGGAACAGGGGGCGGGGCTTAGGGAACTGTTCCAAACAATATTATTACATTAAATATCATGAAAAAGCTGCACAGACACAGTGTTAACTATGCAGTGGGCATGATGAAATGCTTTCTAGGGAGGGCATGATTTTGGCCCCATGGGTCAGTGGGTTTCCAGCTCCTTGAGGACAGCAGCCATTGTGTGGCCTTGCAAGGGTACCGCTTCCCACATGGAGAGCCAATCAGTAACCATATATACATATGCCGTCTGTGTCTCCAATGGGAACCCCTCTCTCGGGTACATCGCTGCGGAATAGGTCAGCGCTTTACAAAAACTTGTTAAAGTGATAACAGTCTCCTTTCGTTTGTGATATTTTTCATTTTTAAAGTCGAAATGGCATGATTAATGTATCCTACAAGCTGAGCGCTATAGTAAATATGTCTAAAAATGAAAAGTGGCCTATAAAGAGGAGAACACCTTCTGGGAGAAGGCCAAAAACAACTTGTCTCGTTTTATTTGGTGCCTGTGTTGATGAGAACTAAATTAGTACCCCATAAAGCGAGTGCTATAGTGGAACGTAAGGATTATAACTCAGTTTCGTTAGTCAGGGGCCCATAAATGTCACGGAGACTATCTTATGACACGGGGCCAGCCAAATGTAATGACACAGCAGAATGATTTTACAGTAAAAGCTGTGAATGCCCTTCTCTCTCCCTATATACACCGACTGATAAATCATTTTCCCTTTCAATTCTACTCCAAGAGAGTCCTTTTGGGGCTCATTTTAACTCATATGTATCTAATTAAATATCTTGGAGTAGAAAAATGCAACCAATTAATAAATGGAAAACCCCAGGTCCCGAGCATTCTGAGTCTCCGAATAGACAAAGTGCCATAAGAAGAGCCTTATTTATAGTAGGCAATATACAAAGGACAATTCCTCTGTTCTACACAGTTGGTAGTCTGCTAAGTTCAGCAAAATTCCCAGCATGCCCTGTCACCCAGGGGTGATTCTTGTCCCAAGGCCTCATTCTCTGCTGACGGCCATAGCCTGGGCTTTTCATGGCTACTAACTGCCTTAAGATATCCTGCCATAGACAATACTGAGAATTGCCTCTTCTAAAACACATGTAGAGACAATTATCAGTAAATGATCAGCATTGTCTAATTTAGTAGCCACGACAAGTAGCTGCTACTAGTAGCTCTTTGTGTCTTCTCCCTAAGGAAGTACACACCAGTTTTTGTTTAATGACTCAAAGATACCAACCTTGGCTATTACTATAAGGCCTTTAAAGGAACAGTAACACCAAAAAAATGAAAGTGTTTTAAAGTAATTAAAATATAATGTACAGTTGCCCTGCGCTGGTAAAACTGGTAAGTTTGCAACAGAAACGCTACTATAGTTTATATAAATGAGCTGCTATGTCAACACGGGGGCAGCCATTGAAGCTGGGAAAAAGGAGAAAAGGCACAGGCACATAGCAGATAACAGATAAGCTTTGTAGAATATAATGGGGTTTTGTCTGTTATCTGCTAAGTAACCTGTGCCTTTTCTCCTGTAAATGGCTGCCCCCGGGGCTACACAGAAGCTTTATTATATAAACTATAGTAGTCTTTCTAAGGAAAACAAACCAGTTGTACCAGTGCAGGGCAGCAGCACATTATATAGTAATTACTTTTATACACTTTCATTTTTTGGTGTTACTGTCCCTTTAAGCTGTTGCAGGTCCATAGAGCTGAGATGGGCATAGGCCCTAGGGCCATCAGAATCTCCTAGACACACATGAGCCACAAGTATAGAACAGATATTAAAGCCAGCTATCTGCAACAGCAAAAATGCCTTGTTAAAGTGAGGTTGGCGAAGCAGAATTAGTGAACGCAATCACACATACAAGGGCAGGGGGGGTACGTGTTCCCCTCAGGTAAAATGAAGCATAAGCCAGCAAACCTATTCAGCTAGTTTATGTAATGTCTTGCTTGTCCTTATTTTTTGCTTTTCCAAAAATGTTGTTTTTTTTTTTGTAAAACATCTGACAGCTCAATACTGCCATCTACTGTGGCATCTGTAGAAAGACTGGACTGTACAAACATGGAGTAACGTCACTTTATTTTCTTGAAAATGTTCAGTAAAAAAAAACAAAACATATGAATATTCTGCTCAGAATGCGCTAATTACATACTTAGTTTCATTTAAGGGATGTTCTGTCCTAAAACAATACTTTAATATTATGTAGACAGCCACCTTAATTTTCAGTTTAGCAGTGCAAAAAAATGGGCACAGGGCACCTTAAGAATTGCCAGAGAGTGGGATAACATGTGATCTGTACTCTCAAGGCAGCCATACACAGGCAGATTTCAGCTGCCAATTCAGGTCCTTAATACCAACTCAGTATGGGGTCCTCCGTCAGGCCTCCCCGATATATGGCCAAATATTGGCCAGCTGTCGATCAGACAGGCCTGTTTTTTTTGTCAGATCGGGGACCGCATCAGATTATTGATGTGGTCTTTAATCGTATTTTTCCTATCTCCTTTATTGCAATGCAATCGTTTTGCCCTAGCACAATATCGCCCACTGATTCAGGAGGCACACAGAATAGCTATGATATGGGAAACAGGTAATATCCCAGCATTACACTCATTACGGGGCATATTTATTATTTTATGTTGTGATGTTGCCCATAGCAACCAAAAAAATCATAACTTTTGTTTTCTATCTTGTTAGTGACTGTTCAAATCGAATTGCTGATTGGTTACCATGGGCATCACCAGTGATATTTGCCTTCAGTGTTAATAAATCCTACCCAAACAGTACAGAGAAGGGAGTTTGGCATGAGAAATGCTATTTACAACTAAGTGCCAGCAAAGTAGTCTGGGAAATATCGGATGAACCCATTTGCACAGTAGAGAAACCTTCTGGGTGACTTTGCTTTCTAGCCCCACCCAAACAAAGCATCCACAGCCGTTCCTTACAACTTGTGTTTTGTTTTGTTTTTTTAGCTTAACTGTAACTCCCAGATTCCTTGCACTGTGGGTTGTAAATCTGCCGTTTGGCTTCCCCCATTCTGTCATTACTCGGCTTAACAATCGTCTCAGCATTTTACAATCCTCTGTTGATCATATAGTAAGCCAAAAAATGACTCACAAGTGAAAATGATTAAGGCCATAATAACATAGATTGTAAAAAGGACTATTCCAGTTCCCCTGCATGTGCTTTTGGGATAACTGGAACTGGAACTCATATGCTGTAAATACTTTGGTTATCTCAAAGGACATTTTGTATGTTTGTATGTATATCTTTATTTATAAGCATTATTTATAAGCATCTTTATTTTCATTTTGGGGCATTATTTATTATAGTGTGTAAGCCAACATTGCCAATGATGTTGCCCATAGCAACCAATAAAAACAATTAGATTTGAAGTTAGATAACGAAAGCAAAGATCTGATTGGTTGCTATAGGCAACATTACTGGTGATGCTGGCTTACATGGTATAATAAATATGCCCCTTTACCTCTCGATTGGATCTCCTGCTCTGTATATTTCCCTTTATTGTCTACTTTTCCATTTCTCATGCTTTTCTGTACTTCTATGCTGTTTCTCATCTGTATTTTCTAATCCACTTCTCCTGTAAATGCTGACAGGAACTCTCCCCAGGCAGATGAAGCTAGCTAGCGGCCATATTGCTGCAGTAGTGCTAGCTTAACTGAGAATGGACTAAGCCCCGGTGACATTTAGCGATTAAGCAGTCGAAATTGTGACGACATTTACTTATCCAAGGCTGGAAATGGCAATTAAGAAGTAGATAAAGAACTGCTCTTACCTTGGTGGTTGTATTCGGAATTTCTCAAAAATCTCAGGATACAGAAGAGGGAATACAACCATTTCTTTTAATGCATAAATATGTTCACTGAGTCCACCCACACTATCAAAGCGCACCTAGAAGGCAACAATTAATCAAACATTAATCTTGGTGTAAATTCTCTTATTTTCAGAATATTTCAGTTAAAATTCTCAATGAGATCGATACTAAGGTTTCTTACACAGAGACTGGTCTGTTGCTGAAGGCCAAGTTGTTTCAGGGCCCCTGGTATAGCAGAAAAGCTGAAGTCCCAACCAGCCACAGATATTGAAATTAGTCTTTTATGGGTTAAACAAATCTTGGTTCTGGATATCTACATACCCAGCTGTTATATAATTAGTACATTGCTTCCTTCCTCGGCTCTGCAGTCATTGTGGGGTAATTTAAATCAGTAAACAGCCTCTTTGGAATCTTTAAATATCTGCCACTCTGGGTAGTAAGAGGTTAATAGTAAGGCTACATCATGCCCTTAACTTAGGATGCCTTCTCCTCTTCTAACCCAGGGGTCCCCGGCACTGCTCGGCACTGGGCCGCCGGCTTTCCAACATAGCGCAAAGGGTCGCGCAACTACAGGCGAGATATAGGCGCGCTGAACACATAAAGGCATGGACGAACGTGGCGCAATGGAACGCGCCGTAGAAATGTGCAATGAACGTGTCGCGCCCATAAAGGGCCAAATAATCGCCTGAAATTCGCGCCGCGCTCCCCCCCTCAGCCCGTGGAAAAATTTTACACATGGCAACTGGTCCTTGGTGCAGAAAAGGTTGGGGACCCCTGTTCTAACCTACTTGGCCCCCTCTCAAGAATTTGCTTTGGCTCTTGGCTAACTGAGCATGCTCAGTTCCTCTCAACTCAGGTTACCAATGGTTACTATACAAATGGTGCGGACAGCATATATACATGGTAGGAAAATGTAGGCTTAACATGTCCTTTAAGCTGGGAAGTTTAGTTTCCAAGTATTACTGATTTTTTTTTTATTATATATACTTTGTTTTATAAACATTTCAATTTGGGATTGGGGTCTTACAATAAATCTAGGCATATAATAACCCAGAATGTAGCCTGGGATTATGGAATTATTTAAGCAGTACATGTGATCACTTTACAGTCTTTTTTTTTTTTTTCTTTCAATATATATAATATTCTGTCTTAGAAGGACATATTTAGGAATACTCACTGATCTATCTAAGCTCATTGGATCAACATCAGCCAGGCTGGCTCCAACCTTTACACGCTCGCGCAGTATTCCGCTAGCCAAATCCTCCGCTCGAAGGTTCATTGGCAGGCACCTGCAAGACACAGCACAAGCAATGCTCAATGCAGACTGCACTGGTAAACTTACAGTAACGTAGTAACAGGCAGATCATCATAAAGAAGCATTAAATCTTTCTCGGGTCGTTGATTCAGAATTTGTGCTGGTATGTGACCTATTACATGGAATGCTTTGGGTCTTGGATTTTGTGTATAATGGGGTCTTTCTTAAACAAACGCAATGTTTAAGGCTTATGCTTTTCCTATTACTTAGAAAATATTACCTATACAGTTGTTGTTACTTCTTGACTAAACAGGGCAAAATCTGAAATTAAACTCTCTTCTCTAAGAGCAAAGTAAAAGCAAATCTGAGGACCACTGAAAAGCCCTCATTATAAACAAACCCCTCCATTTCACCCAGTTGCAGCCTGTCAGGCCACAATTCAATTAACATTTATAGCACTTAAACTCCCTTTAAACATGTACAAGTGCATGTAATTGTATCAGGATGGCAAGGCATGACTCAATTTTAGAACTGCACGTTCAGCGATTGCACAATTTTCCTACACACGAGAACAGTCACATTGCACTGATCTGCCTAACAGGAGGGCTGACTAATCAGAGAGCAGCTAAGTGTACTGCTGCTTCAGGTAGCACTATTTGCATACTAGTGGGAGGGATATGTAATTAATAATGGATCTCAATCACACATTTCATTCATAAATACAGTATAGCGAACAAGGGCCAGTTTAGACCGATATTACGATTTACTGCTGCAACCTCTCTGAACAGATCATGGAGTTAAATAGCAAACCTTGCTCCCCATGAAAAGGCAAGGAACAGTAAAGTAAAGTAATGTTCTAGTGCCAGGCATACTGCTAGATGGTACTGACTGCTGCCAACTACAACAACCTGAAACTTAAAAAAAGCTAGTACGTGAACAACCTGTAACTTAAAAAAAGCTAGTACGTGACTAAGGATTCTGGGAAATGAAAAACCTATCATTGCTTTTGCATCAGTGTAACCTGAAGCCATGAATCTTGCACGGATACCTGTTCCTAGCTTTGGCCATACTCTTGGACTTCCTCCTCTCAAACCGCTCTTCATCGGACGAGGAGGTTGTGTCGCTGCTGTGTATTGCATGCTTCTTTCTCCTAGGAAGGAAATAAAGATCATACAGTCACTAATACCCTAAGGGTGATGGCATTCTAGAAGGCTACAAGAAGTAGCGTCCCATTTTAAGCAACTCAGTACCCATATACAATTCTCACCAGAACACACTAAAGACATAAAAAAATGCAATAATAGACTGCCAGCTGCTACGATTTGTGTTTCTCAGTGCATTGTGCCTGAGTCTGAGCTTTCAGCCAGCGCTACACATTAGAACTGCTTTCAGCTAACCTATTGTTTTTCCTACTCCCATGTAACTGGAGGAGTCCCAAGCCGGACCTTGATTTCTTACTATTGAGTGCTATTCTGATACCTACTGGGAGCTGCTATCTTGCTCCCTTCCCATTGTTCTGCTGATCGGCTGCTGGGGGTGGGGGGGGATATCACTCCAACTTGCAGCGCAGCAGTAAAGTGTGACTGAAGTTTATCAGAGCACAGGTCACATGGCTGTGGCACCCTGGGAAATGAAGAATATGGCTAGCCCCATGGGAAAAACAGATTACAATGCAGGATTCTGCTGGAGAAGCTCTATTAACTGATGGGTTTTGAAAACAAAACAAACATTTTGCCATGACAGTGTTCCTTTAAAACCTAGTGCAGCATATCAACGAGGCTTCCATTGTAACAATCTATACCAATAAATCTTACATTTACTTATTAAAACTTTGTCATAGAGTACCTCTTTATTTTAAAAAGTAAAGATGTACAATAAAGAAAACCAAACACACTTTAACCCTATTCCTCAGTTGTAAGTATGAGAATAGCAAGTTTCACCAATGATTCGTCATCAATATATCTGATTAGTCAAACAAGTTAAATTAGTCTCTCATTAAAAGTTTTCAGAAATGTATTCCTCCATTATTTGTCACAGCAAAAAAACAAAAACAAACAAAAGGAATGTCTAATGTCTACAAGGCACAGGGGAATGGATTATAGCTCTCCACACAGAGTGAAATGACTTCAAAGAAATCATTGGTTTGCGACTCTTTCAGAAAGGCTCTAATTGAGCCGCAGTGACGAACCCCTGAGTATGGCACAATGAATTCATGCTAGAGGCGCTGTGCTTGATTTAAACATCTATAATTAAGGCTACGAGTATTGTGACTTCGAGACAAATCACAGAACAGCTTGTTTGAAAATGGCTGAATTGAACAGTCTAGACAAACTTCCCCAGTTAGAGTTGCTGCTGGCAATCTCATGTGGTGAAATTAAGAACAGCGGCCCCCTTTGTTTCTAGCCTCTTTAACACGGTCTTCTGAAAGAGACAGGAAAACAAAAACAAAGGGAAAGCTAAAACTTTGCAGTTCCAACCTCTCCAAATTAGGAAGCCAAAATTTAATATGGCTATCCATGGTCCAACATTAGCAGTCACCCTAGCTAGTGCAAGCTTTTATGGCCCCTATGTCGGACGAAGGCAACAGGCCTGACTGATATCTCCATACTATAGTTAAATATCACAAGGAAAGATATAGTTCTTAGTTGTTTTGTGATAGTAAACACTTGTGTTCATTGCCTCCAGGGCAGCCATCAGCCCCAATAAACCTTCTCCACCAGCTACAATGGTTTCCTCTGCCCCGAAAGCAGCTGTAAATGAAAGTGTTAGCCTGCCACCCAGGAAAGACTATCAAGGACATTTTTAACATACAATACTGCTTTAAGAATCAATCTGCACACTGCTGTAACAACTAATATGCTGGAGTGCACTGAGATGATTACATAAATCAAATACCGGATATGGCTTCTTCGTGCAGGAGATCGATGGGTATCGAACAAAGTGCTCTGTCTCTTCCTTTGATGTGCTGGTTCTAATAAAACATTTGAAACAGGTCTTAGCAAGTAAAATTCATGTCCAAGTATCTTCAGGCTGCTAAATCCTAACTTTAAACGTTAATACCAATATGCCCGTTGAGGACTTCCCAGTAAGCTTATATGTGCAGAATTTCCTTGCAGGATCAGGAAAACCAGTATTTAGTTGCTCAAGAAGCAAAAATATCTGCCCGCACATCAGCAGGCCCAGCCATACCGTATATATAAACTGCCCTATTCCCAATATTGTTCCTCCGTCCCTCCCACACAGTCATAGCAGCTTGCCATACACAAATGAGATTTGACATAATACCAATAGGAGGCGCTTGGTATCGCTCCACGGTTTTCCTTTGTCTCAAGTTATATGGCCGGTCGTTTTCCTCTCCTTCAACCTCGACTTCTTCATCTCCATCTTCTCCTTCTTCCTGGGACTCTGGAAACAAAAAAGTGACATGAGGTATTCCACTTATCTAGGTGGGTTCCGATTACTGTTACATCATTGGCTCACTTAAGACAGAATGGTGGGTAAATGGGTTCCTGTACCGAGTAGTCTATGAGGCGGTTGGGGTTCTGCCCAGAATGATGGGTGAGTCAAGTCAAGTCTCTATATAAGTAAATACTCCCTATTAAAGCACAATACAAACCATTTTATTTTTAAAAATCAGTGTATTCTTTAACCTCTTTAAACTTCCTAACATATTAGCACCCTAAGCACCACGCCTACACCCTGTCCCTCAGCCCCAATCGTGATTTTTATTTCCCTATTTTCATTATTTGGTTACTATATTCTAATTTTTTAGATGTTATTTTTATTATCAGTATGCAAGTAACAGGACTGCACCAAGGCTGTTTTGTCTCTTTCAAAAACAATACTTGGTATTCAGCCCAAGCATTTCCAGACAAAAGCCAGAGAAGGCAGGATCCTTCACCACTAGAATTGCAATGGTGGGACGCTTGATCTGCTTGCTCCCACCGCTGTCAGTTCCCTGCACTGGACTCCTGAGGGAGGGATCAGCATCCCAGAGTCCATCGCAGTGTTTTGACAGATGCCACAAAACCTCCTCCCTGTACCATGTCCCTGTCACTTGCAATAAAGTACTGCAAATAAAGTTAGGGAGCTGGCAAGTAAAGAGAATTTTAAGACCTCAAAAACAAGTATTTATTCACTTTAAGAGAATATAAACTGTTATTATAGTTTTATAGAGAAGCCGATGTCCCTCAATTTCTTTATACGTCCTGTCCCAGGGGCACCATACTACTAACGTTATTTAGCATAGAATACTCTCTTCCAGTGTCATCATATATACACCCAAACACATGGAAACAATTGTCCAGCATAAATTCATATTTTCAGGGCCATAATTGTGCAGGAGTATGCGCAAAGTGTGTCTACGGTATATTAAAAAGCCCTGGTAACATTACTGTTTGGGTGTACAGGTATGGGACCTGTTATTCAGAATGCTCAGGGCCTGGGGTTTTCCAGATAAGAGATCTTTCTGTAATTTGAATCTTTTTTTTGCACTTGAGTCAGCTAAAAATTATTTACCGTATATACTCGAGTATAAGCCGATCAGAATATAAGCCGAGGCACCTAATTTTACCTAAGAAAACTGGAAAAACCTATTGACTAATAATAATAATTCCAATAAAATTAGGATCTATCAATCAAGGAGCGGCATGCAGAAGAGAGCGCAGGGAATCGGGTAGCAGAGGGACTCAAGTATAAGCCGAGGGTTAATTTTTCAGCACATTTTGGGTACTGAAAAACTTGGCTTATACTCGAGTATATAAGGTAAATATTGATAAACCCAATAGGGCTGTTCTGCCCCCAATAAGGGGTAATTATATCTTAGTTGGGATCAAGTACAGGTACTGTTTTATTATTACAGAGAAAAGGGAATCATTTAACCATGAAATAAACCCAATAGGGCTGTTCTGCCCCCAATAAGGGGTAATTATATCTTAGTTGGGATCAAGTACAGGTACTGTTTTATTATTACAGAGAAAAGGGAATCATTTAACCATGAAATAAACCCAATAGGGCTGTTCTGCCCCCAATAAGGGGTAATTATATCTTAGTTGGGATCAAGTACAGGTACTGTTTTATTATTACAGAGAAAAAGGAAATCATTTTCAAAAATTAGAATTATTTGCTTCTAATGGAGTCTATGGGAGACCGGCTTTCCATAATTCGGAGCTTTCTGGATAACAGGTTTCGAGATAAGGGATCCCAAAGCTGTACTTGCTAATAAAGATGGAATCCTGGAGGCCTACTTCATTGTTCTTACCTTATCTAACTTGTATGCAAAGCCTTTAAAACTTTATTTAGAATGAAAAGCAACACAAAAGAACATTAGTTAGCGGAGTCTACATGGCTAAAAATACTTTTATGGCTAAATATGGATAAAAACGTATCATAAGTATCATAACCCTTACCTTTAGTTTAGCTCTATTATCTAGGAATTTGCCAAAACCACTATTTTGGGTTAGGCCAAACCCTGAATTCTTCGTAAAATATCTGCCCGAATACCGAACCACATTTTAATTTGCATATGCATACTTAGATGTGTTGAATAGAATTGTGCAATTAATTTTTTTTTTTTTTTTTTTACTTCTGTGATCACTTGACCAAAAGTCATGTGATTTTAAGGATTCGGATTTGGTTCAGCCAGGCACTTGTATTCGGCTACCAAATGCTAAACAGAATCCTGGATTCGGTGCATCCCTAGTATTATCACTTACAACCAACCAGGTCAGTTCCCAGTCTCAGTCTGCCCCAAGAAAACCACCACCCTGCCTTAGCATATAATAAGGCAACAAAATGACTTGCATGCATGGAGCTGATGATATAATTGGTATCACTGAGACCAGATGAGATAAAACATGTGACTGGGCTGTGAATTTAATTGGTTACACCTTTTTTGGAAGGGCAGAGGGATTAAAAAAAAGCAGACAGTTTGTCTTTTTGTAAAGTCAGAATTAAATCAATGCACTAAAGAAGTTACCAGGGGTAGCACTGGGGAGGGTAGGAATTCCTTTGGGTAGAAATTTCAGCAGGGCTAAAGGTTACAAAAGAAAATTATCATTGGTGTATGCTAGAAACCAACCAATACAGATAAGAATAAGGCTAAGCTACTATTACAAATGGAGGAGATAGTATTATTATTAGTATTATTATGGGGAACTTTAATTATCCAGACACTGACTGGAGTAATGGGGTGGCCAAGTAAGAAAAACCTAGTAGGTTTGTAAATATGCAAAATGGCAACCAACTAGAAATGATTCTCTTTTAGACCTGGCAATAATTAATAATAATGAAATTAACTAACATTTGTGTGGGTTAGCATTAAGGGAACAGTAATCATTACATGGTAAATTAAAAAATGTTGGCCTGGAATATATTTGTATATAGAACTGGAGCAAAAATGGAGCAAGATTTGATTGGAGCAGTGTCACTGGTAGAGTACTGCAGGGCCCTGTCTTGGACTATTGATGTTTAACTTTATTTTTTATAAATGACCTTGAGGTGGGCATTGAAAGCACTCTATTTCTATTTTTTGCTGAGGTTACTGAATTGTGCACAACTATAATTTCCAAACAGGATAAAACCCCTCTGCAGAGCGATTTGACAAAATTGGAAAACTGGGCAGCAAACTGGCAAATGAGGTTCAATGTGGACAAATTCAAACTTAGGAACTTTGGTAAAAATAATAGAAATGCGACTTCTTACCACTAAATGGTAGTGTGTTGGGGGGGTGGGGGGGATCCTTAATTGAGAAGGATCTGGGGGTTTTGTAGATAACAAGTTGTCTAATTCCAGGCAGTGTCATTCTGTGGCTACTAAAGCAAATAAAGTGCTGTCTTGTATAAAAAGGGCATTGACTCAAGGGATGAAAACATAATTTTGCCCCTTTATAGGTCCCTGGTAAGGCCTCACCTTGAGTATGGGGGGCAGTTTTGGGCTCCAGTCCTTAAGAAGGATATTAATGAGCTGGAGAGAGTGCAGAGACTGCAACTAAACTGGTAAAGGGGATGGAAGATTTAAACTATAAGGGTATGCCGTCATGGTTGAGGTGGTTTTCTCTGGAGAAAAAAAAAAAAAAACACTTGCAAGGGGACAAGATTACTCTTTCCAAGTATAATATCCAAGGCTATTGGAATCTCAAGTTAGTTAGTATAGATATTGGTATAGATTAGTGTGTAGATAGATCTGTATCTGTGTGTGTATATATGTGCATTGGGGTTTGTTTAGAGGGGTTGAACCTGATGGACTTTGGAGTTTTTACAAACCAACAAAAACTATGTAACTATGTAAACAGTATAGGTCTCGACAGACCCACAGTGGAAAAGATGGGCTGATGTGGAATTCTCCTGGGCTGGGCACTACTGGGAGATCCCTGGTAGGCCAATCCAACACAGGTTGACAAAAATGGAATAATTCCATGAAATTAACAGTCATTATTTGGGATGCACCCGAATCACAAATCCTTCATGAAAGATTCAGCCGAATCCCAAAATGAATCCAAATTTGCATATGCAAATGTGGTCATGTAAGGGTTAAAGAGAAGCGCAGAGCGACACATTTTCAACTATCGTGTTCATGATAAATTCATGTAACTTTAAAGGATTCAGAAAATCAGAATCCTGCCTTAAGGCCGAATCCCAAACTGAATCCTGTATTCCCTACATATTATTTCCTTAATTTGGATAACTTACCTTCTGAAACCTCCTCCTCGCCTTCAGTGGATTCCTCGTGGTGGTTTTTAATTGGGTAGCCACTTCTACGCAGGCTTTTTCTTCTCCTTTTAACACGCGAATACATGTCCATGTTTTCCTTAATTCATAAGAAAGTTAAATAATTTAACAGAGGTAACTGTTTAAAGAAACAGTAGCAACATTCAAAAGGTACAGTATTCTGCACAGACTCACCCCTTATTAAGTGCCCAAACAGGGAAGGAACATTACATTACATTATATTTTATTTACATTAAAACACATTTATTTGGTGTTACTGTTCCTTTATTCTTGAACCAACAAATGTATTTTTTTAGCTGTGATACTGGTGTGTAGGCGCCATCTCAGTGCATTGTGCTAGATTTTGGCCTTTCAGAAGGAGTCAGCGCTGCACAACTGAACTGCTTTCAGATAAGCTATTGTTTCTCCTACTCAATGTTTGTTTGCAGGTTGCAAAATGCAAAACAAGACTTGGGACTTAATGATGTGCAGGCCAGACCGCAACCTACGGGACCTAACTGAGCCTCGCTTTTGGCTTGGGTGTGGCGGCATCTATTTATAGGCGCATCTGCACTTCCCCACCCCCTCAGTGATGTCAGAGGTGGGGCAGGTTGAGATCTATAAATAGACGCAAAGCTGCGGGTCAACAAATAGTCAACCTGCACATCACTATTGGGATTCCCCTGTTTGGGTGTTATTCCTATCTCTACCACTTGGTGGTGAATGGGAGCACATAAAGCAATGCAAATGATTTGTGAATTCATTTTCATCATTATCATTTATTCATATAGCGCTAGCAAATTATGCAGCGCTTCACAATTAATTTAAACCAACAGGGATCTTAAAAAGTTTAAAAAACAAGGGTATATATTTTGAAATATACAATGCTGAAATCTTCTCCTGCCTTCAGGAAACCTGCTTTTTGGAAGGGTAACTGGCTATGGGGTGTTATACATGATGAGTGTCTTTTTCATTTGTGGTGAATAAAGCACTAAACTTACAAATTCTGTATCTGTCCACATCCTGAGCCTCTCGACCTCCCTGGATTTGCCGCTGCGCCTGATATTGATGTTGTCCATTTCCTGCAGTACAGCTTCAGCAGTGCTGGGAATGGGATCATGGCAGAGAGATGTTAGTATATCTACTTTGGACTTGAATAGTTGAGTAAGA
Source organism: Xenopus tropicalis (assembly GCF_000004195.4). Taxonomy (NCBI): domain Eukaryota; kingdom Metazoa; phylum Chordata; class Amphibia; order Anura; family Pipidae; genus Xenopus; species Xenopus tropicalis. The sequence continues at coordinate 145,492,968 of NC_030681.2, forward strand.
CACCTACTTCTACTAAAGGGAGAATAGAAGAAAAACTTAAAATGTCTTATAATGATTTTTTTTTTTTTCAGTGGCTGGAATGGTGGAAGCAAAGAGAATTGGAGTACTTCCATAAGCATGCAAAATAAATAAGGAAGATTAGCTGAAATGTTGCTAAAAAGGCATCCATCTGAAAACCTTGCCAAATGATCTAAGCTGATCGTTCAGTGTATATGACATAGTGTGTTCTTACTGCACTCAAAACAACAAGTATAGTTATAATGCTCTGTACCATTGAAGATAAAATCATTCTAAACGCAGAACTATCTTCAAGCGGTATCCAAAGATAATAATGATCTTTGTTGACGGTGGTTTTACAGAGCTGCATGTACAGGTAGGTAGATGTAGGGAATCTCTCGCAAGTACAAAACAGTACCTCTTGGCTTGGAAGGCAGATACTGATGCAATGAGATAATAACCTGTGGGAAAGTGCTGTGGGATAGCAGGTATAGTAGGGAGAGATGGTGCCTATAGTAGCAGTGGGATAATAGCCTCTGGGAAGGGACTGGGGCTGTGGGATAGCAGGTATAGTAGGGAGAGATGGTGCCTATAGTAGCAGTGGGGGATAATAGCCTCTGGGAAGGGACTGGGGCTGTGGGATAGCAGGTATAGTAGGGAGAGATGGTGCCTATAGTAGCAGTGGGGGGGGATAATAGCCTCTGGGAAGGGACTGGGGCTGTGGGATAGCAGGTATAGTAGGGAGAGATGGTGCCTATAGTAGCAGTGGGATAATAGCCTCTGGGAAGGGACTGGGGCTGTGGGATAGCAGGTATAGTAGGGAGAGATGGTGCCTATAGTAGCAGTGGGGGGGGATAATAGCCTCTGGGAAGGGACTGGGGCTGTGGGATAGCAGGTATGGTAGGGAGAGATGGTGCCTATAGTAGCAGTGGGATAATAGCCTCTGGGAAGGGACTGTGGCTGTGGGATAGCAGGTATAGTAGGGAGAGATGGTGCCTATAGTAGCAGTGGGATAATAGCCTCTGGGAAGGGACTGTGGCTGTGGGATAGCAGGTATAGTAGGGAGAGATGGTGCCTATAGTAGCAGTGGGGGTATAATAGCCTCTGGGAAGGGACTGTGGTATATGATGTATAGCAAGTAGAACAGGTGAATTACAGGTCCAACTGGGGTTAACAGTCGGTTTACCCCAAGTCTGAGCACCACCACCACTACAGTCAGTCCTATATTAATGTGCACACACAAATACCGCTATCCTTGGTGACACAAGCATGAATAAATGTTCTCAGTCTGACTCTCAGAGCAGCCACCTTACTGTATTTTAGCCCCTAGGAATACATACCTATTTACAAGCTGATCAAACAGCAAGCTCTGATTCAGGGTCTCGAATCTGTTACTCTTGGGCCTGCAGCTTCTTCGAACTTCCCCTCCATTAATACAGGAAAGATCATTACTTCCCTCCTTCTCCGCATGTCGGGGGTGACTTCTAAGAGCTAACACAAGAACATGCTATGTTAAAGCGACATTAAGAATTCCATAGGCCTTAGATAACAAAACAAAAACATGATAATCTCTGCCACTAACTGTACTGGGATGGATTCATCTTTTCAACATGGTACTGTTGCCTAAATTCACTTACCTGTTCAGACAGGCCCCTACAATTATCCCTTCCTGGATCTTCCTAAAGGCACCATCTCTTATTACCACCCTATACTGGGGTGCCTCAGCCCCCAGAATATCCCTGGCTAAACTGCAAAACTCTGAGTTCGAGAGGCCTAGCATCTCCAAACCTCAGCTTGTATTACCTCGCTTCAAAATCTCCCATTAGCATTAATGCAACAACTATTGAAGCACAAATAATTGGCTCCTTCAAAGGGCTCAAAAACCTGTTATACAGAGGTCCTAGAGGCCACAAGGACTAACCCTGCTTATGCCCTCCACAGCCCGCACTTGGAGAACAATTATACAAATGTTTTCTAAGGGCACAACCCACTACTCAAAACATATGCACAGTCCCCAACTGGAAAACCATCCCTGACCCCCCCCTTGCCTGGGCCAGATATAAATGTTAAATACCTTGGAGACATCCTAGAACACCACCAATATTCATTTAGTATGGCAATGCCCTTATATATATCAATTCTGGCCCAGGATAGCAGAGGTCAGTCAAAATGTAGCACTTATAATCCCAATGGACCCCCTAATATTTCTGTTAAATCAGGTCTCACAAAAAGCCCCCCCACAAGGGCAGAGCAAGCACTTCTGGGATTCCTTTAAATTACAGCAAAGAGCCTGAAAATTAAATTTACCCCCATCCATCACCCAGTGGAAAAATGCAGTAAACTCTAGTGTTCCTATGTACAGACCTGCAAAGAGGCTGCCCTGAGAAATTTACGAAAAATATGATCCCTATGACTCCAAGAGCATTACCCGAAAGCTGAATATGTTTGAACGAATATGACAAACTGAGAACCTCTCGCACCCCTCACCCCCCCACCCCCACCCCAAAAAGCCATAGCAGGAAGGGAACCCTTGGTACAAACTAAAACACAAGGGATGGGGAAGTTACTTTATTAAAGTTATCCGGTTACAGAGAGTAAGAATCAATACTCATTAACTACAGAACCATGGGTTTCCCTATTGCCCTACAATGTCACCTCAGGTTCAGCTATCATTCCAAATTATATTAGGTCTTTCTGTGTCTTATGTTGTTCAAGTTCAATAAACAGTTTCTAACTTACATGCAATAAATCAATAAAAAAAATTGTTCAAAAGAAAAAATTCCATAGGCATTTTTTTCCGCATTCATTTTACAGAGTCTCACTCTGCATTTCAGAAGTTCTGCTGGATAAGGGATTATACTTGTTACTGAAGAGAAATGCTATAGGCAGGGTTGAAAATTGCTCCTTTAAACTTTCATTACACACAGTATAAACATCCCAAATATTCGTTCTACTTACATAAACTACTGTGGCTGTTTGGTAATGTAGCACCAGTTTGAGACGATAACCTAAAATACAGAAGCAAATGTGTTATACACGCTCATCCTCCATTGGCAGAAACACTTCCAGTAGAATAATAAAGCAGTTTGGCACACTGGAATACATATGGGCAAAATATTAAAGCAAACAGTTCTTAAGAAGACTAACATTGCAATTAAATAAGGAATAAATTAACATTTAAAAAAAAAAACAAAAACATGCTATTCTGCATTTTATTAACAGGTATGGTAAATGGGGCAGTATGGCAGGTCGACTGTGGTGTGGCACGGGAGGGTTTAGCGAGGTCTCTGCAGGGAGCACTGGGCTATATAGGTAGGAGACAAATAAGCAATATGCCCAATTTGGCCTCAGGGAGGGCCCCATTGATATCTAACATTTTTATTAGAATAAATACATATTATAACCTTGACTTCCTGGTTGCAATACTCCAGCCCTCTCGCTGTTTGGCGGTATGAGTTTGGGGGCTCTCTTTACACACAGGTTCGGCATGTTTGCAGGGGCGTTTGGCAGGAGGGGACAAATGACTGTCACTCAGGCTACCGTCGCTGCAGGTTTCCTTCTGCAAAAAAAAAAAAAAAAAAATCAAAAAGTCAAACCTTGTAATTAAAAAACATGAAAAACAGATTCTGCTTCACACAGTTAGCAATCTAGACACAAAGATTTACAGTGCCCCTCTTACCCAAAACAAAATCCTTAGTGTTATTCTGTGTTTTGCTGCTGCAGCTCCTCTTAGATGGTCTAAAGATCACTAAACATATATACAGGTATGGGATCCCTTATCCGGAAACCCGTTATTCAGAAAGCTCCGAATTACGGAAAGCCGGTCTCCCATAGACTCCATTTTAATCAAATAATTTAGAATTTTAAAACGGATTCCCTTTTTCTCTGTAGAAGTAAAACAGTACCTTATAATTGATCCCAACTAAGATATAATTATCCCTTATTGGGGGCAGAACAGCCCTATTGGGTTTATTTCATGGTTAAATGATTCCCTTTTCTCTGTAATAATAAAACAGTACCTGTACTTGATCCCAACTAAGATATAATTACCCCTTATTGGGGGCAGAACAGCCCTATTGGGTTTATTTAATGGTTAAATGATTCCCTTTTCTCTGTAATAATAAAACAGTACCTGTACTTGATCCCAACTAAGATATAATAAACCCAATAGGGCTGTTCTGCCCCCAATAAGGGGTAATTATATCTTAGTTGGGATCAAGTACAGGTACTGCTTTATTATTACAGAGAAAAGGGAATCATTTAACCATGAAATAAACCCAATAGGACTGTTCTGCCCCAATAAGGGGTAATTATATCTTAGTTGGGATCAAGTACAGGTACTGTTTTATTATTACAGAGAAAAGGGAATCATTTAACAATTAAATAAACCCAATAGGACTGTTCTGCCCCAATAAGGGGTAATTTCATGGTTAAATGATTCCCTTTTCTCTGTAATAATAAAACAGTACCTGTACTTGATCCCAAGATATAAATAATCCTTTTTGGATGCAAAACAATCCTATTGGGTTTAATTAATGTTTTATTGATTTTTTAGTAGACTTAAGGTATGGAGATTCAAATTACGGAAAGACCCCTTATCCAGAATACTCTTGGTCCCAGGCATTCCGGATAATGGGTCCTATATCTGTACATACAACCTAGTCAGCATTATTTGTGTTAAATCAGTGGTTCTCAACCTTCCTAATGCCGCGACCCTTTAATACAGTTCCTCATGTTGTGGTGACCCCCAACCATAAAATTATTCCTAAGACCATCGGAAATATGTGTTTTCCGATGGTCTTAGGAGACCCCTGTGAAAGGGTCATTTGACCCCCAAAGGGGTCCCGACCCACAGGTTGAGAACCGCGGTGTTAGATTAATGGTAGATTAACGTGCCAGCCTTTAATCTGATAGGCAATGGCCTGTCACTAGCGGTAAAAGGTTTCCAACCCCAAAAATAAGAAGAATGTTCTTTATTCAGCGGATATCTGCCTATTGTCTACTTATTAATAACAGAACAATGAATTTTTAATCTTTACTCTAGAACTACTTTTTGTTTTAGCAACTTCCTCTGTTTGTGTTGATGAAGGCTGTCCAACTGGAGCCCTCCATGAAATATTATGGTCCCCTGACTGCTCAAAAGCTCCAAATGGCTTCCTTGGACAACATTATCATTTTATGAGACTCTGGCCCTGGAATGTGTTATATAGCCAATTGGCCCATTACATGGAAACAGTTGGACTGGTCTAGATCGCTGCAGAGCTCATATGCAAGGTCAGTAGAGCAGCCCTGGATCTATAGAGGCTACGGCAAGATGGCAGAAGCAAAGTATAGCTGAGCTGTTCATTATATACACACTATAAATCAATAAATATTGTAAATACTTAAACAGGACTACATTGTGTGACCAGTATCTATTTCCTATAGTTAAAACACCGCCTAGAAAGATAATGGTCTTGCTTTAAGTATGTTCAAGTGTTGAACAGACTGAGGGGGGTTAGAGTTGAGCAGCCAGAAGCACTAACAATAAACTGAATACATTTGTGTTCTCAAGCAACAAACACTAACAAACCAAAGCCTTGTTTTGTAACCAGTTGGCACACAGAGACCCATGGGTGGCATTTTACTCATAGGGCCTACAGGACACACAGTATTTTACATTCTCTTAGGGAGAATCATGGCAGTCTAAATTCCCTCTCCCAACTCCAGTCACATTCCCATTTAAGATTTAAACAACTAAAGGTTTACAAAGAGGTAGGCTAAAAATAATACACATCATGCTGTGACGGTTCTGTACCAGCCCAAGGCACCCAGAGCCCTATAGCAGGGCAGATCTGTGCCTCTGGCGATGCGCCCAGTAGCCCCCCATCTTTGTTTCTGCTGATTCCCAGAACATGCTCTGTGCTGCTGTCACTTACCTAAGATATATACAATATATAATTCACAATACAAGGCCTGTAATTAGTCATTATTTCAGATTCACATTACTTGGCAGCTCAGCCACCAGTGAATTCTGCATCACAATTCAAAAACCATCCCTGTAGCATCAGCTTCTATGACAAACAAAACTCATTACCTGCTTCGTGATTTCCAGCCTAAGCTTAGCTACTCAACAGCAGCCCAGAGCACACTGAGCATGTGCAGTGCCACCGACACTCAAAAGACGCTCTAACAAGATCCAAGAGTGGGCAACTTTAGTCCTGACTCATTACTGTTAGGCTTCTGGGTCTGCACTCAAAGGCACTTATTTTGGGGCAAAAACGCAGTGTGTGTATCAGCTCTGTGTGGTACAAGCCTTATGGGGCCACTAAACCTCTGGGTACAGTACAAGCACAAAGATCCTGCAGCCCCATTATTTGCCAATGCCTAAGCAATCACTGCATAAAATTGTCCAAATAGCTCACAGAAGGTCTGGAACTAGGGATGCACCAAATCCATGATTCGGTGCAGGATTCAGCCAAGATTCTGCCTTATTCAGCAGGATTCAGATTCCAAATCCACGCTTCTGGCCAAACCGAATCCAAATACTTAAAATCACCTGACTTTTTGTCACGTAAACACAGATGTTGAACATTTTTCTGCGTTCAGTGCTCTTTAACCCTTCCGTGTACTAATTTGCAAATGGACTCGGGGGTTTGGCTGAATCTGGGATTCGGTGTATCCCTATCAGGAACCCAAATAGTCTAAACCAGTGATCCCCAACCAGTGGCTCAGGGGCAACATGTTGCTCACCAACCCCTTGAATGTTGCTCCCAGTGTCCCCAAACCAGGGAGTTATTTTTCAATTCCTGACTTGGGGGCAAGTTTTGGTTGAATAAAAACAAGATTTCCTACCAAATAAAGCCCCTGTAAGCTGATAGGGTGCATAGAGGCTGCCTAATAGCCAATCACAGCCCTTATTTGGCTCCTCCATGAACTTTTATGGTGCTTGTGTTGCTTTCAAAGTCTTTTTACATTTGACTGTGGCTCACGAGTAAGAAAGGTTGGGAAACCCTGCTCTAAACAACCACTGCAATAAATTACAGCAGAGCCTCAGAACATACAAAAATGTACAATCCCCAGTGTGCCAGCCATACATAACACTGCACAGAATCTTTTGAATCCTCTATTAAACGCTGTATAAAAATCACTCATAAAATGTTACGAGATCGACTGACAAAAGCTTATTTGGCATAAGGAACGGGCGAGAGCCGTGCAATGAGCACTACATGTGACTGTAGGGGAGTCCTCATGTGAACTCAGGCTCTATGCACACGTATGGGAGAAGGTCCAGTTCTGCTAGAGAAGCGGATCTCAGCTCATGTGACTGTGCAGATATACATAGAACCTTCACTAACAGCCTGTAGCTTTCCTTCACTCTCTGCATTCGGCTGCTGTACTGCTACACATATGCACATACGTTTATATAAAGGGGAAGTATAGCTTACACAACTGCGTACAAAGTAACCATCTAACTTAACCATTTGGAAGATCACAAAAAAAAAAAACTTTTTAGATAAAGGGCAATATCTTACATTGTTTAAATGAATTAAAATGTACTTAAAATGGATGACCTCCCAAATTTTTTTTTTTTGTAGAATCCCCAATTTCTGTTTCTCAGGGAACCAGTAAAGAATGGAAAATTTAAAGTCAAGAAAATGCATTACATTTTATATATTGGTGGGACCACAAAAAACAGTGTAAATAAAGAATTTTTATTGTACAGGTATGGGATCGGTTATCCGGAAACCCATTATCCAAAAAGCTCCCAATTACGGAAACGAACATCTCCCATAGACATAATTTTAATCTAATAATTAAAAATGTTAATTATATTTTTCTCTAATAATAAAACAGTACCTGTACTTGATCCCGACTAAGATATAATTACCCCTTATTGGGGGCAGAACAGCCCTATTGGGTTTATTTCATGGTTAAATGATTCCCTTTTCTCTGTAATAATAAAACAGTACCTGTACTTGATCCCAACTAAGATATAATTACCCCTTATTGGGGGCAGAACAGCCCTATTGGGTTTATTTCATGGTTAAATGATTCCCTTTTCTCTGTAATAATAAAAACAGTACCTGTACTTGATCCCAACTAAGATATAATTACCCCTTATTGGGGGCAGAACAGCCCTATTGGGTTTATTTCATGGTTAAATGATTCCCTTTTCTCTGTAATAATAAAACAGTACCTGTACTTGATCCCAACTAAGATATAATTACCCCTTATTGGGGGCAGAACAGCCCTATTGGGTTTATTTCATGGTTAAATGATTCCCTTTTCTCTGTAATAATAAAAACAGTACCTGTACTTGATCCCAACTAAGATATAATTACCCCTTATTGGGGGCAGAACAGCCCTATTGGGTTTATTTCATGGTTAAATGATTCCCTTTTCTCTGTAATAATAAAACAGTACCTGTACTTGATCCCAACTAAGATATAATTACCCCTTATTGGGGGCAGAACAGCCCTATTGGGTTTATTTCATGGTTAAATGATTCCCTTTTCTCTGTAATAAGACAGTACCTGTACTTGATCCCAACTAAGATATAATTACCCCTTATTGGGGGCAGAACAGCCCTATTGGGTTTATTTCATGGTTAAATGATTCTTTGGCAGACTTATGGCAGTTAGATCCAAATTACAGAAAGATCCCTTATCCGGTCTAGAGCATTCTGGATAATAAGTCCAATACCTGTATATTGTAAATGTAAATGCTGTTTAAAGCAGTATCTGGCTGTTTATGGCACGTCTGGTTCTGACTCTAGAAACAATGGAGCACAAGTCAGCGGATTCACAAACCTGAAGAAGTGATTTCTGCTACATTGCTTCAAAAGTCAGACCAAGAGACGAAAAAGTGACAGAAAGACACTTTGATAAAAATTTATTTTGCAAACAACTTAAAAACCACTGAAAACATTTAATGAACATGTATTAGGAAGTTGTTTAGAACTTAGATTGTAAGCTCTACAGGGCAGGGACTTCCTTCCTACTGTGTCTCATACCACATGGCACTTATTCCCTGTGCATTTATATATATTTATTGTATTTATTTATTATATCACTTGTCCTCCCTGTGTGTAATTCTGTATATTGTAAGATTGTACAGCGCTGCGTATCCTTGTGGCGCTTTATAAAGTTATACATACATACAATTCATTGTTCCCCTTAATAACTATTTGTTGACATATACCCATACAAAGGTTCCAAAATGGAACTATTGGGAGCAAATAAAACTAACTTTAAGAAACCCATGACTGCTGGCCAAAAACATTTCACTTAAGCAGCAGTGTCCCTGGGCATACTTTAGGGTATAATTGCCCTTTAAATGGTGCTCGGTGCAGGTTTATGACAAGTATTTCCATATTCTGGCACAAGCAGGAAGAGTTAAGAAAGTGCAGCCAAGTCCGCGCTAGCACTGTAGGAAAGCTACGATTCCCACTTCCAACCATGACACCGATCATGGACATGATCTGCAGCCTGACTTGGCAAAATCCGTACTGGCAGCGGCACAACAGGCAGTAAGAGCCAAGAACACGGATATGTAGAGGCAGCACGCTGTAACAACAGGTACTATATACACCAGAGCCATAGTAACGTGCTTGCTAGTCGCAATGTTAGGAGCCAACGGAATCAAGACAATAAGCAAATCCTTAATCAGTTAAAGGGGAAGTAAACCTTAGAACAAAAGTTAGCCTAATGAAAGTAAATATAATTCTAATTAAGTTTCCAGTGTACATGAAACTTATTTGTAAATGTAACTGCAATCAAAAGCAGTATTGGCTGATCTTTTTTCTGCAATGCTGGTTCTGACTCTTGAAACGATGCAGCAAAAGTCATTCCTCCTTCAGAGAAGACTCCATTTTTCATAATGCCTTGCACACGTCCTAAATCGTAATCAGCAGGCTCCTGCTACATTTGTTTAATAGTCAGAATAAGCAGTGCAGAGAATGGCAAGGAACAGCTACTGATTTATATAGCAATGTTAGGTTAGAAACGTTTGGTCGGATAAGGATAAAATCTGCGCATGTATCCGAGTATCTGCCGATATCCTTGGGGCCTACAATGGGAGTTACTTTCATACGACCGGCGTCTGCCAACTATTTCATGTCATATTATGACATATCTAAACCAATAAAAACAAAACATTTGAAAATAAAGTATTGCCTAGCCAAGAATGTTGCAGTTCTAACCAGCATTCCCATAGACAGCAATGGCAAATATATTTGTTATTAAAGGAGAAGGTAAGTAAGCTTTATCAGAAAGGTCTATGTAAATACAGCCATAAGCACTCACAGAAACACTGCACTGAGTCCTCTATCAAAAGAAACAGGATTTCTTGTCTTTGTATTCCTGTGCCAGAGACACGCAGCTATATCCCTCTCCTGCTCCCCCCTCCCTCAAGAATGCTAAAAACTCCCTCCCCCCTTAGGAATGTGGATCTGAGCCAATCAGCAGGAAGCTGACTCATAGTCTTACTAACTGAGCATGTACACCGGTCTTGGTGCAGGAGCGAGGCATTATGGGAACTTTCATTACAGAGCTCAGAGTTTTTTTTTCCTATGAGGCTTCTGATCATCTGAATGGGAGAAATATGGGGAGACTTAAGGGCACCATTGAGAGAACTGAAGGTATGCCTGCAGCTTGAGATTAACTCTTTATCAAAGCCAGTCTTTGTCCATTGCTGTTCTCCACCCTGGTGGTTGAAACAATGTAGCAGAAGCCAGCCAGCTGACAGTCAGTACATTCAGGCAAAGTTGCCTTCTGCTACATTGTACAGAAAGGGACATGCAAATCCTGTCCCCAGTAGCAACTATATTTACACGTGACTTTAAAGGGGTAGAGAACCTTTAAATTAACTTTTAGTATGATTTAGACATTGATATTCTAATAATTTGCAACCAGTCTTCATTTTTTTTTATGGAGTTTTTTCAGCTATTTAGCTTTTTTTTTTTATTCAGCAGCTCTCCGGTTTGGTATTTCAGCAGGTATCTGGTTGCTAGTATGCAAATCACCCTAGCAACCAGGCAGTAGATGAACGAGTTGGGAAAATGAATAGATTAGGGCCTGCATAGAAAGATAAGTAATAAAAAGTAAAAATAAACTGTAGCCTTAGCAGAGCAATAGTTTTTTGGCTGCTGGGTCAGTGACCCCCATTTGAAAGCTAAATAATTCAAAAACTAAAAAAAAAATAAAAAACTACAGCAAAGTTGCTAGGAATAGGGTATTCTTTGTGCCTGTATGTTACCCAACCACTTAGATTGTAAGCTCTACGGGGCAGGGACCTTCTTCCTACTGTGTCTCATACAACATGGCACATATAATAATATATTTATTGTATTTATTTATTATAACACTTGTCCTCCCTGTGTGTAATTTTGTATTCTGTAAGATTGTACAGCGCTGCGTACCCTTGTGGCGCTTTATAAATAAAGTTATACATACATACATTCTATAACACACTAAAAGTTTACTTAAAGGTGAAGCACCCCTTTAAAACCATGGAAAATGTATAGTAAATGTAGATTAGAATCAGGCTGCCTTTCCCTATATTGGGGTTTACCTGCCCTATAACGCTCTGAGCCCATCTGGAAGGAGTAAGAAAGCAGTACAAGCAGTTCTGCACACAGCGCGTGGGGCTCCAGTGAAACCTTAGGTGACCTCTCCTTATTCAATCCGAGCGCAGATAGAATTTCTATCCCAGCTGTGCGGTCCCTGGCACTTACACTGTGTGCTTCCTCCATGCAGCCCAGAACCCATATAAACATTGTGATTAAAGGGACCCACACAGCCGAGTCATACTGGGAAATGTACAATGCCCGTGCAAGCCTCTATATAGGAGCATATAACTACACACAAGGTGGAGCTGAATAAACAGTCAGGGACATGGTAGGCTGAGCAGAGCACAGAAACCAGACAGACAACGTTCCACCTCCCAATGCACAAACACACCAAGGGGAACACCTTTGTATCTGAATTGCACAACAGACACACTCAACTTCTAAAGCCACAATCCCTGCTGAGAGGAAATTAAAGGGCAGCTTAACCCTAAACAAATTCCAGCTTGTGCTTCTCTAAAAGCATTGGGCTGCTGTATGCATACTCATGTACAGCAGCCTGCTGGGGTTTGTATCGAGAAGTGTGTTGGATTTAACATATAACCAGGTAAATCACTGCCATTTAAAGCTCAAGGGGACAGTGGAGCAAAATTACAGAGACTGGCACATATTAATCTGCAAGGGTGCCAATATTTACATGTATATCTGTATTTCTAAGGTGTATGGGCTACCATACTGGCTGCTTTGCTTAATAAAGTTCTGAAAACTCTATTAGGCCATAATGCATGTGGTTATAGAGGCACAGAGCACCTACAAGCATTCACTTGCTTCAACATAAGGTATTTACATTGTGACAAATGTATGTGATTAAAGTCAATAATTCAACCTCTAGGGCTATGGGGCAATTTGGTGAAAATGTCCAAAATCAACCCCGCTGTCTCCAAGTGAATTCAATGAGAATCACATGATCAGTATAAAACCACTCAAACAAGTGACCAAATGTGAATACAGATGATAAAGTGACTACGGAACCAATAAACAGCATATCCCAAAAGCCAAACACCAAAGCTGAGCATTATAGTTAGATTTAGATTGCCTTTCCCTCAAATAAAACGTATTGTGTTCCCCTCTGAAATGGAAGCAGGAGTTTTACAGCCGAACAGAAACAAGGACACCCATCCCAACAACAATAAATCACTACAATGCTTGGAGCAGAAGCACTGCGGGGCCCCTATGGTTACTATCCAATAGAAGTTACAAGCTTGAGTCACATGACAAAATAACAAAAACTGTAATAGAAAATAAAAATTACAATCAACTGTATTATTAGTATTACTGACACTACTTATATAGCGCCAACAGATTCCACAGTGCAGTACAATAATCTTACAAAAATCAAACTAAGTGTCAACTGCACAGTGAATTTACCCCTTTATTTGGCAATTCTATTCCTTTTCTATTATAAGCCACTGGTCTAACAGCTGTGATTACGCTGAGCTGTAGTTCCGCAAGAGCCAGAGAGCCACAGCTCGCAGAGTAGAACTACACACAATAAAGGAGCAAAGTCAGGATTTCGCAAGGTGGTGCTGCATTTCCAGGAAGTGGGCACTAGGGGTCGCCGCACCAACCTGCTCAGCAGCTGGCCCTTTGTTTACACTGGAGGCTGAGTTATGCGCTGCCCCCAGATGAACTTGGATGCTGTAAGTAAAACCCAGATTAACATGCAATCCAACTGAAAGCTCTGTGCTGCCTTGTGTCCTCGGCTAGCAGGACCAAGGGCCCCACCTTCAGAGCCCGGGTTTAACCCCTTCCCTGCTGGAGGTACAGGTAACCAGGGTTGGACCGGGCCAATGGGACACCAGGGAAAAAAAACCCGGTGGGCCCCGCCAACCCAGACCCAATCCGAAGGTCTGGCTCTCCCCCCCGATCATGGTTAAGTAAAAGGTATGCACACTCAGGGGTGGGTGGTCGATCAGCAGGGGCCCAGGGGTGTGTGGGGGTCCTTAGGGTGGAAGACCTGATGGGCCCCGCACACCCCAGTCAGACAGTAACACAATGTACTACATTACCTCTCTGAGGGTTTTAACACCAATAAGCACATAATCCTATTGGCCAAAGTAGCACAGAGAGCCAGAGGGAGCCAATCACAGCACCATTCAAAGCTCCGGGGGGCCTCTGTACATATTACACAAAATCCCCATGCACCAAAACTTCTAAAATATGTGAGGAATGTGGAAATAAATCAGTATATAAATGGGAGGGAAGGCATTATATGTTTGTAGAACTCCCTGGTACTCCTGAAATCCTTATATATGAAAATGGGGAGAACACTGTTGCCTATTCCAAGAGTCCCACAATAATATAATATATTGATATAATACATTATATTTATATATAAAAAGAAAAATACTGCACTCACAGGAACTTCTAAAAAAAAAAAAAAAAAAAGGTTTATTTACAAAAGTTTGCTAATTTGGCACTTTTCTTTTTGAGAAGTTCCTGTGAGTTTGGTACACTCTCTCTTTATAATTTTCTTTACCTGCACCGGGACAGTTGGCCCTACAGTTAAGGGCAGTGCCCCTCTTTGTTCTTTATATATATTTTCATATTCTGCACAGTAACACATCCTCCCTTATCAGAGCCTGGTGACCAATCAGAAAATGGTTTAGAGCAGTCTGATAAAGGCCAAGTACACCTTAAATACAAGAAATGAAAACTTTATATCTACTTGAATGGCTTTTAGTGCTGTGGACTGAAAAATCAATGGGCCACAGTGCCAGAGCCATAGATTGTACATTTCCAGCTGGTTCTTTCATCTACGCCAGGGTGATAATTTGCATGGCAACAAGCAAAACGGAGGTTCAAAGAGACACCAGTGTTTAAGGGTTAAAAGCGAATGTCTGATTGGCTACTGAAACCAGCGACCAATCCCCTGCTGTGCCCCCCACCCAAACAAGTTAGGAGAAATCCAGGGACAGGCAGCCTATCAAATCTCATACATGATATAGAGCAGCTCTGCCTTGGGGAGATACCGCCTGTGACCAGAGAGGGCGCTGTATCAGCTCCTTCCCAGACAGACACAAACAAGAACTTTTGTTCTTCCCTGGCAGATTGCATTTAACCCCCCTACACACACAGTACCCTGCATGTACTGCACCCACACTACTCACAGCTGCTGTGCCCAGGGCACTCAGTGCCCACACACCAGCCTCACTGTCTCCACACCCAGTACAATGAATCTATTCCTCTCCTTACTAGGGCTGAATCTGATTGGACAGCAGGGATGCCAGTGTGTGGGTATGGGCAGACATACAGATGGGTGAAGCCAAAGCACAATATGTTGGTTTACCCTGCACCTGTGGCACCCTGGCACCTACTCAACTCCAGTTCCTACACTTATGTACTGGAGGGGCCACCGATCTAGACTGGGCACTAAGCAGACTTTAACCCCTAAACCTCTGCCTTCTACCAATGCCACCTTTATACCCAGGCACCCAATTACAGTCTATTCAAAGAGTTGTGGCCCCAACAGAGCCCATTTGAAAACAGGGCACAAAGGGCCACAGGGGCCCAGGGTAAGTGCCCTGTACATGAAGCCCACTATAAGGGCAGAGGTAAAAGGGGGTCTCCTGGGTGGGGGTGCTATTGGGCAGTAAAAGGGGTGCAAGCACTGTATTTGGACACACTGTGGGTGCTACTATATTAGCCTCCCCTCCCCCCATGAACCTACCAACAGTCTGAAAGCCTGTAAAGGCTGCTGAGAGTTGTAGTTGAGCCTGTAAAGGCTGCTGAGAGTTGTAGTTGAGCCTGTAAAGGCTGCTGAGAGTTGTAGTTGAGCCTGTAAAGGCTGCTGAGAGTTGTAGTTGAGCCTGTAAAGGCTGCTGAGAGTTGTAGTTGAGCCTGTAAAGGCTGCTGAGAGTTGTAGTCGAGCCTGTAAAGGCTGCTGAGAGTTGTAGTTGAGCCTGTAAAGGCTGCTGAGAGTTGTAGTTGAGCAACAGCTGAAGTGCCCCAGTTGAAGAGAGTTACACAGGGAGGCAGAGAACCAGAACAGAGAACAGAAGGTGAATTAAAAGCAGAGAGATATATTTAATAAGGGAATTTCACAGCAGCCCTATGAACATACACCGACACAAAGACGCCACTTGTATGACTGTCAACAGATCCGTCAAGCGATCCCGGCAGCTCCCCGCCTGCTGTTGCACTACAATTCCCAGCATTCCCTGCCAGCCTTGGAATGTCACTTGCAGCGGGAGTTGTAGTAGAACAACAGCCGGGGCGCAGCACGCCGCTTATCCTTGAACTACAGCCACGTAGAACAAGTGCGGTAACAGCTCTCCCCGGCTCCCCTCTCACCTTTGCCGGCTTCCCGGCGGGCCGGGGCCGGTTCTGGCTGGAGCGGGTGCGGGATGAGATGAACCTCTCGTCTGAGCCTTTGAGCAGAGCGCTCCGCCGGGTCCCCACCATGTTCCCAGCCTCGCTGCCCTGTCACCCTGCCCTGTTCCTATCGGCTGCCCCGGGGCAGCGCCACTCGTTGTCTTTCTCTCCCTCGGATCAGGCACAGCCGCCGCCGGCCGCCATTTCCCTTTCTCTCCTCAGCCAGACGCGCCGCTCTTTCCTCCACTCTCTAGGTGGCGCTATTAGCCAACAACTCTATGGTTGTTAAATGCCGGGTGTCACATGACTGGGATGCGGAGCCGCCCGGAGCCATCTTTCTTTTTGGCAAAACAGTTAGTTGTATACACGTTCGATAATTTGAAGAGAACATAATGTACATGATAGAGATCAAACAGTAATGTACATGATAGAGATCAAATAGTAATTTTGTGCTCGGAGGTGACGTTTCATATCTACAGAGGGCCACCAAAAAAAAAAATTCCCATGAATTATGACTTTTCAAAGTCATAATATCGACTTTTTAAAGTCATAATTATGAGATTAAAAGCCAGAATTATAAGTTTAAAAGTCATAATTTCGACTTTTTAAAGTCATAATTTTGAGTTTAAAAGTCATAATTTTGAGTTTAAAAGTCATAATTTCGACTTTCTAAAGTCATAATTCACCAGAATTAATTTTTCTTGATGGCCCTAGTCCTCTTCCGTACATATCTATATATTATGCTCTAGAGACACACATAATGACGGCTGCGCTGTAAGAGAAATAAGTGCAACCACAGCAAGTGAAAACTTGCAGGCTTCTAAAACAAAGCCTGGCCCCGCCCCGCCGTGGCTGCTTTACGTCACTGCCAGCAAAGGATCCAATTTCATCTTCGAGGGGGCGCGCATGCGCGAAACGTGTTGTACGCAATAGGCGCTTGTTATTTTTCTGACGTCGCTTCCCACTCTGAGTCCGGTCGGACTGGGGCTGTAGGAGACGTACTGTGGCGATGGTGAGTGCCCTTGGGGGCGGGGCTCAGTTTGTTGCGGTACCGGGAGATACAATCACACGGATAATAACACAGCACAGGGTTAGGGGTAAGGTGGGCCATTTATGCACCACCCGAGTGGCTTCTACTGCCTGTTACTGAGTAGCCTGGGCTTGTATTGGGCTCTGCAGGCCCGAACTGACGGGCTGATGCTTGTGGCTCCCTGTCACACCCTGAGTGTTAGAGGGGAGATACTTCCCTTACCCACAATGCACTGAGGCTAGAGTTGCCTCCTTTTATGGGGGGGGGAATACTGCTCTTCCTATGGTTATTTCTAATTAATAACATTGGGGTCAGGCAGCGGTGTTTAGTGACCAGGTAGCAACCATCTAGGGGGTAAAGGCACCCTCTACAGCTTTAGGGGTGCAGAAAGGTAATATTTGCTCCTGTACAGAGTGATTGCACAGATTGGGGGGCTATTACTGGGGGACCCCAGTGCAAATAGTGGATTACTGATGGGCATGCCATGTTTAAATAAAGTTGGGGCAGGAAAAGACTGGAAATGTTTTGTAATGCTAAAAAGAGCAGATCCCAGAGAGGCTGGGACTGTCAGAAGTAAAGATGGGGAGGGGGACCCGACTGCCTGGGGGGCAAATATTGCAACAATATGGGGTGTTTGGACTTCTGTGATGGTATGGGTGGGGGGGGGGCAATACTTAGTAACACAGGTTGAAAAAAAGATATACGTCCATCACCTATAACCTGCCTAACTGCTAGTTGATCCAGAGGAAGGCAAAAACCCCATCTGAAGCCTCTCTAATTTGCCGCAGAGGGGAAAAAATTCCTTCCTGACTCCAAGATGGCAATCGGACCAGTCCCTGGGGCAACTTGTACTGAGAGCTATCTCCCATACCCCTGTATTCCCTCACTTGTACTGAGAGCTATCTCCCATACCCCTGTATTCCCTCACTTGTACTGAGAGCTATCCCCCCTACCCCTGTATTCCCTCACTTGTACTGAGAGCTATCCCCCCTACCCCTGTATTCCCTCACTTGTACTGAGAGCTATCTCCCCTACCCCTGTATTCCCTCACTTGTACTGAGAGCTATCCCCCCTACCCCTGTATTCCCTCACTTGTACTGAGAGCTATCTCCCCTACCCCTGTATTCCCTCACTTGTACTGAGAGCTATCCCCCCTACCCCTGTATTCCCTCACTTGTACTGAGAGCTATCCCCCCTACCCCTGTATTCCCTCACTTGTACTGAGAGCTATCCCCCCTACCCCTGTATTCCCTCACTTGTACTGAGAGCTATCTCCCATACCCCTGTATCCCCTCACTTGTACTGAGAGCTATCTCCCATACCCCTGTATCCCCTCACTAGTACTGAGAGCTATCTCCCATAACCCTGTATTCCCTCACTTGTACTGAGAGCTATCTCCCCTACCCCTGTATTCCCTCACTTGTACTGAGAGCTATCTCCCATACCCCTGTATTCCCTCACTTGTACTGAGAACTATCTCCCCTATCCCTGTATTCCCTCACTTGTACTGAGAGCTATCTCCCATACCCCTGTATTCCCTCACTTGTACTGAGAGCTATCTCCCATAACCCTGTATTCCCTCACTTGTACTGAGAGCTATCTCCCCTACCCCTGTATTCCCTCACTTGTACTGAGAGCTATCTCCCATACCCCTGTATTCCCAATAGTGTACAAGGCATGGGGAGCGGGAACTTCTGGGAAAGCGCAATTAAACTGATACACTAAAAAACTACTTTTCAAAATATTAATATACATTCCATGCTCCCTATAGGCCATGTTGATTGTTTTTCACTAATAGGGTTGCTTTTGTAATTAATTGTAACTTGAAGTTCCTAAACCTGACTGTCCCTTCTTTAACTGTCAGTGATAGCTTCTAATGCTATTGGACTCCTGCTGCACAAGTATGGCAGCCCCCTCATAGAGGGACATGGGGGATCAGATAGGAATGGAAAAGCATTGGGGAAATACTTTCAACGCAAAATGATAAATAGCATGCAAAGTCAGGGTTATGATAGATGTAAAAAGTGGTTAAATTCTGTTGTCGGTGTCTCTTTAATGCTGAACGGTAAAAGAAGAGCGCGTGTAACCCAATGGAACACGTGCCCCACGCTCCAAACTCATTTCAAACATGTTGCTGGCATCACATTCAAAAGAAGTCTCTGTACTATATTAATAAAAATAGGGTTTAAATCAGGGATCCCCAACCTTTTATACCTGTGAGCCACATTCAAATGGAAAAAGTGTTGGGGAGCAACACAAGCATGAAAAATGTTCCTGGGGGCGCCAGTAAGAGCTATAATTGGCTATTTGTTAGTCCCTATGTGGACTGGCAGCTTATAAAAGGCTCTTTTTGGCTTTACATTGGGTTTTTATGCAACCAAAACTTGCCCCCAAGCCAGAAATTCAAAAATAAGCATCTACTTTGCGGCCACTGGGAGCAACATCCAAGGGGTTGGGGAGCAACATGTTGCTTATGAGCCACTGGTTGGGGATCACTGGTTTAAATGATCTGCAAATAAGCCCATTCTCTTTTTATTTACGCTTTACTCACTGTCCCAAAGTTCTCTTGGAAACGGATTTGATATATAATGGTGGTGGGCTAGAATTCTTCTGTCTTTTATACTTTAACTATTATTTTAATGTATATTATCTATTTTATTTGTGTAAAGCTGGGCATACCATGTAAGAGTCGCTCGTTTGGCGAATTAGCCCCATATTACACATCTTAGTCGGGTATATCAGGAGAAGATCTGCATCTTCCAACTAAGATGCGTAATATGGGGCTAATTTGATTGTTTGGCCCTAGGGGGTACAAGCTGTCGGAGCGAGGATCAAACAAATTGGTCAGACAGTAAAATCAAACCTGCCCAATTAACACCTGGGTGGTTTTCATGCAGATGTTGGCTGGGGAGGGCCCCCATACACGGGCAGAAAATCTGCTGAATTGGTCTGAAGGGCCTGAACTGCAGCATAAATCTACCCATGTATGTCTGTTATCTGCCTGTATCTGTCATTTATCTCTCTGTCTTTATTTATCATCTGTCTGTCCTGTATCTATCTATCTTTCTATATTTCTATCAGGATCCTAAAATATCAGGTTCCATAAATATATGTACGGGGGGTGAATATGTTAACTCTTTGCATGTCTTGACTGCAAGGAGCAGTGATATAAATTCATCAGTCGGATCAACAATCACATTGCCTTCTATTCTTGCGAGTGGCATGAAAATATTTACCCCCCATTTCTAGGCTGCTGCTGCCATAAGAACGCAGCAGAGTCAGGTTGTGAGTAGAAATCCAGCATGTGATTTTCTTTGGAAGAAGAATAGAGCAGCAGGATTATCACCTTGGGACGAATACAAGGCGTTCCCTAGGAGGGATCTCTGTACTCAGCCTTCGCATTGCAGGTTCTTGTCCCGGCTGATCGCTGCTCTGTATTCTCCCAGGGACTTTGTATCCAGGCTCATTAGCCGGGCAGCAACAACTCAGCAGAAACCTGATAACTGTGACTCACAGCTTGGGAAACCCGCGTGTGTACTAGAAACACAGGCACCTAAAAATATTCAGAGAAAGGTCCCTAAAGGGCAATGACACACATGGAGATGAGTCGCCTCTACTGTTGGGAACTAATTTTCTGCAAATGTTGGGAACTAATTTTCTGCAAATGCTTTTCCACCAGCAAAAACGCAGTGGGGAGTAAATACAGGTCGCTTTGGCTTTGTGGAGTCGCCCGAAGTTGCCTCGCAACACGTGCCATTGCCCTAAGCAGACTTGGTTACAAAGTAGCACAGCAGGGAATCCTGCACATATTTCCTATGAATACTCTGCACAGCAGAAGGGAAACATGTATTTGCTACACAGTTGTCAGCCCAGGCTGCTGTATGTATCTTCTGTTCAGCTGAACTGCCACTAATAATTGCACAATTGGGTTGCACAGCAGGAAACACTATGACTGGTTGGGGGGGGGGGTGAAATAGTGGAAATGTTGCAACTTTTTTGCCGAATCATTCCTAGGGTAATACTGGTGCAGTCAACTTTTTGTTTTCAAGATTTTATAGAAATATATCTCCCAAAACCGCCCCAGCCCGGGGTAGCTGCGTTCCTCTTCCTTCTCTCATCTATCTTTGGGATCCCGGGGCCGGCGTATGCGCAGTAGAGGGAGAAAGCTGCCGTTTTTTTTACTGCACAAGCGGCGCAAAGACAGAAGAAGGAAGAGGATCTCTCTCTCGCAGCTACCCCGGGCTGGGGCGGTCTTGGGAGATGTATTTCTATAAAATCTGGAAGACAAAAAGTTGACTGCACCAGTAATACCCTAGGAATGATTTGGCAAAAAGAGTTGCATAAGTGCATTAAACCAGGAACCCTTTCTAGTCAAGTATTTTTATTTTGTGGTGTTATCTTACATAGTTACATAGGGTTGAAAAAAGACCAGTCTAGTGCTGGGCGGTATGACCAAAAATTTATATCACGGTATTTTTCAAAATTATATCGGTATCACGGTATTTGACGGTATTTTTTTTTCCCCCATGCATGATTAGGTGACCACCCCAAACACCCGCCACCCGCACCCCCCCCGCCACCCCAAACACCCCCCCATCCGCACGCAGCCCCCCATCCGCACGCACCCCCCCCACCCCAAACACCCCCCCATCCGCACGCACGCACCCCCCCCACCCCCCATCCGCACACACACCCCCCACCCCAAACACCCCCCCATCCCCTTCACATAAATATAACCCCCCACCCCCCCCAAACACAACCCCATCCCCTTCACATAAGTATAACCCACCCCCACCCCAAACACCCCCCCATCCCCTTCACATAAATATAACCCCCCACCCCACCCCCCCAAACACAACCCCATCCCCTTCACATAAGTATAACCCACCCACCCCCACCCCAAACACCCCCCCATCCCCTTCACATAAATATAACCCCCCACCCCACCCCACCCCCCCCAAACACAACCCCATCCCCTTCACATAAGTATAACCCACCCACCCCCACCCCCACCCATCCCCTTCACATAAAATATAATTACTGGCCAGGCACCCCCCGACAGCTCACATTGGTATCCGACTCTGAATGCGTCCTAGCGATGGCACTTTTGTAGAGTGTGCGCGCTGACGTCACGTGCGCGCTGACGTCACGTGCGCACCCGGAAGTATTCAGCACACCGGTATGGGGGTATGTAGAAAATTCATATCGGTTTCAAAAAAAAAAACGGTGATCGGTTTTTACCGGTATACCGCCCAGCACTAGACCAGTCCATCAAGTTCAACCCATCCAAGTAAACCCAGCACACACAACCCACACCTACCAATCTATACACTCACATACATAAACTATATATATATCTTGACCTTATTAAACCCTTGAACATACATTCCCAGCTTAACTTTGGACTTTTCTACCTCTTTTATATTCAATATAGTTCAACTCAGTATTTAACAAATGATAGTAATTGTTTATATTTTATTGTTATATATTTTATTGTTTTGTTCAGTGCCCTAACTAGAAGTTGGTATATTTTTCCCAATTGTTATCCCTGTGTTTATTAAAAAGGGTGAACCCTTAAACAGTTAGTGCTCAGAGTGCTCTTCTGAGCCCTTTTGCCAGGCTACAGTCAGCAGAAAATTACATTTGTGATGTTGCTCTGCTTAGAAAATAGAGTTGGTGAGCAGAGAAGAGTCATTCGAATTTCAAACTACAGCACCACCTGCTGTTCAGTTTTCGGTGACTGGCTACAGTCCGTAGAAAATGAAAGGGGTTGCTCAACTTTTAGTATAATGTAGAGAGTAATATTCCGAGACGATCTGCAATTGGTCTTCATTTTTTATTATTTGTGTATTTTTTTTTTATTTCACTCAGCAAACTTCCTGCTCACCACTTAATACGTTTGGTCCGGGTCTGATAGAAAATTAAGTCAGTCAAATGTAATGTAAATGTAATTACTGTGTAATAACTGCTAATATCTTCAAAACTGGAAGAAAAAAAAATAATGTACATGTCAAAAGTGCTCAGATAAGTATTTGAGGGTTTTCATTGCCTTTAAACCTCATTATTTTCCTGGGAAATTGAGAAGTTGGCTGAATTGGAAATCACATGATTTATTTATTATCATTCTGTATTAGCCTGGCTGCGTTGTTCTGAATGCCGGTAACCCAGTCTGAATGAGTCACATTTTGTGCAATTGTATATAAAACAGCGTATTGGTTTTTCCCTGTGCCTTGTGCGTTGCAAAGTCCCAAGTACGGTGGATGGTGAAATGATTAGTAGCTGCCAATGTGAATGATGCCCTCTGTTCATACTTTCTCCTTTTCTGTTTTAGGGAGAAATGATTCCAAGATGAGGGAAGCAGACAAACTAGACAACATGAAATCTCAAGACAGGTAAATTTGACTGCAGCTCTCTGTTCTGTGCTGTCTGTTCATGAGTCACATTTATGGGTTAAATCATTCTTCCCACCTAGCACCAGGGCATTACTCTGCAACAAGCAATCAGCTGATGTATGTTATGGTTCTACCCCAACATATCTTGCCTTTTGACAAATTCCAAAACAGTTGCAGCAAATATTCTCATGCTGTATAAGGCATGTTTTTGGTTTTCTGTAACATTTATTTTCATTAACTAATGTTTTGTATTTTGTTTTAAAGGGGTTTCAGGTCGGGGGGCCGGGGAAGTGAGAGGAAGAGGTGCGACTCCTTTGTGAACAGTCTGTTTGAAGAGGCAGAGAACGCTGGCGCTCTTATTGCTTCTCCTGAGGATGAAGACAGCAATGTAAATAGACAACCTTAGGGTCACTGTACCTCCTGCTGAGTGGTGGGAAATACCTATTCAGGCATAGATTTATGGCTTCTTGCAGTCAGCAAGCCAACCCAGCGGTGAAGCTGAGGGGAGTACCCATCTTCTATGTACCCACACTGTACTGCATAAATACCTGCTCTAGGAGAGGGGGTCTGCCTGGAGGGCTGGATATTAAGCCGCTTGTAATGGGATTATAACACAATAGGAGGGTTATAGTAGACAAAGGCAGCCTGGGCAAAGCTCATTCTATACCCTCTATAAGGTTACATCTTACTGCCCCATTTTCTCTCTTTGAAACACTATAAACAGCTTTACAGGGTCCTGTATCTGGTTAAACATAACCCACTGGCAAAGTAGTTAGACTAACCAGTAGTTTACCTGCTGATGCTCTTGGGGTTGTGGAAGTCTATATACAGTGTGATCTGACTGGCTTCATTCATCTCTTATAGAACTAATCGCATTCAGTTGGGTTCAGCTGTTTGCTGTTTCACTTGAGCAAATTTAGTTGAAGGAGTGGTGATAGCCTAGAACAAGCAGTGTCTGCTTATATACAGACTGGCACGCAGCATTGTAACCTGCTGCCATTTGGCTTCCTATAACCCTTCCATATGGCAGCAGATTGAGAGGCTGACGAGTGACTGCCTGCCATAACTCTGTTCCACTTGAATAAATAGACTAGAGGGAAACTGCAAGTGACCTAATAAATTGGCACTCCCGCTAGTGATTTTACCCTTCCCACCTACTTCTAGAAATGCTTGCACTTCCCTACTGATAGCATTAGGGCTAGTGGCGTATATTAGCTTTCTTCTATAGAGTGAATCTTTCTCTTACTGCAGCCTTGTTTATGCCCATGTCTTTCTCTCATGCAGGCCGACGTCATCATCAAAATGTGGAAAAATGGCTTTACAATAAACGACGGGTATCTCAGGGATTATAGCGGTGCTGAGAACCGGCAGTTCATGGACTCCGTGCGCAAAGGGCAAGTGGAATTGATGCCTACTAATTGTACACTTAGTGGTCATAGCCCAATCTAGTGTATTATTCTGATGGCAGTCAGTAAAATACTGGGGTGACTTTCTTGATGGAGCCTTTAGTCATTAAAGGGAATGTAAACCCTTAAAGCAAAGCTGATACCTAGTTTTCGAGATATTAGCAGTTTTTACAGTAGTAATATATGAAATTTGTTAGCAGAAACTTTATAAAGGTAAGGAAGCACTATTTAGACAAAATAATTTAGCGACTCATTTCAGCAATGGAGCATTTATCATATGGGCAAACAGTCAAACCAAGGGTTTCCTTGTCCTTTTATAGAAATTGCTAAAGTGCTTAGAAGAGTGCTGAGAGCAATTTTACAATAATTTTATTTTGAGGGTTTACATTACCTTTACCTATCAAATGCTTTGCATGCTGGTCAGCTTACCTTTATGTACTCTGCATTGCTTAGGGAGCTTCCTGAGGAGCTACAGAAAACATTTGATAAAGAAGAGATTGCTGTCAACGTGGAAGACAGAAAGAACGAAGAATATTTATTACGAAAACCCAATATTGATGCATTCTCAGGTCTAGGGCACCGACTGGGAAGGTAATGGCAGTGTGTGTATAAACAAAATATACAGTGTACAGGGGTATATTTATCATGCTGTGTAAACAGTGGAGTGAAACATTACCGGTGATGTTGCTCATAGCAGCCAATCAGATGCTTTGCTTTGGTTTTCTAACTGTTGAAATCTAATTGCTGATTGGTTGCCCTGGGCAACATCCCAAATAATGCTTCACTCCACTTTTTACACAGCATGATAAATATACCCCTATGCCCATCTCAGGGCACTTCTCTTGGAATTTAGTCTTTTGTTGTGGGCTTCGCAGCAATGGGAAGGTGCTGCCATTTTTTAATTTTAAAGTGAAACTATAATGTTTGGTATCTAATAAACATCAACTGACAATGCATACAATGCCTCCAACAGCGCCGCGCCAAAAGTCATTACCAAAGACATGGAAACATGCAATGAGCAGAGTCTTCCATCCGTAGACCTGAATGAACTAGAGCCTCTCACAAACATAAAGGTTTGGCTGGCCGACGGGAAGAGGATCGTACAGAAATTCAACACCTCACATAGGTAATGAGAACCGGTTACTGTTTTTTTATTAAATTGGGCATAAGCATTTGATAGGAAGCGCTTGTGGAATAGCAGTATAAATACAACAATACCAAAACTTGCTCTAAGCCACCCAGTACATCAAGCCTAATTTAAAATTTGAAACAGCCAGTGTCAATTATCGTTCTCTCACCCCTTCACAAAGTTGGTCCAAGCCTTGCCCTGGACCCTTCACCCAGGGAAAATTATTTTCACTAACTATTTATTCATTAAATTATCACAGTTTTTCATGGACACTCACCCCACTGATCCAATGGTCCGGGTGTAGCGCCCCAGACCCGTAGCAAAGGGGTAGAAACTCGTCAGGACAATTGTGAATAAAGCTAATTCTTAAACCACCTTCACCCGTGTCTGGAGTGCGTACCCATCGAGAAATTGTGCTTGGGAATAGCAGTATACATGACATTAACCTTATTCTAATTTTTAACCTATTATTCAGTGGCAGGTAGGAACCCCCTAGTTCATGGATGTCTGACTGGCAGTCCAACAGATGCTACAGACTGTAGGTGAAATGGTGGGAGTTGTGGCAGGTTGGACATTGATTATTGACTACAATATAAAAACAATATACAGCCAGTTAAATGAAAGAAAGTAGTCTCACAACAGAGGCGGGTTGGTCCAAGTGTCCCAGGCATGTAGATTTTAGCAAACAATAGACTGGCACAGGCTGGACCACAGTAGAAAATATGCTGCTTATACAATTTATTGTAGAATATCCACATCATTGCATTGAAAGAAAGCCTTACACATTTCAGCCCACTAGGGGGCATAGGAAACACTGCAGCTTCATAGGGAACAAGTACAAACAAAAGCTGCCAGCCATGAATTAGCTATACATAAAACATGAAATATTGTGCAATAATAGAAATAGTAACATAGTAAGTTGGGTTGAAAAAAGACATACGTCCATCAAGTTCAACCATAATGCCTATATATAACCTGCCTAACTACTAGTTGATCCAGAGGAAGGCAAAAAACCCCATCTGAAGCCTCTCTAATTTGCCACAGAGGGGAAAAAATTCCTTCCTGACTCCAAGATGGCAATCGGACCAGTCCCTGGATCAACTAGTACTAAGAGCTATCTCCCATAACCCTGTATTCCCTCACTTGCTAAGAATCCATCCAGCCCCTTCTTAAAGTTATATAATGTATCAGCCAGCACGACTGATTCGGGGAGGGAATTCCAGAACCTCACAGCTCTCACAGTAACAAACCCTTTCCGAATGTTTAAATGGAACCTCCCTTCTTCTAAACGGAGTGGGTGCCCTCGTGTCCGTTGGAAGGACCTACTGGTAAATAAAACATTAGAAAGGTTATTATATGATCCCTTTATATATTTATACATAGTTATCATGTCACCTCTTAAGCGCCTCTTCTCCAGTGTAAACAGACCCAACCTGGCCAGTCTTTCTTCATAACTGAGACTTCCCATACCCTTTACCAGCTTAGTTGCCCTTCTCTGGACCCTCTCTAACTCAGTAATGTCCCGTTTGAGCACTGGAGACCAAAACTGAACAGCATATTCTAGATGGGGCCTTACCAGCGCTCTGTAAAGGGGAAGAATAACCCCCTCCTCCCGTGAATCTATACCCCTTTTAATACAGCTCAAAACCTTGTTTGCCCTTGCAGCTGCTGCCTGGCATTGCTTGCTACAGCCAAGTTTATTATCTACAAGGACTCCAAGGTCCTTCTCCATTATGGATTTGCCTAGTGCAGTCCCATTAAGGGTATACGGGGCTTGCATATTTTTACATCCCAGGTGCATGACCTTACATTTATCCACATTAAATCTCATCTGCCACTTAGCTGCCCAGATTGCCAGTTGGTCAAGATCCTGCTGCAGGGATGTCACATCCTGGATAGAATTGACTGGTCTGCAGAGTTTTGTGTCATCTGCAAACACTGATACATTACAATGTTTGGCTTTAGAGAACTGTACTTCTAGCAGCTGCTTGCCGCAGGGCATGTCATGCATTGCTCAATATATTGGTTTGACGGTTATAGAAATGCCTGTACTCAACCTTTCTCAGGGTTTATTTCCTTCCCCTCCCTCAGTGTGTGTGTGTAGGTGATATACTGAGAGTATTTGCAATAATTTCAGGGGTACCCAGGGCACAAATAAGCACTCACCCCAAATCCCCCCCTAACTGGCCTTCAGGCTGGGCCCCCTTAGCCCATAACAAGGTTACAGATATATAGAAACATTGGGGTAACAGTCACCCTGCTATAGTTCCAGGGGTACCCAGGGCACAAATAAGCACTCCCCCCAAATCCCCCCCTAACTGGCCTTCAGGCTGGGCCCCCTTAGCCCATAACAAGGTTACAGATATAGAAACATTGGGGTAACAGTCACCCTGCTATAGTTCCAGGGGTACCCAGGGCACAAATAAGCACTCACCCCAAATCCCCCCCTAACTGGCCTTCAGGCTGGGGCCCCCTTAGCCCATAACAAGGTTACAGATATATAGAAACATTGGGGTAACAGTCACCCTGCTATAGTTCCAGGGGTACCCAGGGCACAAATAAGCACTCACCCCAAATCCCCCCCTAACTGGCCTTCAGGCTGGGCCCCCTTAGCCCATAACAAGGTTACAGATATATAGAAACATTGGGGTAACAGTCACCCTGCTATAGTTCCAGGGGTACCCAGAGCACAAATAAGCACTCACCCCAAATCCCCCCCTAACTGACCTTCTCGCTGTTCTGTTTGTTTCTATGCTCCGCAGAATTAGCGACGTGCGAGACTTCCTAGAGAGAATCCCCTGCAAACCTGGGAACGCACCATTCACCCTCGCAACCTCCTTCCCTCTCCATGATCTCCTGGACGAGTCTCTCACCATTCAGGAAGCAGAACTGCAGAACTCTGTTCTGGTCCAAAAATTACAGAGAACAACAGAACCTTTCAGGAACTCGTAGCTGGCGTAAGGCTCAGCCCAGAAAACGTATTGCTTTTTGGTGTCTAGAGCCTGAGAAATGCAGCTCTTGTTGTTTTTTGCGTTTGAAAAGCACTGTGATTGGCCCGTAGGCACCCACTAGATTTTAGTCGTTTATTCTGTATGCCTGGTTGCATTTTTGAGGGCATGTATGACTGCTGACACTGTTCTACACTGTGACACTTCTATATCCTTGCTTGATAAGGTGGGGGTGCACCTAGCCCTGATCCCTGTACACAGAATTACTCAGGCAGCTCTTGTCCCTGATTGGCTGTATTCAGCTAATAGGTATATATTTTCTGTACCATTTGGCATTAGTCAGAAATGAGACACAAACCCTTGTTAGGATTGTGTTCTGATCCCAAACCAGCCAGTGGTAACAGCCAATACATAACCCCCCCCCAACAGTTAACTCCTTCAGCAGGGCTGTGTGCAGTGATGCTTGGCATATGGCAATCTCCTTCAGCAAAAATGTTTATAAATAATAAAGAACATTTTAACTAATCTGTGCCTTTCTGTGTTTATATATATATATTTGCACACACACACACACAATGATTCTTTCAATACTAAATATGGTGTTGGGCATTAGATCCTGCCCTGTTACTCAGTGGGGTACCTAAAAGTTAGTGGGCACCACAGCCAAATCAGCTCACCCCTATGATGCAAAAGGCAAAGTGGAAGAGAGACTCTTGGGTATTTAAATGGAATAAAGTAAATAATTTGTTCCCAAGCATTATTATACCAGTTAGTTGCGCTCACACACAATACTATTTGTAGCTTCTGATAGAGTATCTCGCCCTCTGGTGGCTTTCTGGGATACTGCTGCCCTTTAATCTGCACCCTGACATTCACCGGCAGGGGCAATATTCTGGGCAAGGAGGCAGGCAGGAGGGGTTTTTGAATATGGTACAGTCCAGGCTCCTATGTGTGGGGATATCTTATCAAGGGGCATACTTATTATAGTGTGTAAGCCAACATTACCTGATATTGCCCATAGCAACCAATCAGATCTTTGATTTTGTTTTCTAACTTGTACACAAATGTTCAAATCTAATTGCTGATTGGTTGTTATGTGCAACATCACCGGTGATGTTGGCTTACACACTATAATTAATATGCCCCTTAAGTGTTTTGAATGTTGGAGGCAGTGGATGATGAAAATGCTTTGGATAAATGTCCCACTGGGCAAAACTGTCCATGAGCAGCGTTGGGACAATACTGATGCCACCCTCTTCCCCTGTGCATTTACCCTACTGCAGAGCTCGGATCAGGCCAAGAAGGTGGTGGGATTTACTAAAGTTGTGTAACTGAAACTCTCTGCACTTCTCACTTTGCATAATGGCAGAAATGGCACTGGTTCCCCTGCCAGGTAATAAGTGATGCTGAAACGGCTGGGGCTAGTGAGAGAGAGTAACTAATAGTGCCATGTATGCCCCCCATTGTTGGCTACCTACCGGCAACCACAGCAGCCAGAGTTAAGGGCACTCTCAGATGAAGGCTGGTTTAACAGTACATAGAAACCTGTATGACCATTAGCGGCTACAGACAGTGGAGGGTATGTACAGCCAGCTCCCCCTTGGGGCCACACTGGGTGACTTATTTGCACACCCTCCTGTTGCCCATCATAGTATTATTTGCTCACAGGCAGGAATGTAAGTTGGGCAGCTATTAAGAAGCGCAGTTCTGGGTTGACTCACACCTGCACTAGATTGGGTTCCCTTATGGCCCTGACTTTCATTTTGGCCAATTGGGTGTGGTGCAATGGTGCCTGACCGGTCTGTCGGTGCAGACTTTGTTGCTTGTGGCGGGTAGGCATCTGTGCTTTTGGTGCTGGTGGGTATTAATGGCCCTGTATATAGTGCCAGTGGGAATGGTAGAGAGGTTGGCTTTAGGGTGAAGACACACAGAGCTACTAGTAGCAGCTACTTGTCACGGCTACAGAAATAGACAATGCTGATCGTTTACTGATAATTGTCTCTATGTGTGTTTTAGCAGAGGCAATTCTCAGTATTGTCTATGGCAGGGGATTTTTTGAAGTTTAGTAGCTGTTACTAAGTAGCTCTGTGTGTCTTCACCCTAAGGTAAGGCACAAGGGCATTTACTCCTCAGCACCAGAGAATATGTACATCTAGGCATTGGGGCATTTCAGCAAGTGCTGGGGGGGGCCCTAGGTTTGACAGGATCGGAGCTGGATGAAGAGGCCCCCGACAATTTAAGATAATCGGGTCTGAGCAGGGGAAATAACTGACCTACCCCCCCAGTTACCCTCCATAAACTATAGCCAGCGGTGTTGTGGGATGAGGGAGTTTTAGTGCAACAACAGTATAGCACTACACAGTAAAATGTCTGCGATTTTTTGGGAGTTGCATTCCCCCAGCAGCTTGATGGCCAGCCCTGGTTAATATGCTGAGAACATATAACAGTCCTTACACCACATTGTTATCTTCCCTTTGTACCTTTTACTAACCCCTTACTCACCCCTTACTCACAAGCTGCCCCTGCAGGGCCCCGGGGCACGTTTCGGCCACACCAGCCCTTGTACATTCCATGGGGGTCCCACAATTCCAGCTGGGGGGGGCACGCCGCTTAGTTTGGTACAGGGAGGGTCAGTCTGCGGGAGAGAACTGCAAACATGTTGGGTCCCAACACCGGCACCGCACAAACAGCCCCCAACTGTACGCCTTACATATACTTATTCCCCACCCCTTGCCGCACCGTTGTCCCTACGCCCCGCCCCATCTGTCACCTAGTGGAGACGCCCCCTTGCTGCCGGCTATGTGATTCCCCGCTGAGATGCGCACAGTGGCCCCAGCATGGCAGAGACATCTCGGGAACTGCCCCTCAGCACTCTCACCGCCAGTACCCGGAGAGCCCTCCGCATCCGTGCCCGGCAGGTGAGCTCTAGCCCGGCCCCCCGGCCCCCAGGGTATATATCTATAGCTGCCCCCCCGGATATATCTCTATAGCTGCCCCCCGGCCCCCCTGGTATATATCTATAGCTGCCCCCCTGGTATATATCTATAGCTGCCCCCTGGTATATATCTATAGCTGCCCCCCGGCCCCCCTGGTATATATCTATAGCTGCCCCCTGGTATATATCTATAGCTGCCCCCCGGCCCCCCTGGTATATATCTATAGCTGCCCCCCTGGTATATATCTATAGCTGCCCCCTGGTATATATCTAAAGCTGCCCCCCGGCCCCCAGGGTATATATCTATAGCTGCCCCCCGGGTATATATCTATAGCTGCCCCCCTGGTATATATCTATAGCTGCCCCCCTGGTATATATCTATAGCTGCCCCCCTGGTATATATCTATAGCTGCCACCCGGCCCCTAGGGTATATATCTATAGCTGCCCCCCGGCCCCCAGGGTATATATCTATAGCTGCCCCCCGGGTATATATCTATAGCTGCCCCCCGGCCCCTAGGGTATATATCTATAGCTGCCCCCCGGCCCCCAGGGTATATATCTATAGCTGCCCCCCTGGTATATATCTATAGCTGCCCCCCGGCCCCTAGGGTATATATCTATAGCTGCCCCCCGGGTATATATCTATAGCTGCCCCCCGGGTATATATCTATAGCTGCCCCCCTGGTATAAATCTATAGCTGCCCCCCGGCCCCCAGGGTATATATCTATAGCTGCCCCCCCCCCCCCCGGGTATATCTCTATAGCTGCCCCCCGGCCCCCAGGGTATATATCTATATCTGCCCCCCCCCAGGGTATATATTTATAGCTGCCCCCCTGGTATATATCTATAGCTGCCCCCGGGTATATATCTATAGCTGCCCCCCGGCCCCCAGGGTATATATCTATATCTGCCCCCCCCCCAGGGTATATATCTATAGCTGCCCCCCTGGTATATATCTATAGCTGCCCCCGGGTATATATCTATAGCTGCCCCCCGGCCCCTCTGGTACTACACTCTCCCAGCCTGTTCTTTCCGTCCCCTTATTGCTTAGTTACCCTGTTCTAGTCTTCCCGTTGCTGGGTTACCTGGGAGCTCTCCTATCAGGATAATCCCCATCTTTATACTTGTCTCATCCCCTGAGCCCTTGTATATATATATACACCTGTATGCATGATAGTCAGTCATATATATATATATATATATATCTAGAACAAATTAATCAACTAGAGAAGTGAAACCGCACTCACAGGACTTGTGGACAAAATAATGGTGTTATTAAGAGATGGACTCTCTAACGCTCTATTCACCCCTTTTTTGTCCACAAGTCCTGTGAGTGCGGTTTCACTTCTCTAGGTAATTATATATATATATATACGTGTACATAATCAGTCTGATATATATATATGTATATTTGATAGAGAGTGAGTCCGAGTGATATATAATAATGGCAGTGACTGTACCTGCTCTGTATCCTCTTTCCTATAAAGACATTTGGGAGAAATCTGGAGAATTAGCAGTTTACGCCCCCCTCCCTGCGCCTATATGTGGGTTATACTGTGTATATACAGTTACACTTATTTCTGAGGACTTTGGATGGGCAACCATACAAACCTGGAACATCTTTCTTTTTTTGGTACTCAAAATTATACCCCCCCTCCCCAAAATGGCTATAGAATAACATAAAACCCAGTTTCCCATCATCCCTCCTAAATTCAGTGGCAGTATCTGCTTAGTTGCCAGTTGGGCTACAAGGTGCCCAGTATAGGCAATGTCCTGGATAATTCCACTGTCTGGGGTTAAACACTACCCCATAGAGCATTTGCAGACAGTAATTAAAATGAATGGGGGTGTAATCCCCTCCCCCAACATATTAAGCAGGTGCTGCTGTGGGTATTAGGTAGGTAGGTAGGTGTGTGTGTGTATATATATGTGTGTGTGTGTACAGGTGGCCTCTGTTTGTAGAGAGACTTGGAGGAGCTTTATTATAGTGTAATACACAAGGGCCATAAATATCCTATAAACCAGGTCCTTATAAACGGTGCTTAGTGATGTCATCAGTTTTAGTCATTACCTAGTGATGTCATTTGATTAAAATAACTAGTAACAGCACTCATGGGTTAAAAACCCAAAAATCAAAAATCATATAACTGTGTGGGTTAATACACATGATGTACAGTTATAAAATTTATAATTATAAAAGACTGTTGCTTATTAATTTTATATTTTGTTTGAGACAATCGAATTGCTTTTCCCAATGATCTCCGGTATCTGCCAGCTCAGTAAGTGTCGTTTGAATTGAATTCTTTTTACTCACAAGCGCAGGGTGGTGGTTTTTTAGTTTTGTTTTTAGATGTCATTTGTGTCACATGACTCACAGAAAGTTGCGTATTATAAGGAATAATGTCAGGGTCGGACTGGGGGGTGGAGGGCCCACCGGGGCTTCTGCCTTGGGGGCCCCTGCACCCCCAAATGACCCCCGCCTCAGACTCTCAAACACCCCCCTTACCCGTTCAACCCCCTCCCCCGAGCACACCTAAATTAACCTTACGGTCAGTGCGTTGGGGGAGGCGGGAGGAAGACCTGCGACTCGGTATAGTGGCCTGCGGCGATGGGGTCTGGGCCACCGGGGCCCTCCAGGTTTTTTCCTGGTGTCCCAGAAGCCCAGTTCGACCCTGAATAATGCACCCCCTGTTGTAAAATATGAGGATATTAGAAGTCACTGAGGAGTGCCCTGACCTGTATAAAAGCCAGAGGCTGAAAGACTTCTTATATCCTTATATTTTACAGTAGGGGGGCATTATTACCCATATAATCAGTGCTCAGTGTCCATGGCAGTTATTATTGGTACACAGTGTATTAATAATAACTAATAATAACAATAATGTACACTATTCCACTATTATTATTATCCTTACATTTTACCAGAGTCTCTATATTATTCCCAATATATCTATAATATAATATATCTGTTATCATCTGCTGAATATAACCAACTCTCCCCCCATTGACTTGGCCTATTTTATAATAATTTACACCAAAAACTGCCGTTCCCCTGCCTCGTGTATTTTGAATTCCTTTCCTATTAAACTGATATCCCCAAATACCCCAAATTAAAGGGGAATTAAACCCAAAAATAACAGTCTGCACTGCATTTTTGTGGGGTTTTTAATGTGCGTGTGAATGCAATGGCTGTTGAAAGTAGTCTGTCCCTTTCTATTATCTGCACTGCTGGTCCCGACTCTTGAAACAACACAGCAGATACATTTCATGGGCACGCAGCAAGGAATACAGCGAGTAGGGTGCCCGGGGCTTCTGGGTGCTGATAACTAGAGTTCTCCTCCTTATCTACCCGCTACAGACTTACTATTATTGACATCTTTGTGGGGGGGGCATCTTGTTACCGCCTGTCAAGGCCACACCCCTTCCTTTGTGGTGCTGACAGATAAAGACATTTGTCACTCTCCCTGACCAATGCTTGTACATTTGTAAAGGGTTAGTTCACCTTTAAATGAACTTTTAATATGAGTCATATTCTGCTACAATTTGCAATTGGTCTTTATGTTTTTAATTTGTATGATTTTTCAGTTATTTAGCTTTTTGTTCAGCAGCTCTCCAGTTTGGAATTGTAGTAGCTATCTGGTTGCTGGGGTCCTGTTTACCCAACAACCAAGCAGTGGTTTGAACGAGTGAGAGAGAGTAGGAGAGGGCCCGGATAAAAAGGTAAGGGATAAAAAGTTACAAATACAATAAAATTGTAGCCTCACAGAGCAATAGTTTTTGGCTGCCGGGGTCAGTGACCCCCATTTGAAAGCTGGAAAGAAGCAGAAAAGGAAGGGAAATAAAAACTATAAAAAATAAAATAAATAATTAACAAAAAATAATACTAATAAAAACCAAGCTTCAAAAGAGAATAATCCAAACTGTCAGCCTATTTCTTCTATTGTAGAAAATCTTTTCCCTTCCTTAATTTGGTTTTCCCTCTCTGTAGCTTTTCCTTTTTGTGTGTCTTTTTTTTAAGAGGGGTGCTCATTACTGTACCCCATTCATTAACTAACAGGGAGAATAATGTATCCCTCCAATCCCCTCCGGGCCCCGAGGCCATCTAACATCTCTGAAAGGAGCGCAGGTAGATTTGCCCAAATCCCCATGCACCTACTGGTTTCACTGTACTGGGGGGATGCTGGGAAGTGCTGGGCTGGGGGTAAAACAGAGTTTGCAGGGCCAAATTTATAATAAAAAGTAAAACTGTCCAGTCACATGTCACATGTTATACTACAACTCCCAGCACCCTCAAGAAGCCTATGATGTGCAAGCACAGTTGTACTTTAATAACAACTAAAGGGCGACAGGTTGGGAAATTCTAATCCAAGATGATATTGTTTCTATCTTTCCCTGCGGCTCCCATCTTACTGCACCCTCTGCTCTGTGGGGCCCTCAGGGTTGGACTGGGCCTCCGGGGCACCTGAAAAAATCTCGGGGGTCCTGTCCCCATTGGGCCCAAGTGCAGGATGTGCAGGGCAGGGGGAGTGGTTTTTTTCATGTGTGGATGTCAGCGTAGCTGGAGGTATTCAGGGAGGAAGGTACGTGTGGGGGGGCAGCTTTACCAAGGGGTTTAGGGGCCTTGGAAGCAGCTTGGCAACAGGGGTGGGGGGCCTCGGCAGTGAGTTTGCAATGGGGGCTTGGAAGTGGGTTGGCGTCAGGGGTGGGGGCCCTGGGCAGTGAGTTTGCAATGGGGGCCTTGAAAGTGGATTGGTGACAGGGGTGGGACCTAGGTGGGGGAAGTGGGGGCCCTTGCAGTCACCTTACCGGTGGGCCCAGAAACCCCAGGCAGACTTTGGGGGCCCCAATATGTCAGGTCCCAATAAGTGTCTGTAATTGGAGTCTCTGACCAGTCTTGGACTGGGGTGTCTGAGGCCAACGGAGCTGCCACGTCAGGGGCCCCCAACCCTTATTCCTCTACTTCTCAAAATTATTTTTTGTAAAAAAGCTACCAGGAACTACCCAGGGTAGGAGGCCTTGGGGGTGGTCAAGTTATGCCCCTGGTCTCACATAGATATATATATATATATATATATATATATATATATATATATATATATATATATATATAAGAACAAACAGGAGCACACCATCCAAAAGATCAGAGGCCCTGGGTGCTGGCAAAAAACAATAATAAAGAAACAGAGAGCCGCACACAGGGACTTTGCAAAAAGATAAAGTATTTAATGAAAAAGGTCTGACGTTTCGAGCACCAACTGTGCTCTTCCTCAGGGACAAACCATATATATATATACGTTTTTTGTATAATGAAAAAAGTTGTCATTCCAGGCAACTGTTGCTGCAGTAATATTCTTACCAGATCCATTACAGAAGAGTGACACGTGTGAATTTGTTCCAGGCCAGGGAAGCCAAGCTGTCAGTACTCAGCAAGGTTTGCTACGCCATTGGGGGAGCCCCTAATCAGGTGTCAGGAAGCGCATCAGCCTTCTTTCTGCAGATCTACCTCTTAGATGTGGCGCTGGTAAGTGGCATTAGAGTATAAGGGTAACTAGCATGTACTGCATGTAATTAGATGACTGGATTGTAGCCCCTATTTAATGGCATCCTGAAGCTTAAGCTATAACCACAGAACTTCTTAGTGACTTCTAATATCCTTATAAGTTATACCTTGTCAGAGTTCCCTGTATAACTCAGCCTGCAGCCTTGTGCCTTTATATGGGCACAGAACCCCTCAGTGACTTCTAATATCCTTATCATTTACAGTAGGGGGTACATTATCCCTTATAATACATGAGTGATACTCAGAGTTCCCTGTATAACTCCGCCTGCAGCCTTGTGCCTTTATATGGGCACAGAACCCCTCAGTGACTGCTAATATCCTTATCATTTACAGTAGGGGGTACATTATCCCTTATAATACATGAGTGATACTCAGAGTTCCCTGTATAACTCAGCCTGCAGCCTTGTGCCTTTATATGGGCACAGAACCCCTCAGTGACTGCTAATATCCTTATCATTTACAGTAGGGGGTACATTATCCCTTATAATACATGAGTGATACTCAGAGTTCCCTGTATAACTCAGCCTGCAGCCTTGTGCCTTTATATGGGCACAGAGCCCCTCAGTGACTGCTAATATCCTTATCATTTACAGTAGGGGGTACATTATCCCTTATAATACATGAGTGATACTCAGAGTTCCCTGTATAACTCAGCCTGCAGCCTTGTGCCTTTATATGGGCACAGAACCCCTCAGTGACTGCTAATATCCTTATCATTTACAGTAGGGGGTACATTATCCCTTATAATACATGAGTGATACTCAGAGTTCCCTGTATAACTCATCCTGCAGCCTTATGCCTTTATATGGGCACAGAACCCCTCAGTGACTGCTAATATCCTTATCATTTACAGTAGGGGGTACATTATCCCTTATAATACATGAGTGATACTCAGAGTTCCCTGTATAACTCAGCCTGCAGCCTTGTGCCTTTATATGGGCACAGAACCCCTCAGTGACTGCTAATATCCTTATCATTTACAGTAGGGGGTACATTATCCCTTATAATACATGAGTGATACTCAGAGTTCCCTGTATAACTCAGCCTGCAGCCTTGTGCCTTTATATGGTCACAGAACCCCTCAGTGACTGCTAATATCCTTATCATTTACAGTAGGGGGTACATTATCCCTTATAATACACGAGTGATACTCAGAGTTCCCTGTATAACTCATCCTGCAGCCTTATGCCTTTATATGGGCACAGAACCCCTCAGTGACTGCTAATATCCTTATCATTTACAGTAGGGGGTACATTATCCCTTATAATACATGAGTGATACTCAGAGTTCCCTGCAGTCTTGTGTCTTATTTGGTCATGTAACTCCTCACTCAATATAATGTGTGTATATAATGTATATATGTGTGTGTATATATATACCGTATATATATATATATATATATATATATATATATACCGTATATATATATATATATATATATATATATATATATATATATATATATATATATATATATATATATATATATATATATATATATATATATATATATATATATATATATATATATATATATATATATACACGGATATGCACAGTGAAATAAATGAGTATTTTTCACATACATGGTGTGTGCTGCTCCTCCTTACAAGTGTTTACCCCTGTTGGCCAAGCACCCATTCTTTTGAATTGGGATCAGAGTACAGACAGACATCTGGACTGGCCATGCAACTACTTTGTGCCTTTTGATATCCTTATATATTTAAGTAGGGGGTACACCATTTCCTACCTGCAGCATTCCTGATTTTACAACTCCTGACATCCCCCATTGGCAAATGGTCTATTGCTTTTAATCAATGGGGAAAACACCTGCAAGAATCCCATTAAATGGCACCTCTTTGACTACAGGTTTTACTGCAGTGTAAACAGCAGATACTCCTAGGCTCAGGGTGGGGATCAACCCATGAAACTCCTACAGCCAATCAAATTATCAGCTTTATTTTGTTTGTTCATATTCTACAATCTTCCCCCAGCCCCATTTAAAAAGGTTGCCAAGACTCTAGATTCACCTATGTACTCAGTAGGGGGAAGGGGCTTTTAGCTAAAGATCTCCAACAAAAAAAAACATGCTGGACACACAGGGTTAATGACTAGTTGGGCAAGTTGGGGCCAGTAAAACAGTTTGTTGTGGGTCAGGGGCCCACAGACCTCCCTGTCGATAATGTCAGTGTGCCCCATTTCTCCTCCAGCTGTCTGTTATCATTCATTTATATACTCATGCCTGCCCAGCAGGTGGGGTTGGGTGCGGGTAGGTTAGTGTTGGGCACAAGCCGGCTATTTGTTGACCCAAACATCACTACTGCCTTGCACCAAAGCTGATATAAAGCATCAAATTCTGGATTTGTGTTTGTCCCATCAGATCTCACCCTATCAAGCCTCTTTGGTCCTGTCCCTTGGAAAAACCTGGGGTGGAATTACAGATCCTATTGTGGGCTACTGCATAAGCAAAAGCAAATGGACACGGATTGGTCGATTGATGCCCTGGTAAGAAATGGTGAAATGCGCCCAAAGTTTTCCTCTTCTGCAATGATTGGTCGGAGGTGGGAGTTCTTATTGCAATTCATGTTGGTCACAAAGGGGCTGCTGTAAGGTGCCATAGAAGGTGCATAGGCAGTCACTATTTATTGGGCTGGGGGGGGGGGCTGTTTGGGCCTCTGTGTACTTGAAAC
Organism: Xenopus tropicalis; assembly: GCF_000004195.4. NCBI lineage: Eukaryota > Metazoa > Chordata > Amphibia > Anura > Pipidae > Xenopus > Xenopus tropicalis. The sequence continues at coordinate 145,532,979 of NC_030681.2, forward strand.
ACTAGGGCCTATTTTTAATCTCAATCTGGACCTGGAGTCTGGATATAGGGTACTGATGGGGGGACAGATGGATGGCCTGTATTGTTTATTTGCTTTTCTTGGCCCCCCCATTGACTTGGGTTTACACTCACACACACACACCCCTAGCATAGTACTGTACCCTTCCAGCACAGAACTGCCTTTAATGATCTAGTGGCCCCAGCAATATATGAAATAGTTGCCCCAGTGGTACATGAAATAGTTGCCCCAGCCATATATGAATATTTGCCCCAGCAGTGTATAAAAAAATTGACTCAGCGGTATATGAAATAGTTGCCTCAGGAGTGTAAAAAAAAAAAAAGTTGCCCCAGCAATACATGAAATAGTTGCCCCAGCCGTATATCAATATTTGCCCCAGTAGTGTATATATATGTGACACAATCTTCCCAGCATTCTTGGAACAATGTTCCAGTATTTTGGTGGCACTGATGCCCCAGCATTCCCTATTATAGTGACCCTGGCTGCTCTTCCTATGATTACACACAGGGTGAAGCTGGGGGCCCCCAAGGCCAGCAGCACCCATGCCACCCTGAGTGTAACTCACAAGCAGACTCTACTAGAACCAATGTTTTTTATTTACACTGCACATTCAGCCCAGATAAACACCCCTCACAGCCGCCTCCATTATTGCACAGAGCAGCACAGAAATTCCCTCAAACCACTGTCATTGTTCTGCAGAACTTCTGACCCACATTGTTCCCTTGTGCGCTGAATGGATCTTCCCCTGGTTTCATTATTTGCAAAAAAAATCAGCTGCTTCTGAACATTCTGCAGGACTAGAAGCCTCAATGGGCAGTCACATTACTAAGTCCTCCTTATCCATAAAACTGAGACACAGGCAACAACTTGGAGAAATAAAGGTTTCCTCTATATTTAGCTTATTGTCTGTATTTAAACAAATCCTTCTGAGGGGCAAGTAGGAGGAGAAGGAGCAAGAGAGGGGGGCAAGTAGATTTTCAAGTGCTTTAGAAATGCTTTGAGGAACAGGGTGAAGACACACTGAGCTACTAGTAGCAGCTACTTTTTCACCGCTACTAAACTTCAGAAAATACCCTGCCATAGACAATACTGAGAATTGCCTCTGCTAAAACACACGTAGAGACAATTATCAGTAAATGATCAGCATTGTCTGTTTTAGTAGCTGCTACTAGTAGCTCCATGTGTCTTCACCTTAAGGCTACTGCCCCATGGAGAAATTAGTTGCCCGCGATAAATCGGCAGGTTTTAGATCTAGCCAAATCCAAGAGCCCGGCCAAACCAAATCCAAACCTTTTAAATCACATGACTTTAGACCATGTGACAATGAAAAGAGCTGATTTTTTTTCTCCATTATTACAGGATGTTGGGGTGCACACCCTTCCTGGTAGTGTCCTATTTCCTCTTGTGGTTTGTCCCCACTTTCGAGACTGGGAGAGTCCTGTGGTACCTGGCATTCTTCAGCTGCTTCCAAGCACTCAGCACTGTAAGTGTTTCCAGGGGCTTTTATATAGTAAATAATGTACCCCCTGTTGTAAAATACAAGGATATAAAAAGTCACAGAGGAGTTCCATGACCATATTCAAGTATGAGGCCGAAGGCCAAGTGCTTTTATACAGGTCATGGAACTCCGACTTGCAACAGGGAATACATTGTTTGTTCTAACACACAGTGAGTCGTAAATCATGTGACTGAAATGACATCACTAAGCACTAATTATAACTGATGACATCACTAAGCACTGTTTATAAGGATATTGTTTACAGGATTTTCTTGTGTATTATATGTCTATTAACCCCCTGGCTGGAATCATATGTCCATGTTCCCACCATCCAGGGGCCCCCCACTCCAGTCACAAAACGTGTGCCACCCTATACCTAATCCCCCTTGGGGGTGCAGCTTTGTCTTACATATAGATGTGATTGGGGGTTAGGGAGGAGCACCTGGTTCGGAGTAGGTAGCAAGACTGGGTTGGTGGGGGGCCAGGGCCTATCGGGGGTTTTCCTGGTGTCCTGTTGGCCCAGTTCGAACCTGAAAGCATTTTTCGGCAACAAAATTTCTGCTTTTCAAGCCACCGATTTAACAGAAAGAGGGAGTACTGCTGTGCTTCATAGTAACCCACCCACAATAGGAGCCCAGGAGCAACTTCCTGTTCTGCAAAACAGGCAAAGGTGCAAAGGAAATTTAATTCCCTAATACATTGGGCATGGGGGGAACAAAACCCTTGGGCTGCATTACAATTCCTGAGAAAGTCTGATCATAACTTCTTCCTATAGACTTGTTGTTTCTTTGGCACCACCTATCTGTGAAACTACAGTTACTACAGTTTTTATCCTACTCGGTTACTGAGGGAAATATATTCTAGTATTCCCTGATCATTTTTTTATACCTGTAGGCTTACCATGTCCCATACACCACCCTTACCATGTTCCTTAGCACAGACCAGATGGAGAGGGATTCCGCCACGGCCTACAGTAAGTGCTCCTACCCACCCAGAGTGCCTTCAGTCCTATGACCAGCACTCATACCCCTACTGTTCCTATAGGAATGACTGTGGAGGTTCTGGGCACATTGATTGGGGCGGCGGTCCAAGGGCAGATAGTAGCCAGCGCTCACACTGGGTCTCACTGCAATGTGACCAATATGACTGGGAACCTGACAGCAGATTTTCTGTATGAACCTACAGAGTACATCACGTCTGCAGTAAGTATCAGTCTGCACCCTGTCTGATCCCTATATGTAATGTCTAGCTATTCCTCTCTTGTTACTATGGGAGGAATGTGGTAACGGGTCTAATAAACTATAGCAACCAATCAGCACATAGCTTTTATTGGCGTGCTGCCTATTGGTAGCCATTGGCTGTATCAGCGCAGAGGGACGCACCTTCTAGAGATGGATATTGCAAGGCTGAGAGAACACAGTATGTTTCTGCATGAACAAATACCCAGCTATACCCATAGTACCCCTGTATTTATAAAGGTCCTACATATACATCAGGGGGTACCCGTTGTACTAGTAGATACTCAGGTAGGCACACAGTCCCATATTTATATGGGCACAGTTAGGATCTCAGATTTTAATGTAAATCTACTTCACTTCCATCTTCTCCTCTTCCCATTCATCTTCCTGTCCTGTGTTTCTCTTTTCCTTCTCTTCTTTCTTATCCCCACATCCTTTTTTATTCTACCTTTCCTCCATGTTTCTTATTCTTCCTTTCTCCCCTCACTTTGCAAAGTCCCTCTTTTGTCCCCTTGCACCTTCTAAACCCCCATTCCCCATTATCCCATCTTCCATTCCTGTACTTGTTTTCTCTCTCTTTTTTCCTTTATGCTCCACACCTTTTATCTACTCATTCTTTGACGATGTCCCTCAACCTTTTCTCCCTTCTCTCTGGTGCCCCAGTCTCTCTGCTTTGTCTTCTGTAAGCTTTTCTCTGTGGCTCCCTTTATATTGTACACCCCCCATTCACCCACTTCTGTCCATCACAATTTTTAGCATCTGCTCTCCTTCAATCTTCCCTCCTTGCTTAGGCAGGACACCTCCTCCATTGCACAGTGTAGCCATGACAGTGCACCTATACCATTGGTATCCTAACTGTGGGTCTGCCTTCCTAGGGGTGCACCAGAACTTTGACTTGGGGGACTCAGCTGAAGGCCTGTTTGGGTGGTATTTGGTAAGAATGTCTATTGACTGTCCTAGAGAAGTCCTAGAGAAGTCTTTGGAGCTCAGTCTGATGGTCAGTTAGGGAAAGAATTTGGACTTATGTTCTGCTAGATATTCTTGGAACTCTTGCCAAATGGCTGATACACCAGTGCTTTCATGAAACTGTAAACTTTGATTAGGTAAGAAGGACCCATACCAAATGTTGGCCCTCAAAGGGCGTTTGAGCCAATTAGGTCTGAAAAACCAATGGCCAGTATGGCTTGTGCCCTTTACCTTTTAGAAGTATATGTGTATACAAACTATATATATCTAAAGTCAGCTTGTTACCCTTCCAGGGGCAAGTGTAGAAGATATATGTAAGTCTATAGCCTATGCCATTTCCTTTCTAGAGGCAAGTCTACATGATAGCGGCAGGGATCATTGGCTGCCTGTATCTCCTATGCATCTCTGTACTTTTCCTCGGAGTTAAGGAAAGAGACGGTAAGAAATGATTCTGTTACTTAGTTAACTTTTTAAATCTCCATACTGAGAATATACCTTATTTATAATATTTAAGAGGACTCCCCAAAAAAGACAGTTATATTTGATGATGTTTCTGATTATTGGCAGACCCGTACGCCCTGGTCGCTGGGAAGGTTATTCCATTTTTTAAAGGATTCCGAGAGACGATGCAGTTCGGGCCCTACCTGAATCTGATAAGTTCGTTTCTCCTCATCTCGGCGGCTGTTCAGGTATCACCTTCATCAACCTGTTTCACATTTAAACTCCCAAAAGGCTATCTACATTTGACTATTGCCCTACAAAGCAAGACAGTTAGGGATCATTGAACCCTATATACCTGAATACACAGACACAGCTCAGAACTACAGACACATAGGCCTAGCTTTGTGTTCCAATTGAGTGGTGCAAGCCCAGCACTATGTCTATTGAAGGATCTAGGTGTAGGGGTTTCTCATAAGCTTTTCTGACCCCTGACCCTACCTGAGATATAAACAGCTCAAATTCAGCAAAACCTCAGACTCCTGATGGGAGATGTTTCCTGCACGTTCCCTGGCCTGCCGACACAGCAGATCTCCCTGAGCCATGCAGATTCGGTGAGAGGGACAGGATACACCTCCCTGTAGCTAATTCTGTTCCATGGAAGCCATCTTTATGCAAAGGGGACGGTATTACATATCTATGCCTTGTCTGTTCTTTCAGAGTTTAACTTCTCTTTCTAAATTATCAGATTCAACAGAGCAATTTTGTCCTTTTTTGCACACATGCTGCAGATCTGCAAGATCACTTTCAGAACCTGGTGCTGACCATCCTGGTGAGTTGGGATTGGGTTGGGTTCCCAAGGGTATATATAGTACATGCCCAGATTGTTCCTAGAACTGCCAATTACTTTCTTTTGTTTACTTGCTGGGCACAACTGTATGGAAGTCAGTGCAGCCTTTACTAGATGCTTATATTTCAAAAGTGACCTTTGTTGAAGGTAGAATGTAACCCTAAAGCTTATGTAAAAGTTCAGGGATTGTACAGGAAACCTGCCATATTAAATTACAATATATACCTTTTTAGCCATTAAAGAGTTTTTTCGTGAGCATGAACCTTGATCATAGTAAACACAAAATGGCGACAATAAAACAAGATGATGTTAGTCATGATCAGGGTGGTGGTAATAAACAGTATTGCTCCATATGCCCATTAGCCACATGCTTGATCCACCTAAACCCACCTCGTTTATGTTTGTCTGGGACCACATCTTTGACTCGACCTGTCAGTCCTTCTGCCAGTCTTCCCCAATAATGGCCTTGGGTAAGATAGCAACAGTAGAGAACAGTGTTGCCCAACACAGTGGCCCCAGTGGTGTTGTACTTCAGCTAAATGGCCATAGGTTGGATGGGGCCCTGCAAGGACTGATATATCCAAAGCCCCACCACTTCTGAAGGCAACTCTGCCCTCCTCTGGGGTAGGAGCAGTAACACCTTGGCATAGGGGGTCATGTTTATGATGCAAATATGATATCCTGTACTGGGATGTCCAGCCTGCAGCCATGTAGGTTCCCCAAATAGTATACTGCATTCCCATCATACACAGCACTAGCCCCTACAGTCCATATTCCATAACAAATGACTTCATTTCCAAAGAGTTATACCCATGAGATTACATCATACCAGGCCTTTCCTTCTGGCTCATGAGAAGTTAGATGAACAGTTAGGTATAACTGGTCTATAAATAGAGGGGGGCCACCACAATGTAACTCTCATCAATGTTTTCCTCAGATTGCTGCTGTGCTGAGCATTCCTTTCTGGCAGTGGTTTTTGCAAAAGTTTGGGAAGAAAATGGCAGCCTTTGGAATTTCTGTGAGTGAGATCGTTGCCACTGTATAAGGTGTTGGGGTAGGAAAATGGGCCTACAACTCCCAGAATTGTTCCCATAGCCAAAGTGTGGGTGAAAGTGAGAGCAACCCAATACAAACGTTGGCATTAGGTGGTGTTAGAGTTTTGTCTTCTGGAGTTTTTGCACACAACGTGTGACAGTTGCCAAACATGGCACATTACATGGTTATGGGCAATTGGCCTGTACTTTGGGGCATTTACTATTTTTGGTGACAATTTATTCACATGTGAAAATAGGTGAAAAACTATTGTCAACTGGAACTCTTATCCTTACAGCTGATGATCCCATTTTCCATCATGTTGGTGACTATTTCCAGCCTTGTTGTTGCCTACGTTGTGGCTGTAGCCTCCGGCCTAAGCATTGCTGCGTCACTGCTCCTCCCATGGTGGGTGCCATATTGACTGCCTTTATTTAATGCCTTTGGTTGTTTTTATGTAACGAGTTACAAATATAGTGAAAAAACTGTGTATTCCTTAATGTAGGCATTCCTGCTGGACTTCCTGGATTCCTTCAGGAGCTGTAATTCAGTCACAGATGAGGAAATTGTTGTGTCGATTAAAAAAATTACCTAAGTCACCCACATTACCCACATAGATTAAACCTAGAAGAACTAAAGCTTCTGAATGTGCCATCCCTTACTATGATATAGAGATTGTGACCTTCAGGGGTACAAAACACTATGTATGACCAGTATCTCATGATGATTTATCCTCCTCTTCAATGTCCCCAGGTCGATGCTTCCTGATGTAGTGGATAATTTCCGACTTACCAATCCACAAGGGAAGGGGCTTGAAGCCATCTTCTACTCCTCGTTTGTGTTTTTCACCAAGCTCTCTGCTGGGATTGCCTTAGGAATATCGACACTGAGCCTTCAGTAGGTGGCACTTCCATTCGGACAAGATTGGCAATTATCATTCCAAGGCTACATTTGTTCTTTTTGCCTAACTGAGACCTTTTTCTTCCTGAGGTTGTACCGCTCTGCTGAGATGATCTCAGTATATTTATAGCTGCCTCCCAGGCTCAGCATTTTGTTATTATGGCTTGTGTCCCCTTAAGTACATCCATCGTTCCAACTGTCTAGCAGGTGTTATGAACGCTGTGACACTAAAATGACTGCCAGAGGAGCCACAACTAGAGAGAATTCAGAATGAAGTTATAGCAATGTTAAGTGTAGTGCATAGACTAGAATGGACATCCTTATCTTCTAATACAATCCATGGGCACAGCACTGGCACTTCATGGTATCTGTCCCTTTTTAGACCTGCTGAGCCTCAGCATTGGTACAGGTATGGGACCCATTATCCAGAATGCTCGGGACCTGGGGTTTTCCGGATACGGGGTCTTTCTGTAATTTGGATCTCCTACCTAAAGTCTGCTAAAAACATTAAACAGTAATTAAACCCAATAGGGCTGTTCTGCCCCAATAAGGGGTAATTATATCTTAGTTGGGATCAAGTACAGGTACTGTTTTATTATTACAGAGAAAAGGGAATCATTTAACCATGAAATAAACCCAATAGGGCTGTTCTGCCCCCAATAAGGGGTAATTATATCTTAGTTGGGATCAAGTACAGGTACTGTTTTATTATTACAGAGAAAAGGGAATCATTTAACCATTAAATAAACCCAATAGGGCTGTTCTGCCCCCAATAAGGGGTAATTATATCTTAGTTGGGATCAAGTACAGGTACTGTTTTATTATTACAGAGAAAAAGGAAATCATTTTTAAAAATGTGAATTATTTGATTACAATGGAGTCTATGGGTGATGGTCTTTCTGTAATTCAGAACTTTCTGGATAATGGGTCCGATACCTGTACAACTATGTAATTGAAGTTTTAAGTCCATTGTATATCTTAAAGGCAAATATGTCCTATATGCGGCAGCCTTTATATATAGTTGGAATCCGATCCAAGAGTGTTCTCATATCTGTTTGGATGAGATGCTATGGGTGTAACTTGGACACTGCTCTTCCATTCTTGTACTTGGCAGATTTGCGGACTACAACACGTCCCTGTGCAAGCAGTCGTACAGCGTAGTGCTTACTCTGAAGCTGCTGATTGGCGCAGCCCCTGCTCTCATGATTATTATAGGCTTAACCATACTGGCCTTCTACCCAATCACAGAAGACACGAGGAAGGAAACAGAGTTGGCTCTCGATGTCATACGGTGAGACTGATGTTTCTAACCATAGTGGTCTCATATGCTTTAAAGTAAAAATTTAATTTTTGAAATAAGTTTTGGTTTGTTATAGATAGACTACTAAGCAACTTCAGTTGGTCCCGACCGTATCTACAAATGTTTATTTAGCCATAACTGTCTTATCCATAAGACCAGCTATGGGTTCCACAGGTGTAGGTAGGTAGGAAGGTAGGAAGACAGTAGGTATGGTAGAGTATGATGGTGACACTAGATATTAGCCTTATGCTGCTCCAAGCACATCAAGTAAAGTTAAGAGTTGTTCTTCAACAACAGCTGAAGGGCCAAAAACTGGAAACAACCAGGTTTGTTTTGGTCTGAGCCCCACCACCAATAAGGTGTGCCAAAGTGAGCCGCCTATGATGTCAGATAGAAGTTGTGAAGCACAAAAATCTTAAGCCTTTAGTGTACCTTGAGTAGCCACAAACACACAGCAATATGGCAACCAATCAGATGTCTGGTTCTACATTCTACCTGTATTAGCCTTATAAGAGGTAACTGCGGATATGTTACAGCACCAGGGCAATCCCTGCTTAATTCTACCACATAAATGCCTCCCCCTTTTATGTCATATATTAAAAATGACTTTATATATTATTATTTATATTAAACATACGGTAATGCCTTCTTTCAGCATGCGGACTCGGCGATCCACTCTTATTGTTATCTGACATCACTGGGTTCTACCTTCACGGGGACTCTGAACGATATGCTGCTCTTAGAAGTCTTGTGAGTCGGGCTGGTTTGTGAAACATGTTCATGCTATCCGCCATCTTGAGTGGATAGTCATCACTTCACCTCGAAAGAAAGCCAAAGCGACTCCTGAATCCCTTCTCACTGAAAGCTATTCGCTTGGCTGGGAGGATATCAGCTTGGGGTATCAATATATTCGGAAAGAATCATCCAGCAGATCTGTTTTTGATGGAACTTTTTTGAATAAAAGCACAAGACTGTTACTCAATACATTTTATTCTTATTCTGCTTGTATGAATATATTTTAATACTGATTAATATATGAATATTAAAGATTAAATCTCTAGTGTATATCTAGGAACTAACTTGGGTTGGTAACTAATTTTGTATATAAAGTTCTGAGGTTGTGCTGCTGGACAAGATGATGCCAATGTGCCTGTGCATTGGTTTTGGCAGATTATATTCTAGCACAGCCACAAGAAAGTTGATTGGTCAGAACAAAAGACCAGACCATAAGATTGACCAGTCCAGTAGAACATCAGTCCCTCTATACAAGCCTACCTTCCACCAACTGTCATCAGAGTAGAACCACTTCAAGTGTAGCCAAAGTGCACCATATGCAAACAGTGATCACAGGTGACAAATGGACCACCATGAACTCAATCTGTGTGTAGTTGGCCATCTTTTTGTACAAACAGGTCCTGGTCGGTACAAAAAAAAAAAAACAAAACAGTACAAAAAAAATCAATGATCTATGTTTTTGTCCACAACTTTAATAGAATTCAGCTGCATTGGGCTCATTCTGTTCCAGTCCATACATTCAATATTATTTATCACCATTGCAGTACATTCAGTTTAAGTTTTAGTAATTCTAGATCAATAAAAACAGATAAGATGGAATGATTTCAAACAAAACAAAATAATTCACTTAAGTCATTTTCTGTAAAAAAAAAATCACCAAATCATCATCATTCACTTATACAGTACCAGCAAGTTACACAGCGCTTTACATTCACTTACCCCCTTGGGTTTTGAAAAATATTACATTCTTGTCATTGTTTCTGTAACCTAATAATCCAGATAGGAAATGAACTGGAATGACAAATGGGATGGGCAGTAAAAGGAGCTTTTATCAGGATATCATCAAATATTGTTAGTCCTGAAGGATATTCTTTTCACAGTGCCAGTAACCGTAGCAGCCACACAGTATATTAACAGCGAGGATAGATTTTTATTATCATTTTTTATTAGCTCTCATCTCCCAGTTAGCCTCTAAAACCACTCCCTGGTTCCTATGGTCTGTGACTAAGAACCAAAGAGCTGCCAAAATGGAGAACAGAAGACCAAACAAAATCAAAATGAAGCAAATGGCGCTGGATCTCAGGGACTTAGGTCCTATACAACATACCCCCAATATGTTATAAAAAGTACTAATTTTGCCTAGGAGCATTAACCCATAGCAACCAATCAGAGGTTTGATTTTAAACAGATGACAAAGGCTACCTGCCAATTGGTTGCTATGGGTTACTACTCCTGGGCAAACTTAGTGCCTTTTATTATTCCTATATTTCTGGTTCCATCCTTTACTATAGAACTCAACATTGCTATTTGGCCCAGGGCACGCCATATAGATGGACCCCCAAGTAGCCTCATATCTTTCCCATCTATACTGGCCCTCACCCAGGTGTCTACAGCACTCCACTTGCTTTCGTTACTCGGTCCAGAAAAGCTAAGCTTGGGGCTCATAGCCCATTATTAATCTGCCCACCGCTCATTCCCGCTTAAAGAGATGATGAACTGCTGTGTTGCGGGTCAGTACTGGATCAAAATTTAAGCCTTAATTACTGGTTCTATATAGTGTATGTCACTCCCTAAACTGAGCTGACTGACAGCAGCCCAGGGAGGGGTCCCCCTTATTTACCTGTGGGCAACATTAAAATATAAAAAAAAGTTGGGGAGCAACACAAGCAAATAAAAAATAGTTCCTAGAGGGTACCCAAAAAGGGCTATGATTGGTTATTTGGTAGTCTAATGTGGACTAACAGACTACAGGAGGCTCTGTTTGGCAGTACCCATGGTTTTATGTCTGCAAGTCAGAAATTCATAAATAAAAACCGGTTTTGAGGACACTGGGAGCAACATGGAAGGGGTTGGGGAGCAACATGTGAGCCACTGGTTGGGGATCTCTGGCTTAGCAGGTATGGATCTTCGCTGTTATATATCTGTGTGCCTTTGGCCTGTCACAGTATCTAGCAAATAATTTGTTGGGCTTTAGTTTATAAAATATTTTAGATATAGAACCCCAAAAATGGAGTGCAAAATCCCCTACTCTTAAATATTATTTATACATAAACAATAGCTATAAACACTGTATTTTCTTTTTACATCATGTCCCATTTGACATGAACCTGACTAAAAACGTCTGCACTCAATTTAACTTTATCTATGCAACCTAAACATGATTACAGGTATAGGACCTGTTATCCAGAATGCTCGGGACCTGGGGTTTATAGATAAGGGGTCTTTCTGTCATTTGGATGATTTAAACATGAAATAAACCCAATAGGATTTTTTTTTCTCCAATAAGGATTAATTATATCTTAGTTGGGATCAAATAGAAGAAATTGTTTTATTATTACAAAAAAAAGGAAATACTTTTTTTTAAAAAAAATTTGAATTATTTGATTATAATGGAGTCTATGGGAGATGGCCTTCCTGTAATTCAGAGCTTTCTGGATATTGGGCTTCTAGATAACGGGTCATATTCCTGTATCATGTTTATCCTACTGTAAGCAGTAGTCAAACTTTTATTAAGACCGCTCAGAGTATATATATTATAGGTTGGATATATCCTCAGCCGAACAGAAATATTCTGCAAATTGGCACACACCAGAGATAATAAATAGCTACTGTACATCAGTGCTGAGACATTAAATAACCTGTAAGGACAAAAGGTACATCTTCATTTAATAACTATCACAATAACTTACAAACTGTACAGAAAACTTCAAGTACTTGCAGTGAGCCTAAACTTCTAATATCAGACGGCTTCCGGGGGGAATAATCCACTGCATATGGCGCCCCTGGGAAAGTTCATGGGAATGCGTTCCTGATTTAATTAAGAAAATAGCCATTTCTCCGTATTATTGCTTGCAATGCAGGATTAACAGACTGGCCAGGTTTATGGTCAAGGGCAGTTCTTTCCCTGTCATCACTGTAATTATCACCTCCTCCTTGTTACAGTAACACAGATAACTGCATGCACACGAATCCATTGGAAAGGGCTGCATTAGTGCTTCGACCATCCTTATGGCTTATAAACTGGGAGCTTTGTACCTGGCACTTCCAAGAAAGGAGTTAAAATGATTTATCTTAGATATGGTTGCATCCGGTTGCCTGAAGCTGCTGGATAGTTTCGATATAACGCGTGCTGAAGGTGCCACGTAGATTAAGTAACACTGCTGGAAGGCTGCAGGGAGTTATTCCTGTCCATGCTCAGTGGGGGGTGCGTGGTGGAAATCCTGGCATCTCTGATGGTTATCTCCTGATTAGCTAAAAACGTTAAGGGGATAAAACCTTCACTGTCTCCTGTCAGGATAATCCACAGTGACGGACCTGTAAGCAAGAAGGAAATGCGATGTTATCCTCTATATGATACAAGGTTTAAGGCACAGGCAGCATATTCTGGGAAGTGCACAAATGCTGTTGAGGGTCAAGGGTAAGAAGCAGGTGTAACTGAGCTTATTGTTCCCTTTTCACTTGTCACGAAGGCTTGTAGTATGGGGACAGGAGGCATGGCTGGGTATGGGCACCTCTCTGGGCACCTAAAGAAGCAAAAAGGCTGCACTCCTACTAAAAAATTATCCAATATTATTTTCCTTAAATCATGAGTGGCTACTAAGATGCAAACAGCCTGACTCATTTCGGTAAAGACCCTTAATCATAGCTTCCTGCAGCCTTTTGTCTTCTTATGGTGTTGCAGTTATTCAGCGTTGGAGCACTGCGCTCAATTGGCCAGCACCCATCTCCGGCCTTTTCTCCTGGTTAACATGAAGGCACCTTTTGCCACTTCTCTTGCAGGAACCAACCTTTCTCTGAAAGGCACCCGCAGAAAAGAATCACCTGTGGTAAAGTATTTCCATCAGTGTAACTTTAGAGTGGATACCCAACAATCATAGTATCTGGGGACGGAAACCAGTTATCCAGAAATTTCAGAATTACGGAAAGGCCATCTCCCATAGAATCCATTATAAGCAAATAATTCTAATTTTTAAAAATGATATAAAACAGTACCCTGTACTTGATCCCAACTAAGATATAATTACCCCTTATTGGGGGCAGAACAGCCCTATTGGGTTTATTTAATGGTTAAATTATTCCCTTTTCTCTGTAATAATAAAACAGTACCTGTACTTGATTCCAACTAAGATATAATTACCCCTTATTGGGGGCAGAACAGCCCTATTGGGTTTATTTAATGGTTAAATGATTCCCTTTTCTCTGTAATAATAAAACAGTACCTGTACTTGATCCCAACTAAGATATAATTACCCCTTATTGGGGGCAGAACAGCCCCATTGGGTTTATTTAATGGTTAAATGATTCCCTTTTCTCTGAAATAATAAAACAGTACCTGTACTTGATCCCAACTAAGATATAATTACCCCTTATTGGGGGCAGAACAGCCCCATTGGGTTTATTTAATGGTTAAATGATTCCCTTTTCTCTGAAATAATAAAACAGTACCTGTACTTGATCCCAACTAAGATCTAATTAATCCTTATTGGAGGCAAATATTTAAATGATTATTAGTAGACTTAAGTTATGGAGATCCAAATTACAGAAAGACCCCTTATCTGGAAAACCCCAGGTCCTGAGCATTCTGGATAACAGGTCCCATACCTGTACTCTGCTTTAAATATTGTTCTTCTAAGATAATTGGATTACCATCATACAACCCCTTCCCTATCCATTATGCAGGGGTGTTATCTGTGCACTGGAATGCTAAATATCTACCTCGCAAGGACCAACCATAGGGGCAGATTCATCAAAATGTGAGTTTAGAGTTTAATACATAAAAACTCACCCATATTCTATTCATTCCTATGGGATTTTTTGAAGTGTATTTAGCAAATGGCGAGTTCTAACTTTCACCCATTGATAAATACCATTTTAAAAATCCCATAGGAATGAATAGAACGTGGGTCTGCCCCATAGAATAGCACCACTCTCCCTGTTGCCCTGTTTAGCTCGAGGAAAAACAAAACTCATACATTTGTGATTGAAAACAGGCATGATTAGCACAACCCCCACGCATTTCACTCATGCTGAACATTTCACTCATGCTGAACATTGCCCCTTTAATAAACACTGCACCGGCTCTCTGTTCATTTTATAGAGCTTTGGAAACCCACTTGGCCCTTAGGGGGACATTATCTGGGGACCACCTGATGACTGCCCTGGATGCTGATGGCATAACCAGACCACTTCTCTTATTAACAAAAACGGTGGAGCTTTACCAAGAGGCAAACTTACCCAACTGCATTTCTATTAAGGAGAGGCCGAAGAGCTCTTGGATGGTACCCAGGCGCAGCTTGTTATCACACAACAGAATGCTTCTTTTCATTGCAGGTCCCTCGGGATGGTAGGCATCCTGTTAGGGGCACATTTATAGGAAATTGTTACATAAAAGCTACACAGGCATCGGAAGAAACAGAACATACACCCCCAAGTGACGTAGATCGCTTACCTTGTACCCTGGGCTGGTGCTGCTGTTAGGAGAAAAAAGCACCAGCCCAGGGTATCTGTAGGAAGCGCTTCCTCCTTCCTTTCTCTCCTGCCGGCGAAATCCGACGGCCGGCGCATGCGCAGTAGAGTGAAAAGCCGACTTTAATGTTTAAGTTCCACTATTCACTCTACTGCACGCGCAAGAGAAAAGGAAGGAGGCAGCGCTCGCTGCTACCCCGGGCTGGGGCTGTTCTCTCCGTACAGGGGCACCAGCCCGGGGTAAGAGGTAAGCGATCTAAGTCACTTGGGGGTGCCTAACATTTTGGCACCCCCAAGTGACTTAGCCTTTCCTTCTCCTTTAACCTTCCTGGAACACAAACTTCCTTTTCCCTTAACCTTCCTGGAACACAAACTTCCTTTTCCCATAACCTTCCTTTTCCCTTAACCTTCCTGGAACACAAACTTCCTTTTCCCATAACCTTCCTATTCCCATAACCTTCCTGGAACACAAACTTCCTTTTCCCATAACCTTCCTTTTCCCTTAACCTTCCTGGAACACAAACTTCCTTTTCCCATAACCTTCCTGGAACACAAACTTCCTTTTCCCATAACCTTCCTTTTCCCTTAACCTTCCTGGAACACAAACTTCCTTTTCCCATAACCTTCCTGGAACACAAACTTCCTTTTCCCATAACCTTCCTTTTCCCTTAACCTTCCTGGAACACAAACTTCCTTTTCCCATAACCTTCCTTTTCCCTTAACCTTCCTGGAACACAAACTTCCTTTTCCCATAACCTTCCTGGAACACAAACTTCCTTTTCCCCATAACCTTCCTTTTCCCTTAACCTTCCTTTTCCCTTAACCTTCCTGGAACACAAACTTCCTTTTCCCATAACCTTCCTTCTCCCTTAACTTTCCTGGAACACAAACTTCCTTTTCCCTTAACCTTCCTGGAACACAAACTTCCTTTTCCCCATAACCTTCCTTTTCCCTTAACCTTCCTGGAACACAAACTTCCTTTTCCCATAACCTTCCTTCTCCCTTAACTTTCCTGGAACACAAACTTCCTTTTCCCATAACCTTCCCAGAACACAAACTTCCTTTTCCCATAACCTTCCTAGAACACAAACTTCCTTTTCCCTTAACCTTCCTGGAACACCAACTTCCTTTTCCCATAACCTTCCTGGAACACCAACTTCCTTTTCCCATAACCTTCCTAGAACACCAACTTCCTTTTCCCTTAACCTTCCTGGAACACAAACTTCTTTCTCCCTTAACCTTCCTGGAACACAAACTTCCTTTTCCTGTAACCTTCCTTCTCACATAGCCTTTCTGGACACAGACAGCTTAACTGTATAACTGCCTACAGCAGCGTTTTTCAACCACTGTTCCGCGGCACACTAGTGTTGCCTGGTGTGCCGTAGGCAGGGCACCAATGTACTAGGGGGCACTGCTCTTGGCACCAATGTACTAGGGGGGCACTGCTGCTGGGCACCAATGTACTAGGGGGGCACTGCTCTTGGCACCAATGTACTAGGGGGCACTGCTGCTGGGCACCAATGTACTAGGGGGGCACTGCTGCTGGGCACAGAGTTAAATTTTTTAACATTTTCTAATGTTGGTGTGCCTCGTGATTTTTTTCATGAAACAAGTGTGCCTTTGCCCAAAAAAGGTTGAAAAACACTGGCCTACAGCCTTCCTGATTGCATAACCTTATTGGCCGCCACCTTCCTTATCACATAGGGGACAGATTTATTACACTTTCTATGGAATGATTAGAAACATATTTATCAATGGGTAAAAGTTAGACTTTATATTTGCTTAAAAAATCCCATAGGAATGAAAGTGGGTGAATGTTTCTGTGGTGAGCCAAAATCTTAAGGTGGCCATACTGTTTTAAGCTGCTGATTCGGGTCCTTCAGATCCTCAATGGGCCTTCAATTGGCCAGATCTCAATCAGGCAAGATTTGATTTTCCCATCAGTTCGGGGACTGCATCAGCACATTGCTCTGATTGGCGCTATTCTCGACGTAATTTGACTGGGTTACTCCGATATTGCCCCAGGTGGGCATAATGGCGGAGAGGCCCGCTAGTTTGACGGTCACCTTGAAGTGTATGGCCACATTTACATTTTGATAAATCTGCCCCACAGTCTTTTATACTGAATTACATTCTTGGCCACAACTCTCCTTTTATGTAACCTTCATAGCCTTTTATATCATAATTTACAATCCAGAAAAAAGGCATAGCTTAGCAGTCAGTGAGAAACATAACACAACTGCAGTCATTTCTGAAGCACAAGACAGCAGTTAATATAAGGTAAGAGAAGCAGCCAAACGCCACATTTCTATAATAAGGAAATGTAACAGGCAGTAGTGTTAAACTGGCCTCAATCTTATCTAACAGACTCACATAATCCTTTTAGGCAGTAATCTTAGTAAAGCGCAGCATCTGCAAGTGCTCCGGCAGTTACCTCCATTAAACTTTGCTGCTGGGAGCACCTCAAATGTCCAAAGGAAAAGACAAGGCAGATTATTCCTTGTCCATGATTTCCCTGCACAATAACCCCAACTGATAATGAGCTTTGGATTCCTGCTTCCGAGTTTCGGGACGCACCCTATAAGCTTATGACACATGGTGTTTTCTCGGCCAGAACGGAATCTGGCAGAGCTGCACGTTAATGACTATAATGCAAATCTTCCTGACCTCACTGGTAGAGGTGGATTTTGCCCCTAATTTCAAACAAATACTTGTTTTTAGGTCAAAACCTAACAGTACCAGTGGTATCAGACAGATTATACCTGAAAGCCTAACAAAGGCAGACGCTCGGAAACAGGGGGATGTTTAGTGCAAGAAATAATAAAGTGATAAATAAAAGTGTAATACCCCCCAGAAACCCCACCCTCTCCTGAGCCACACCAGTGTGCCCCCCAAAGCGGCTCCATTTTCTTTAACCATTGAGAAGAAAGTGCATGGGGGTCGGCAAGTGCCATTTTACACCATCTTCTCTTGCACCTGGGCCTGGTTTCAACTGTGATTAGTATGTCCAGCACAAGCCCTATTCATAGAAATATTGTAAAAGGGGGAATACTGCCCCTTTAAAGGAACAGTTCAGTGTAAAAAATGAAACTGGGTAAAATGGATAGACTGCACAAAATAAAAAATATTTGTAATATTAATCAGTCAAAAATGTAGTGTATGGATGGAGTGAGAAGATGTCTAATGTAATAGCCAGAACACTACTTCCTGCTTTCAGCTCTCTAACCTTTTAGTCAGTGACTTTAGGGGGGCCACGTGGGACATAACTGTCCAGTTAGTTTGTGAGCACACAGGTCAGATTCAAAAGCAAACTAACTGAACAGTTATGTCCCACGTGGCCCCCATCAAGTCACTGACTGCTAACAGCTTAAAGAGCTGTAAAGGAGGAAGTAGTGTTCTGATTATGTTGGACATCTGCCCACTACAGCCTTTGTAGATTAAATTTTTGCCTAACTATGTTGCAAAGCAAGTGCAAAGCAACTCAAGACTTATTACAAGAGCTAAGTGGGAGAAGCTCAAAGGCATGCCTACTGTGTTTGCAAGTTTAATTAGAGTTCCACTGGTTATGGCGTTATTGGACGAGGAACTGAAAATAAACACACCCAATCAAAACCTGTGCACATCGGTGTAAAGTGAATGTATAAAAAACCCATTGCACTAATTACCTGGCACACCACTGTCACATAAGGAGCTTGCCTACACGGTAGGTACGATGCCGACAAAGGCCTTTTGCCATTCCTTGTGATGTCGGTCAGCTCTGAGAGATGCTGCTGCAAATGTGCAAAATTACAGCAAAGCCTTTCCACATTTCTAGATATACTGAGGATTTCTTGCTGTGGAGACATTTCTCCGTGTTTTATAAAGTTGGGTGGGCTGCTCTTTTGGCACTCAGATTTTGGCGACGTTGGCCTGCTATTAGGCTTTTTGTCCATGTCAAGACCAAGGGTGATGGAGCGATTCTTTGGCTCGGTGTCTAAGCTTTCCACTCTTAGTTTGCTCCTTTTATCGTCAAATTCATTAGCACTGGATGTTGGACTCTGATCACCGTCGTAGCTTCTAATTTCTTCTATCAATTTCTTCTTCCGCAAATAAGTCGGTGGAGCCACACCACCGGGTAACAGTATCTCGCGGTGAGCAGACTGACCTTCCTTGTACAGAGACTCTACCAATTTCTTCTTGTCTTGTATGCTCATAGAAGAGTCAAAGCTAGCCTGTACACTAGTATTCCCACCGGAGGAGGCAGAAGAATCCTCATCAAACATCACTTCTTTTACCATCAAACGGATTAGGTATTTGTCCGAGCTAGAGGAAGGCAGGAAAGCTGGGTCACTGGTCTTCTGCCTTCCTACTAACACAAGCAACATCTTATCAGTCAGAAAACACAACCCTTTCGGCCTCTCGTTCTTCTCTAGCAGAATTTGTTGAATATTAGGCACGCTGGAAGATGTGAGGGAATACACCAAAACAGCACTGCATGTGTTCGAAGCAACAGCAACGATATGTGCCGTGGGGTCAAATGCTAATATGTCTGGAACTAAAATACCAGGAATGCTAACTCTCCGAGTGGTGGTCACTTTCTTCTCAAAGTTCACTAAGATCAAATGCGATGAATCCTGCCCACTACCGGTGAGATAATCCTTTTTCTTCATGTTAAGAAGGGAATTTAAGTCTGCTTTGGAGTGATTTACAATGTGGGTGAGATCCAAAGTAGCAGGCGATGTTGCCAAAGAGTCTGTTGTCAGAGATCCAGAGTCGGCTGACTTTTGGACAACATCCATAGAGAATTCTTCTTCCATCAGTAATAAACCTGGTTGACTAGAGATGGTTATCTCAGAAGAGGCTGGCACGTCGAAAGCAATACCTGCATTTAAAGCGCAGATCCGATCTAGAGGAAGTTCTGTGGACACTGCGACTTGTGAATCGACTGTTGACTCAATAGCGCAAATGTAGCCTCCAATATCAAACACCGGACAAAACGCACATGCGTTTAAAGATTTCTGCTTGCTATCCCATATGTAGGAATGAAGAGCACTACCAATAGCTACGACTAAGCGACTTCCATCCTTAGTCCAACAAGCGCAGTGAATAAGGCCGCTACTTTTAACGTCCGCTTTAATGCTGGTATTCTCATAACGTACAGCGTACAAGACCGACACGTCCCGTTTAGTTAGGACAACTAAGATATCTTTGCTGGGATGCCATGTGCAGCCCTGTGGCAGGACAGGAAACGGATCTCCGATCTCACAGGTCTGTGAAACAACTAGTTTGTTCTTGTCCAAGGGGCTGTAACACAGTTGCCAAACAGTGACGTGCTTCTTGTGCTGGACAGCCAGCAGGGCAGGAGTATCATTCCCCAGGAACGGCCCCCAGTAAAGGCCATGCACATGTTCAAACTGTCCAACAACAATAGAGTTGCCAAATTTCGGCTCTTCATTATTGTGGTGTAAAGCTGTCAACACGACTTGCCGACCGTCTGTCCAGGCCAAACCGTGCACTGGATGGATAGCTTGGTAGAGGGCATTCAGGCCACTTCTCAGGAGTTTTCCTTTTCCCAACTCCATTCTGTTCCTTTCAAAACTCCTGCTAAGTAATAAAAAGGACAGAATAAATATGGTGCTTGAATAAATAAAGTGCCCCTGATACAGTCATAATTCTGAATTTAGATATCCCTGGGTATCCAACGGTTACATGGATTAGAAACAACTGAAGATTTGAATAGACAGATATCTGTATGTATCTGCTTTGTGGTTACTAAGATTTTTTGTCCCTAGCAACCAGATGGTGTTTTAAACAGGCTGTAAAACCAAATATCAACATCTGCATAATAAAAGTAAATATTAGTGTGCTGCAGCTAACATGAACCAAAACAATGTAGCAGTAGCCAGCTTTCCTCCAGCCATGACTCAAATTCCTACAATGTCTTGCGTGTTCTGTAAAAACAGACCTGTAAGAACCATATTGGCTGCAAAGCATTGTGGGAAGTGGAGTCTTGGCTGGAGAAAAGGGACAAGTGCTACATAGTTTCACAGGTACATATAGTCAGAACCAGCAGTGATGGGAATAGCGAGGCGCAGACTTTCAATAGTAATTATATTTCCAAATCATTTTAGAAATGTAATTATTGTACACTGGAGAACTGCTATATTTACTGATAATAAAAAACATAAAATGTTTTAATTATGGGCCTGCATCACCCTCTGTATAAAGTTAAATCCAACTATCTAGCACTAAATTCAAACCCCTAGTTCCCTTTATATTCTCATAGTTCTCTATTCCAGTTCATTTTATGTAAATGTATTTCTTGCCTTGCAGACTGCCCCCTGTGCCATATAAGCAAAGGCATTATAATCAGGGCCGCCATCAGAAATCACGGGGCCCCTCACAACAACATTTTCTGGGCCCCCCTCCCATCAGTACAGGACACACAGACATAAAAAGTATTTTTACACTATGCTGGCCAGGCCCCCCCCTCACGCTATGCTGGCCAGGCCCCCCCATAGAAAGTGCCCCCACTGCCCCCATAGACAGAACCCCCCATACACCGTGCCCCCAATTGTCCTTATAGAAAGTGCCCCCATAGATAGTGCCCCCAATTGCCCCACAGGCAGTACCCCCATAGAAGGTACCTCCCATAAACAGTGCCCCCCTAGAAAGCACCCCCAATTGCCCCCATAAACAGTGCCCCCCTAGAAAGCACTCCCAATTGCCCCCATAGACAGTGCCCCCCCTGAAGTCGTTCTTGGAAAACATTAGCAGCCAGGGCCCCCCTAAAACACTGGTAGCCTGGGGTTATGTTTTGCATTGGTGCCAGGGCAGGGCCCCCTAAAACATTGCTAGCCAGCCCAGAGCCCACTTAAACATTGCTGGTCCTCTCCCAGTGTCCCCATACTATGACCCACTCCCCCCTGCAGCATCCTCCAGCGTCCTTCCCAACATGCCCCAGCTCCCCACCTAGCACCCTCTCCAATATCCCCCAGCTCCCCACCTAGCACCCTCTCCAATATCCCCCAGCTCCCCACCTAGCACCCTTTCCAACATCCCCCAGCTCCCCACCTAGCATCCTCCCCAACATCCTCCAGCTCCCTCCCTGCTCCCCCCAGAACCCGCCTGCTGCGTCCAGAGACGTCCGGCTGTGCTCCCCCCGGCGCCGCTACTGCATCCACTTTTTATATGGTTGCGCTCCGTGCGTACTGACGTCACACGTACGCACGGTGCGCAACCAATGGAATTACCCGCTGACCACCAATGACCCAGAGCCGGTAATTCTTTAAAGGGGGCCCGGGCTTAGAAACCGTATCATAGCCGCGCCCCCTGTAATGTGTCCGGCCCGGAACCACTGTCCCCCCGGTACCCCCCTAATGGCGGCCCTGAGACGGAAATACTTACCGAGTGGCAGTAAAGTCTAGTCCCTTAGTTCCCGGGGGGAACCGTTTGTTACGGGGTTGCCGGGGCCGTTCCAGAGCTGCTGCACAGAGACAGGACCTGAGCTTTCCAGGCAGCGGCGAGTCTGTGGCTGAGCGGGGAGGTAAAGATGTTAAGCTCATTAAACCTCTGGGGATTCTGCTTCAGTAAGGGTGGGACAGTGACTGGGGGAAGTCTGTTCCTTACTAGTAAAAGAGATTGTCAGCTCTCTAGTAACTTCTAATAGGTTACCGTTGGCCCTATTGTAAGCAACTTTCCCATTGGTCTTTATTATTGCCCTTGTGTGGGTTTGGGAGTATTAGTGATCCTATTCTGCAGATTATGGCTGCAGCTGAAAACGCTCTCTGGTTGTGGGGGTCATTGACTCTGCCAAAAAAAAAATATCACCTTTGGGAGTGTTATGTGGTTTCCTGGCTGTGGGGCAGTTAAAGCCATAGGGCAGTTCAAACTCTAAGGGCTCTGGCACACTGGGAGATTAGTCGCCCGCGACAAAACTCCCTGTTCGCGGGCGGCGCGATTTTGGGAAATCACAGAAAAAGCCTCGCCGAAATCGCCTTTGCCGAAATCGCGCCACCGCGTGTGCCATCCCACCAGCGGCTTACATTTTCACCAGTGGCATGGCCGGTGATGGCAACTCGGGGAGATTAGTCGCCCGCGAACAGGGAGTTTTGTCGCAGGCGACTAATCTCCCCGTGTGCCAGAGCCCTAAAGCTGGCCATACACTCACCGATACTATCCGATATTCGGTGCATGTATGGCAAGTCGAGCGATATCGCAGGAGGCTGCTGATATCGGTCGACTCGCCGATCGGGCGGGTTAAAAGATTTTGATCGGGCGCCATAGAAGGTGCCTGAGCAAAATCTGCCGTCAGGGCTGAATCGGCAGAAGGAGGTAGAAATCCTATTGTTTCTACCTCCTTATCTGCCGTTTCAGCCATAAACGGTTAGTGGCAGATTGTACGCTGGTCACACAAAAGATCGCAAATCGCCACGTGTGTAGCCACCTTAAGTCTGATTGCTGCACAATAAAAAAAGAGAATAAATATTTATATAAAACAAACCAAAAGACTTATTCCCACTAATACTTAGGGACCCATTCACAAATTTTCACTGGTTAAAAGCACGATTGGAAAAAATTTGGAGTAACCACAATAATTTCTGATGTGCGAAAATTGAGTGAAACTTCTTTTCTTGGTCGTACGGAAACATTGTGGTTGCGATCCGAAAGTTGCAAAATTTTTGGATCCTAACAATTGTAAACGGCGCAAAGACCTTTCTGCCTTTGAAACTTCAGTGCATGATTTTGGAAGCCTCCCATAGGACTCAATGGTACACCAATGGTGACCATATTAACACCACAGTCACTTTTTCTTATGCAAAATTTCCAAAATCCGACCCTTTCTTTCTACTGTTAACAGCCAGGCTGCTCATGCATGCTCTCATCCTATCCCAACTAAACTACTGTAACCTGCTACTAACCGGCCTCCCTAACTTCCATCTCTTCCCCCTACAGTTTGACTTAAATACTGCTGCCAGAATTCTCCTCTTCTCATGAAGGACAGTTCAGGCCCTTTCCCTGCTAAAGTCCTTATCGTGGTTTCCCATAAAAACAGGAATAATTTACAATCTCCTTCACTGAACCTTCAAAGCCCCGATTCCTCTGTGTCTCGCTACTTCTCTTGTGTCTCTGTACGTTCCTGGCCGAATCCCCCGTTCCTCGCAGAGCAATCGTTTGGTTGCGCCTCCCACTACTACTGCAGCTTCCCGCCTTAAACCTTTCTGCCTTGCGGCCCCTTACATTGGCAATGCCCTCCCTGAATCCCTCCGGAGAGAATCCTCCCTTAGTCTCTTCAGAACTAAATTCAAAGACTCCATCTTGAAACACTCACACAGCAGGTGATCTGGGCACTAATATCCTCTTATTTGTGTCTGGAAGTTACCGTCCCTTTTAGATTGTAAGTTCTTTGGGGCAGGGAACTCTATCCTCTTGTCTGTTTGATTCTTAAGTTATTGCTACCAAACCTTGTATTTATTTGTATTTATCTTTTATAGTAGTACAGTGCAGTGCTGTGTTCATAATAGCGCTATATAAAGATATACATACACCCCACATAAGGCAGTCTGTTAAATAAAGGGCGATACCATCTAGCCTTACTATACACACCATCCCACAGCTAGTCATTTCCCCTTACCCCGGCTTGCCTTAACACACTAGGTCTCATTTATCACCACCGGGAAAACCTGCATCTAGGCAGTAACCCATAGCAACCAAGCAGTGATTAGCGGTTTTCAGGGGCCTGCAGGTAGAACAATGAAAGCAAATATTTGATTGGTTGCCTAGGGATACTGTCCAGGTACAAATGTGTCCTTCTGCCTCAAAGTAACTGCCTTTCTCCTGCCATAATCTTTCCTTACACAGACACAGTGTCACATTTGCAGCCCCTTTTTATTAACCCTCTAGTCTCATTATACACACTGTCCCCAGGTACAGCCCCTCCCATGAACACATTATCCTACCATGACTCCCCTTCCCCTGGCTGCCCACGAATTCCCCCTCACAGCAACTTTGGGTAGCCAAATCACACAGGATCCTTACTATATATATATATATATATATATATAACTGCTAAGCCACCGGCTTAGCAACACTTGAATGTATATCGCCTATATTGCTACCACACCCCGTAAATACCACTCCCATATCTACAAAGTTTGGCAGGTTATTTAAAGTTTGAACACATCTCTGGGGTTTTGGGGTCTTGTTTTATGTGTTATTACAGTTTTGCTAAAAAAGGTGAAATTACCCTTTAAGCTGCGAGTCTCGGTTCCCCCAAGAGACCTGTTTAGCTTATTAGTTACAACTGTATCGCAGTGCAGGGGTTGCTTGTTGAGTTTTCTGGGCTCTCTGCCAAAAGGTACTTATCTAATTAAGTTTGAGAAACATTGTATCTTTTTTAGCATTCAGTGCAGGAGATCAAGGGGAAATGAGCAACTTTTCAGTAAGAATCTGCAGGCTGAGCTGTTAAAATCAGGACTGTCCTACGAAACTTGGGACAGTTGGGAGGTATTTTAATGGCATGGCCAGTAACAATAATGCCTGATGCCAATGTTATTAATAAGGTTGGAAGATCGAAATAAAATAAGTCTTGTATTTTTTTCCAAAAAATGTGGCAATCCTACATGCCAAGGTGAGGGATGTGTAACACATTCTTCCACCAGTGCTCAGGGGTCTTTCATTACTTCACTGATAACTAGGGCATGTTATCTCGTTGTACTGGGACATGTGATAACAATTCCAAATTTTGCAAGAAATTTGTATGACTTTATTACTGTTAAGCAGGGCCGGAACTAGGGGTAGCCAGAGTAGGCGGCTGCCTAGGGCGCAATCACTGGGGGCTCACATTAAAGGGGAAAGAATTTTGTCTTTTGTTCTTTTTGTAGTAGTATTTTATTAGTCCTCTTTTACCCTAATAGAACCGCCGCCTAGCCCCCCTCTGGCATGATGTGTTTGTTTTGCTCTTCGTTCGGGAGTCGGAACCCAGGAGCGCACACCCCCCACCCTTTTGTGTACCGGCGCTTACCTCCGTACGCCCTGCGCATGCGTATTAGGCAGTGGCGCGTCCCATACGCATGCGCGTCATTCGAACTAAGGTAGCCTGAAGAATAGGAGGCGCTGGGGTGTGGTGGTGTCTGGGTAAGCTGTGCGGCATGGGGAAAACCGTTAAAGCCTGAGTGAGTAGGACTGCTTGCTGGGAGTTCTCTGACTTTCAACAATTCTTAGCAACAATTCCTGATGGCTGCTGCTGCTGTTGCTAGCTGCAGTATATACATATGGTTCATATGATTGGGGTCAAATTGGGCGCAATTTGGATTCTGCCTGCTAGCATATAAAGATTGGGGCAATTTGGGCAATATGAGGGGTTGGCTGCTGCTGGCACAGGTACAGATGGGGGCAATATGCTGGGTGTTGGCACAGGTACAGATGGGGGCAATATGCTGGGTGTTGCTGTTTTTTCCATTAAAAGATTTCTACTTACAGTTTAGAGGCCAGATATATGAAAGATGTGAGCCAGGGCTACAGGCTGGGAAGGGGGGGGGTATGCTATTTGTCCAAATCCCATTTGAATTTTCTTACTGGGTCACTGACTACCCATTAGGAACTCAAAGGGACTCCATGTCTTTCAAAAGAAGACCTCTCAATGTCCTTTTGGATAGATAAACTGAGTCACCTTAAGCTCTTCCAACTTGGCAACTCCAGTATGGAATTAAATATGACATTATCCCACAGGTTGTGTGACAGGCGACAGTGCAGTAATTCACAGAGCTGTCAACCCCCCTATTTGTTCGGGAGTTACTCGATTTTGGTGGGTCACCCCCGGTCTCCCAGACTCCACCCTGGGAATCAAACTCTGGGCCTAGTTCCTAGTTGGGCCTAGCTCCAGCACAACGCTATTCGCCAAAATACCCCATTTTAGTAATCTTTAATTTGGGATTTTCTTCCCCCTAGCCTTTACATAGAGACAGAATGTGCAGAATCCTAGGATGCTGGTTTAAGGTTACCAGTTGCCTTATAGGACCACACATTTTAAGCCTGTGTGTTCATGTCAGCACAAAGACGAAATTTTGTGTTTTTTCACAAAATTATTTGTAAGCACCACAATTTGTTGTGTGTACTGGCTTCAAAACTTAGGGAACACTGGTGGGGTGAAGCCATTTCCTGAGTAAAGTCTTAAAGAAACAGTTCAGTGTAAAAATGAAACTGGGTAAAATAGACAGACTGTGCAAAATAATAAATGTTTGTAATATAGTTAGTTAGGCAAAAATGTAATTTATAAAGGCTGGAGTGGGCAGATGTCTAACATAATAGCCAGAACTCCCTGCTTTCAGCTCTTTAACCTCATAGTTAGTCAGTGACTGGGGGGGGGGGGGCACATGGAACATAACTGTTAAAGGAGAAGGAAAGGCTAAGTCACTTGGGGGTGCCAAAATGTTAGGCACCCCCAAGTGACTTACATGACCTACCTTGTACCCCAGGCTGGTGCCCCCGTTAGGAGAAAACAGCACCAGCCCGGGGCACCTGTAGACACCGCTTCCTCCTTCCTTTGGGCGCTGCTGCCGAAATCCGTGGGCCGGCGCATGCGAGGAGGAAGCAGGTAGCGCCGCCAGCTGCCCCGGGCTGGTGCTGTTCTCTCCGTACGGGGGCACCAGCCCGGGGTACAAGGTAGGCGTTCTAAGTCACTTGGGGGTGCCTAACATTTTGGCACCCCCAAGTGACTTAACCTTTCCTTCTCCTTTAAGTTGGTTTGTGAGCACGCAGGTCAGATTCAAAAGCAAACTAACTGAACAGTTATGTCCCATATGGCCCCCCCCCCTCAAGTCAATGATTGGTTACTGACTGCTAACAGTAGTGTTCTGGCTATTATGTTTATAGATTACATTTTTGCCTAACTTACTATATTGAAAACATTTATTATTTTGCACAGTCTGTCTGTTTCACCCAGTTTCATTTTTACACTGAACTGTTCCTTTACACACACACATATATAGATACTCTAGAAAGCTCAGCTTGGCCTTGCAGGGTGGGAATTGGTGATATTTTTGGGGCTAAGGCTAAATTGTTGCTTCAATTTTATTTTTACATATCTGTATACTTATTATAAACTAAATGGGGGCTGATAAATGTTGTTTTAATTGACAGGTTGAACAAAAAGAAAACTCACAAAATCAACGCTGTAAGGTAAAAGGAGAGCTATGCTTCTCTGTCAAGCTTTCTGACATGTACAAAATAGCAGCAAAGGATGATAGAGGGCAGTATGTACATTCTCTATCTGTTCCCTTCACACATATCTGAGCCAGATAATATCATGCCGAACGGGCAGCCCCAAAGCATTCTCTCAGCTCTGGCCATGAATTATGAATATCCTCTGTATTGCCTGTTTCAGCAATGATCATATTTCATCACATTATATTTGGCTTCCATTTTTTGTGAGGAGCCATTAGAATGAGAAGGTTTTATTTACAATCTAATAAACAAATAAAATATTGTGAAAACAGATGAGATGATTCCCTTCCTGTATTAAGGTGCCCTTGCACCTTAGGAAACCCAGTGAAACGAGAGGTTGGTTTCTTCCCTCCAACATGGCAACGGGTGGGGGCTTTATGTCCTTTTAAACCAATATGGCTAGATATGTGGAGGAGCAACACATAGCCTACTTTGCATAGCAAATAACAGATATCTTGGTTAAAAAATGGTAACAAGATAATGATCTAATTCATGAGACTCAAAGGAAATACAACTTAAATGGCTGCATTTGTACAGAGCCACCATTTACATTTATCTGTTATTTATATCATGCTGAGATATTTACAGAGAGACTGTTAATCATTCGCATCAGTCTCTGCCCCAGTGGAGCTTACAATCTATAGCTCCTATTATATTCACACACATCACGGTCAAATAGTTAGAAGCCAGTTAACCAGCCTTGTTATTTAGGGGTGTGGGAGGAAACAAACGCAGACACAGGGAGAACATACAAACATCTTGCAGATTGTGCCCTGGCCAGAATCAAACTCAGAGCTGCAAGGCAAAAGTGCTACCCACTGAGCCACTGTGCTGCCCATAGTCATTATGTTTGCTTGTTGCAATACTGGCCATTTATATCCACCTCCTGTGTGGTTATTTAGCAGTTTATTTAGATCCCTGCTACAGAATGAACAGGATTCTATGTAAACCCCATTTGCCATATCCCTTACCCCACAACAATAATTACCTGACTACACAATACAGAGAGCTATAAGCTGGATATAAGTACAGGTTATCCAGAAAATTCCGAATTACGGAATGGCCGTCTCCCATAGACTCCCATTATAATCAAATAATTCTAATTTTTGAAAATGATTTCCTTTTTCTCTGTAATAATAAAACAGTACCTGTACTTGATCCCAACTAAGATATAATTACCCCTTATTGGGGCAGAACAGCCCTATTGGGCTTATTTAATGGTTAAATGATTCCCTTTTCTCTGTAATAATAAAACAGTACCTGTACTTGATCCCAACTAAGATATAATTTCCCCTTATTGGGGGCAGAACAGCCCTATTGGGTTTATTTAATGGTTAAATGATTCCCTTTTCTCTGTAATAATAAAACAGTACCTGTACTTGATCCCAACTAAGATATAATTACCCCTTATTGGGGGCAGAACAGCCCTATTGGGTTTATTTAATGGTTAAATGATTCCCTTTTCTCTGTAATAATAAAACAGTACCTGTACTTGATCCCAACTAAGATATAATTACCCCTTATTCAGGCAGAGCAGCCCTATTTATTCATTATTTTAATGTCCTTTTAGCAGACTTAAGGTATAGAGATCCAAATTACGGAAAGATCCCTTATCCGGAAAACCCCAGGTCCCAAGCATTCTGGATAATAGGTCCCATACCTGTACAGGAAAGTATGTCACCTTGAAGTCTCACTGAGATCCCTAATTATTTTGCTGTGTGATTTTGGGGTATACCATGTATATGTGTTGTGTGTTCTACAGCGACTGTACACTCATATTGTTATGCAGGATCAATTAGAGTTTGAACATTTTATTTTCCAAACAAAGCGATTATTAAATTCATTCTTTTAACCATTACAACCCTCAGTTCTTTAGCAGGAGAGGAATATCTATGTAAATCAACATTAATAATTAAAAAACTGTGACATTTGATAATGTACCATCTGCATGGGAGCCGGTGCCAAGCACACCCACGGCATTGGATGTTCTGCCACACATTGCACACTGCCGCCCCAGACCAACGCGGGAGTCACGTTTGCTTCCCTCTGAAAGAATGTGCGCCGTGCTAATGATTATGGAAGAGACACACTCTGGATGTCTTACAACTAATTACTGTAATCTAATGAGCAGAAAGGAAAAATCACACGGAGGTATGGTTATTCAATGGGGAAACAATTGTTTGCATCCAACACAAGTCCCATAGTGATCCCCTGCTTGACTGCAGAGCCAACCCATCACTCATCTCTGAGCTTATTTATACCACTAGGGGAATTATTTCATAGTCCCAGGAATGGAGGTGCCACGGAAAGGAGATATAAATGGTTGTTACAAGATAAACCAAATATAATTTGTTTGGTATGGCAAATAACATATAATGGATGAATAAAGTCGATTTTTAAATTGGATATCCTTGCTGTCCGGCTTATCTTGGAGCCTTTATTTGGTATATCGTTTATCTCCCCTAAGCTACGGGTTCGGGGCTCCGAGCGCCCGGACCAACCTTGGAACACGGTGAGCTCTTATTGATTTAAACTTACTACTCATATTGCTGTTTTGATTTCTTCGGTGACAGACCCGGGGTTTGTACACCTGGGTCTCTTTTTTACTTGGTACGAACCATATCAACTAATCCAGCAGTGAGAGTGAACTTTGTATGTTATGCGAAGTTCTATTTGATTACTAGATTCAGTTTGTGTTTTCTTTTCTTATTCATATCATTTGGTATGGCATATAGGTATAGAGTTTTCTAGGATAAGGATTTTAGTAGTTTAAATTTGTCCGATTATTATCTTCTAGATGTGATTAATTTTTCATTTGAGTAATACTGTCAACCTCCGCACTTTGCCCTAAAATGAATTTTAAACAATTAAAGAAGGAAAGTAATTTTGGCATTTTACTGCCAATATATTTTCCACCTTATTGCCACCTAGAACACTATATTTATTCTGCAGGAAGCTTTACTATACCTGAGTAAAGAGCCCTAGAAGCTCCCTCCATTTGTTTAAACTAGCAGCTGCCATTTTAGCTTGGTCTCTGTAGCTTCTGTGTTGTAGCTCTAGCCGTTGGTAGCATACATCTCACATTCTGATGGGAGTGGGAGTAAATTCTTATGAATTCTTATGGGAGGAGGGAGCAGGAGAGAGCTGTGCAGACTCTGACCCTAGGAATGAAGGGTTTTTCTGAGAGAGGAAGTCAGATACCCAAGAACATGTTTACAAAAAAGGAGACAAGAAATCCTTTGTTTCTTTTGATAGAGGACTCTCTGTGAGTGCTTATGGCTGTATTTACATAAGCCTTTCTGATAAAGCTTACAGGAGAAGGAAAGGTATAAACTAAGTAAGGTCTATATGGCCTTTAAAATCACAACAACACATTATTAGCTGCTTAGATGATTCTAAGCTAGAGATGTCCAATCTGCAGCCCCCCATTTGTTGTTAAATTAGTCATTGCAGTTCAGACCTGGGGGGTTGACAGGATGGACATCCAGCTGAGCGCCAGTTGGAGGGCTGTACAGATAACCCACCAGCATAGTGTTATATATATATATTGTATGTTATTTTATTTGTTATTTATTTCTATTTTATCTAAGATACCAGCAGGAGGCACAAAAGGAATGTTCAGGAGTTTGGAATGGAGGCAATTTTGCTTATATGTATCCAATAACTGGAATAAAGGAAGGGAGATTTGAATAAACGTAGGCTGTGCAGCTGTTCCAGTCAGGCATCTGAGCAGTGACTCACTGTGTATCTGGCAAGAGAATGCAAGGTATAAAAAGTAACATCTCATTTTCTCCAGGGAAAATGACTTTGTCAAGCAAAGCGTCCTCCGGACTAAAAATAATGGGATATTCTAAAACTGCTCTGCAACATTAGTGGGGGATTAAATGGGAAGGGTCACTGCTAAATGCATTCCAATTACTGAAAATACATTGGTACGGGAAAGTATTTATATAGGGAATAGTTTACCCCCCTAAGGTAAAATATAAGTAGATAAGTGATATTTAGAATACCCTGTATAACTTATGTATGATAAGGGATTAGATACATCCTACTGTAAATTAAATGCATATTGGATGTCACTGAGGGGTTCTGTGACCATATTGAGTTATACAGGGAACTCATGCCTATCACTCATGTATTATAAGGGATAATGTACCCCCTTCTGTAAATGATAAGGATATTAGCAGTCACTGAGGGGTTCTGTGCCCATATAAAGGCACAAGGCTGCAGGCTGAGTTATACAGGGAACTCTGAGTATCACTCATGTATTATAAGGGATAATGTACCCCCTACTGTAAATGATAAGGATATTAGCAGTCACTGAGGGGTTCTGTGCCCATATAAAGGCACAAGGCTGCAGGCTGAGTTATACAGGGAATTCATGCCTATCACTCATGTATTATAAGGGATAATGTACCCCCTACTGCAGATGATAAGGATATTAGAAGTCACTGAGGGGATCTTTAAAAAAAGTTATTATTTTTTACGAAACACGCATCACGGGACTGAAAGTATACATATATTATGCACAACCTAATATGTATGTATGGTAGTGTCATGGGAGGCACCGTGATCCAATCAATGACTGCTCACCAGCAACCACAATTGCAAGAGAAATAACTTCTTTTATTTAATCAAGAGAAAACTCCTAACAGAAAGCTTCAACTGGCAAGTCCCCAGTCACCGGCTTCTTCTCTTGAGTGCTTCTCAAGTGGCCAGTGAATACAGTTGCCCTCCATTGGATGTTGGAATTCACAGACCCCTTCACTCTGAGGATAGGCACCATGACACAATGCCGGATCTATTTATAAATACCTTGTACTGACTGCAACCAAAGTAAAACTATATATATATATATAAACCGTCAGTCCCCGCTACTGTCACAGGGGCCCCTGTCACAGGTAGCTGTGAATATTTGTCTCCTCTGTTGTTCTGTGCAAGGAGGGGGAGGGGGAGAGCCCACCCTTGTCAGCTGACAGGAAGAAAGGACTGCAGAGGAAGTGCTGGGAGAAACCGTTTTCACCTGTTAATCTGGTCACAGGTGCTCTGTGTTAACCATAAACCTGCCTATATACCCCTCTGCTCTGCACTCAGTGCCCGTTATAGGTCTTTCTAACAAAGTTCCTGGGTGTGCTGTAATTCTGTGTATTTGATTTGGACCATTGCCTGTATCCTGACTTTGAGTGAACTCCGCCTGGACTGACCCCTTGGCTGTTTGACTTCTCTTCTGGATCCTGATTTTGTACTGCGCTTCTGTTCTGGTTTTGACCCGGCCTGCCTGACTCCGCCCCTAGTAAGCTCCTTCAGTCCTTTTCAAACGATCTGGTACCCTTGCTTGCCCAGAACCTTAGCCCTGGTCCTCTCACTTTAAGACCTGGCGGCACCCGAGTAGCGGAGGGCTCCACCCGAAGCCAAAGGTGGCTGTTATAGGCAGAAGTGTGAGCTGTGACCGGGACCTTGGCAATTGTTCTGGGTTTTGGGTTACCGATCGGGACTTTATAACAGGCCCTGGATGATGAAGGAGCCACATCACCTGTTTCAGCCGAGCAATTGTCTGATCTTCTGCAATGTTTGAATGCACAAGAGGGCAAACAAGACTGAATTGTGCGGCGCTTGCAACTCCTAACTGCCCATCGGGATGCCATGCAGCAAGTCCTGCAGTTCCTGCCAGTCAAGCACCAGAACCCAAGGTACCCTTACCTGATAAATTTTCTGTTGATCGTAAACAATTCTTTGCTTCCCTAGAGACCCGTAAACTTTATTTCAGTTTATTGCCTCGCTCTTTAAATTTGTTATTACTCTCCTACAGGGAAATCCCTGTCACTTTAGAAGCATTTTTTAAAGCCGTGGCCTTACTCTATGATGAGCCTGATGCCTGCAGAGGAATATTGCACTGAATTGAGATGCTGGGCTGTTGGTACCCAGTGGAATGACACAGCCCTATGTAGCCAGTTCCGTGTAGGGCTCTTTGATGCTATTAGAGATAGCCTACTTCACTATTCCACCACCCACCTCCCTTGAAGCCTTAAAGGAACAGTAACACCAAAAAATAAAAGAGCTTTAAAGTAATAAAAATATAATGCACTGTTGCCCTGCACTGGTAAAACTGGTGTGTTTGCTACAGTAACACTACTATAATTTATATAATAAGCTGCTGTGTAGCCATGGGGGCAGCCATTCAAGCTGGAAAAAAGGAGAAAAGGCACAGGTTACATAGCAGATAACAGATAAGCTCTGTAGAATACAATAGTGTTTTATCTGTTATCTCCTATGTGCCTGTGCCTTTTCTCCTTCAAATGGCTGCCCCCATGGCTACACAGCAGCTTATTTATATAAATTATAGTAGACTTTCTGAAGTAAACACACAACTTTTACCAGTGCAGGGCAGCAGCACATTATATTTTAGTTACTTTTATACACTTTCATTTTTTGGTGTTACTGTTCCTTTAATGCACCTAGCTATTCAGATGGATGCACCTGGGTTTGTTTCTGCCAGCAAGATCATAACTCCCTCTGAATCTGTTCCTCCTGCTCAATCCCCTGATTGGGGCCACTAAACTGTCACCTGAGGAATCATACTCTAGACCAATGCTGTCCATTCGGCCCACGACCCCCCTCTGTGTGGCCCCCCACCTGTCTGGCTGCTTTGATGGCTTACCTTTGTGTAAGGTTTAAATGGTATCAGTATTGAGATTAACTGGCCCCCTGCATGGTTCACAACTCCGATTCAGGCTGTAATCCCCCTGTATTGTTTAAATATGTAATCCCCTGTACTGTTCACACCATTTAATCCCTGCCCTATGCTGCCTGTGTGTGCACATTAATGTGCTCTAAATCAAATGTAGGGGACTCGTTTCCTGACATGCACTGATATTACTTAGCGCCGCAACTATCCCATTTAATTATTTGGCTAGACAACCTGCACCATCTCAGTTTGAAAAATATTTCAGCCCAACTGAGGTTTTAAAGTGCACCCTATAGGGAGACTACTAAGAAACAATTCTGAACAAGATACTAGAAGATACATGCGTAAGGGTGGCTTTGCAAATAGTCAAACAAAAACACAGACCCCCCCACACTCTGGGACAACCTGACATTCCCTAGTGGAGGTTACGGCCCGTGGTCTGGAAAAGGCATTGGTATTATAGGGGATATCTGGACAGGAGATGGCATTTGCCCATTTGGGGAGATACAACAATGGCTTTCCAGTCAATAGTGCCATTATGTAAGGCTTTAAAAGCCCCCCTGTCTGCCCACAGGAAAGAGGATGTAGCTAAATGGAACTAGCAACAGATACTATACAAGATGAGGAAGGTCAGAAAGCACAGGGATTCCCACAAATGGACTCTGTATGCTGCAGGCAACAAATGATTCAGTTTTATGTCCCACATAAAGCCTGTTTTACCCCGATCAGACTGCACCTAATGATCCCTGCTATACCTGAAACAGGTTCCATGATGCATATGCTGTGGCAATGCGCTATTATTAAACCTGGTCCACAATTCTGGATAGAGTAGATACCCCGGTGCATATCACCCTGGGCAGAATCCCAAGGTATGCTTGCTTAATATTCTTAACAATAATGCAGTGGAAAAGCAGACCCCCCCCCCCCCAGAGGTTCAAGCTTGTGAAAATCTCATCTGGAGAACATGTACTAATCTTAAAATTGAGAACACCAAAGCAAATTTCATAAAGTCCAGTCCACAAATGTCGCCAAGCGAGCGGATCTTCTCCCCATACCCCCCACCTACGTGTGAGCGATATCGGGGGAATCCAGGGTAATTTGGTCGTTTGGCCCTGGGGCCAAAAGATCAAATTAGAACAACGGTAATGCAGCCGATGTGGTCCCCTATCCAACTAAATTTTTTACCTGCCCAATCAATATCTGGCCGATTTCAGGTCGGGCAGGCCCAACGTTAGTTCCCCTACACGGGCCGATAAGCTGCCGAATCGGTCTAAGGGACTGATATCGGCAGCTAGAATCGGCCCGTGTAGCCACCTTTAGTGGCTGCAGATAAGGCTCCAGTACCTTATACAGGCCATAGATTGCTGCTCTATTTAACCTATAGCGACTCACTATTTCCTCTTCCTGATTCACTATTTCCTCTTCCTGATTCTCTGGAAAAAGTGGGGTCCCTTACCACCTATAAATATGTACTGTGAGGTGTGAAATGTGTAAGCAAAAATTCATGGGGTTTGTATCTGTTTTATAATATGTTAATATAAATCAATTTGGTGTTTTTATAGTGATTTTGAATTGTGGGACATTGTTTAAATTGACTTTTGCAAGCTTGTTGGTTCTCATACTCCATTCTTTTTACAAGACAATGAATATCCCCCTTGTATAGTTATAAAAAGCTACTCGTAGTAGAAAGTACATTATACTTTATTCTTAAAATACAATATAGTATATACTACAGTAGTACTAGCGATAACACAGGTATTAGCTGTAGATGTTCCTTTTTTCTTGTTGGTCATAATTCCTCCAATTCCTCCTCCTTCATCCTCCTCAGCACGGTGTTTGTTAGGCATCCTGGTTTCCTTGGTCTTCAAACGACGTCCTCTTCCATCTTCAAATGTGGTTTGTTTTTTTTAAATTGGATTCTCCTTTCTATATCTTTTTTTAGTGTGTCCTACAGACAATCTTTGTATGGAGGCCTTACACAGTAGTGCTATCGATAACACAGGGATTTGATGTAGATTGTCTCTAACTCCTTAAAGTTATAAAGACATCCCCATGTTGATGTTAAATCCTCCAAATCCTCCACCTTCATCCTCCTCAGCACCCTGTGTGTTGGGAATCCTGGCCTCCATAGTAGAATCATCACCGTTTGGTGACTTTGGTCTGTGATTTGCACTTGATCTTTCCATGGTGCAATGGAGCCTCTGCTTTTTTCTGGGTCGCAGGGGCTCTTATTTGCTGTTTTGGCATCTCACAATGTGGAGCCAAAATCTGAGGTGAACAAGACAAACAGCGATGGATTAATGTTAGTTGCTCAAGCAGATCGAAAAGACTACTCCCTACTGTTCCATATAATACAATGCAAACTTATACTATCCTTCCTAGTTTTCTATTTAACGTTGTGTAAAACTAGCTTATTGGAAATAATCTATATTAGATGATAAAAAGTCTGTGACTTACCCTTAGTTGCAATTTCATCAAAAGTTCACAGTTCTGTTCTGTCAGGTCCAGAGGTATCCAGGCATCCACGGTCATATCTGCAGCCGCCATTAGCCGATATAGGGGCACAGTAATACAACCGAGGAGCTTACTGCTTTCATCTTGCAGCTGTGAAAAAAAACAGTCATAAGTGGCCCAGAAATCAACGATACAGCAGATACAAAGGCAGTCACCCAAGCTACATCATAAGAGAAGGGCATTGGTACTGACCTTAACCTTCAGTTCCTCAGTGTGTGGGTTCCTTATCAAGAACTGGAACCCCTCAGTCCACATTGCTTCTCCATTATTCACTCTACTCTGGAAATAGAAAAATTACATTCAGAATTAAAAAATGGCACGGTCATTTAGTTAAACAGATTGATACTTTTTATAGGGTACAGGGAAATAATATTTTGATATTCCCACACTTACTCCAAGTTTCTTTACAGAATCTCCAACGGCAGCATTCACCACTGCTAATGGTAACAGTTTGCCTCTCTTCACCTGTTAGAAGAAAAACAAATAAATAACTGTGTATCCTTGGAAAAATGGAACTTAAATTAAACAATCTTGGTGCTGAGAGAAGATTTATAGCTATTATATCCAAAATAATTAAGACTAAAAAGGCCTAATAGGCATCAGGGACAGGAATAACTATTTAAAAGGCATCACTTCCGACTCACCTGTATAACAGGTAGACCCCTTGCTTTTTTAATAGTAACATAAAGAACGGCTGATGAAATCTCGTTCTTCCTCTCCGGCTGAGTTCGTATATTTTCTTTCAGCACCTGAAAAAAGCAAACAAATTTAATTCACCAGAGCTCAAAAGATTCCAACCTTTCCCCAAAGCAGCCAAGAAAAAGGATCAGGGCCTTTACCTCTTCCAACTTGGTAGGGTCTGAAAGAAGCCTCAGTCGTTCCACCTTGATGTGAAGTTGGCCGGATTTCACATTCTCCAGCTCGAGCCACTGAAGGGGCAAAAGAAGCTAGTTAGACAGTTATTTAGATACCTCCCACAGCCTTGCATTGTTGTTATTATTAATATTATTCATCAACACAACTGACTACACTTACCTTATCTAGGCATTTCTTCTCTGGGACTTCTGCTGCATCGATTTTACAGCTAAATATCGCAAAAAGAGAAAAATATTTCAGTTAAAAAAATGATTTAAATCGAAAATTGGCTATTTAATTTTTACGGGGGGGATGGATCTTGAAAACACAAAAACAGATTATTGACATTCAATTCTGCAACCTGTATGTTCTGTATCTGTATGTTCATTTGAACATATTCTGCTTCGTGTTATTACAGAGCAACATAAGGAAACAGGGGCCTGGGGTTTAACACATACCTGCCCAAAGGCTGATTCATCTTCATACGTTTGTCAAAGAGATTGAATTCTATCTCCTGCTCTGGGAGGTCAGAATATAATATCTAGAAATAAAACAAGAAAGTAAGTTATATTATCTGCGGGCATATCAACTGTATGTACTGTGCAACTATAATATCTGGGCATGGGATACCTCAAATGTCTCCTTCCACTGTGGGTTCAGGTTCTTCTGTATTACCCTTGTTTGTACTGTTGCTCCTCCACCACGGATGACAACATATGGGTTTCGTAAAACGTCCTTGGCACTAAGGTTTTTGGCTTCTATCACTTGGATACGAAGCACATTCTAAAATAACAAAGCAGAAAGTCAGTATATAAATGAGACATTGGAGGCTGCAACATGGATTGAGCTCTCTAAGCGCAACATTCAGTCTTTTACTGTGTACAGGGAAACAGGAGGGGACACAGGCTGTAATAGAAAAACTAGGCCTTACCCTCGGATCTTTGAAGTTCAGCTTGTCCAAGTCAAATTTTGCTGCTAAGGGATGGCTCAAATGTTTTGGTGAAATAAAGTAATTTCCAATTTCAGCAAGAATCCTCTTCTCTGTCAGCGCGCTGAAAGGTAAAAGAAGATATGTGAGTGATTCCAATGGGTAGAACAGTAATATAAACCAGGTAGAGAGCTGACAGGAGAAATGGCACTGGTGTTTTTGGGTAAAGACATTTAGAAACATATGGGGTAGCATTAGGTCAAGAGCAATAGCTGGGAAAGGAAGGGCAGAGGATCAGCAGATATAAAGTCAAGGGGGGCAACTTACTGAAGTCCAGGAATATTAAGCAGGTGGGTGAGTCCTTTCCAGTGTAGATCCAATAGCTGCAATAAAGCACAGTCACATTGTACAATTAGAACAGACAAAGGGAAAAATCACAAACTATCAACTCTTTCCTAATTGTATATGTCGTCTACCATTATCTGCACTAACCAGCTCCATATTTAATTGACTTACCGGTGGATAAGGGAAATAGTAGGTCAGCGCTCCAAATAAGGGTGGGTCCTCCATCAGGGGTGCAAAAATGACCCGCAAGATTCCCTCCAGCTGGAAAAGAGAAAATGATGTTTATTTATGATATGTACAAGAGAAAGGGGTAACGTACACATGTATATAAAAGACTGACCGACTCTCACCTTTATATTTTTCACTCCGAATAAGGGGGTACGGTCAGTAAATCCCATATCTATTTTCACTGCCGCATCACAACTGCAAATAAAGGAGCAAAAGATGATTGTGTAAGGAAATAATATTTCAGAATGTGAAAATGAAAGGTAAAAAAAGGGGATAAGAAATGTACCTTATCTCCAGATCTAATATTATCTGCTTCTTCTCTGGATCCGCTTGAGCTCTCATAGCATTGACCTGTGGGGGCTGAATATAAACATTGGGGTGTTACAATGTGTTGGTTAAGACATCTCTTTACAAGAGGAGAGATAATTTAAACACAGAGAGGGATCATTACCTTTTCACCAAGGTCAATGTTTATGAAACGGATCGCGGAGAGGTATTTGCTGATGGCGCGAATTTCAGGCTGATGCCTCTCTCTAAGCAATTTATCAACGTATTTGGTAATATAAGGCCACAATTCCTTCATAATCTGCAGGGCGATTAAAAGAAAACAGATTTAATAGGCTGTAATTAGTCAAACACATACCCAGACACACCCAAACTTCCCACGTGCCATCATCCACCACTAACAGAATAAAATAGTTCTGCTCCTTACCACATTCAGGGACCGGATCCTCTCGAATTGTTCCTCTGAGTCCTGCAGATTCAGAGAGAAGCAGAACGTTAGCGTTCATGTTCCATTATTGCACTTATAAGGCCACATTTGCTCTCTATAAAAACTAGGTTCTAACAGCATCATAATAAAAATATAATTAAAAAGAAAGAAAAAAAAAAAAGTCTAATTTTATACCAAGTATAAACCAGGGTGGGGGTGGGGTTTTCTGTCATTTTGGGAATTTTTTGGTGAAGCAAAACAGGACAGATTTGCTCATCACTAGTTATATGATACTACAATTTAATTAAAGGTGAACTACCCCTAAGCAGAAAGTAGTGCTGGGCGGTATACCGGTTTAACCGGTATACCGTTTTTTTTTAAAAAAACGGTATGAGTTTTAAACATACCGCTATACCGGTATGCGCACCTCCTGCTGTTTTTCTCCAATCACATCCGCGTTGCGCCCGTGCGTACGTGACGTCGGCGCGCATGTGACGTCAGCGCGCACGCGACGTCGCTAGGACGCATCGCTGGAGCTGGAGGAACCACAAGTTGGGTAAGTTCTGCTGGGGGGTTGTGGCTGGGGTTGGGGGGGCTGGGGGTGTTGTGGCTGGGGCTGGGGGGGGTTGTGGCTGGGGTTGGGGGGGCTGGCTGGGGGGGTTGTGGCTGGGGTTGGGGGGGTTGTGGCTGGGGTTGGTGTTGGGGTTGTTGGGGGGGGCTGGGGTTGTTGGGGGGGGGGTGGGGGGCCACCAATATTTATTATTTATTTTTTATTTATATACCGTCAAATACCGTGATACCGATATAATTTTGAAAAATACCGTGATATAAATTTTTGGTCATACCGCCCAGCTCTAGCAGAAAGAGGGGCAACTTACTTTTTGTGGCACATTTTTCTGTTCCTCTGTCTGTTTATCCTCTGTCTCTATTGCAGAGGGGCTATGGCTCTTCTTCCAGTACCTGTAGCACTTCCATAGCACCATTCCTATTATAAAGTAGCCGATTTTAAACTGTATACGGCCAAAAAAGTAACCTAATAACAGGAACAGAATATATTTTATAGTTGAAAATGTAAGCACAGATTGTAATCCTTCTGGCATGATCATTTGAATAAAAGAAAACATTTTAAAAATATATATAAGTATTCTAATGTTCTACAGCTAAAGAGTCAGAAGCGAGCTCCTTCCTCCTCAGCTGTCAAACACAGATTGACTCAATAGCAGCATCTAGCCACTAAAGCTGTCCTGATGACATCACAATGCTATCCAGGCACTATCCTGTACTGTCAAGTGATGACATCACAATGCTATCCAGGCACTATCCTGTACTGGCACAATGGACCATGTGATCACAAGGGATAACATTACAGCCAGTAACTTCACTAACTTCTTCCTTTTAATCATGAAACAAGTGCCTATTATCATTATTCTAACTGCACTAGATCATTAAAATAAATTACAAATAACACTAAAAGGGTCATTTTGCCTTTATTATTGTGTTTTATTCAGTTCTCTATAAACAGGTATACCATAGATGATCTGCAAACAAAAAAGAGTTAAAAAGCTATTTGGTAGCTATGGGCAACCACCTTGGACCCTATTTATAACTGTCACATAAACAGTTTCTACTTCAAAACTCTCTCCCAGTTTTCACTGAAGTAAAAGAGTATTATGAGAATGAAGTAGAAATGCATTGGCAACGGGGTATTCATCTTCTCTTGAACGTCTCTTAAAAGAATAGTAACACCAAAAAATGAACGTTTCTAGTTATTAAAATATCAAAAGTAAAATAATACAAGCCCCCTGTGTACTTCCCAAGCCGGTTCAAAAAGTTTCCTGCAAACTCCCAGAATTCCATATAACAAAAGAACCCAACGCTGGTTTGTTATATAGAATAGTAATTAAAATATAATGTGCTGGTAAAAGTTGAGTGTTTGATGCAGAAACACTACTGTAGTTTATATAAAGCTGCTGTGTTTCCATGGGGGTAAAACACCATTTAATTCTACAGAGTGTATCTGCTATCTTCTACCAGTGCAGGGCAACAGCACATAATAGTTATTCTATAAAACACATTTTTTGGTGTTACTTTTTCTTTAAGTTGCTGTTTGGTAGGGTAATATTGATCTATACATCTATCTATAATATCCCTATAGGATATATATATAAGCCATTATCCATTATCCCACAGACTCCATTTTAATCAAATAATTCAGAATTTTAAAACTGATTTCCCTTTTCTCTGTAATAATAAAACAGTATATATAGTACATATAATTACCCCTTATTGGGGGCAGAACAGCCCTATTGGGTTTATTTCATGGTTAAATGATTCCCTTTTCTCTGTAATAATAAAACAGTACCTGTACTTGATCCCAACTCAGATATAATTACCCCTTATTGGGGGCAGAACAGTCCTATTGGGTTTATTTCATGGTTAAATGATTCCCTTTTCTCTGTAATAATAAAACAGTACCTGTACTTGATCCCAACTAAGATATAATTACCCCTTATTGGGGCAGAACAGTCCTATTGGGTTTATTTAATGGTTAAATGATTCCCTTTTCTCTGTAATAATAAAACAGTACCTGTACTTGATCCCAACTCAGATATAATTACCCCTTATTGGGGGCAGAACAGTCCTATTGGGTTTATTTCATGTTTAAATTAAAAAAAAAAAAAAATATATATATATATATTATATATATATATATAACTGGACAGAGAGTTTAAACCCAACCTCATTGCACATAAACCTATATGGTGCCCCTTGGCACATGAGCAGTTAAGAAGCTTAAATCCATTACAGGCGTTGAAAATGCTCTGAAATCAGGAATTCCAGCAAAGTTGACCTAATTTGCTAATAACAGAGAGGGGAGAGTGAATTCCGAACACGGCGTTGAAAGTGGAGAGATGACAGATTAGGCAAGTTCAAGACTCTGGGCCAGATATGAGTAATTGTGATTGAATAATAAATGGAGAGAGATGAGAAAACATATAATTCGCTCATTTATTTTTCATTTTATACCAACCCCCCCCATCCCCAGGCTGGAGAGGCAGGTATCATTCCCAGCTCAGTGCTTACCCTATGGGATTAGGGCTGCTTCCTCATAGGCTGCTGCTTTATTTATGTGTTTCCTCTTCTAATTTGTCTGTGTAAAGCTGGCCTAACACTGACAGATCCGCTCGTTTGGCGGGATCAAGCAGATCTTTCCCTGATATGGCCACCTTGAGAGGGAACTGGAGCAGTTTGCAAGAAAAGAGAGGTTCAAACTGAAACATGTTGAAAGCTCGTTCTTCACAAAGGGGGTGCCACCAAATATTATGTCTAGGGTGAAAATCAATTCATCAGTCATTTATTGTATAAATCTGAAAGGATATGATCTACGAGATCTATGAGTTCTACATATAAATAATTAAAGGGGTTGTTCACAA
Source organism: Xenopus tropicalis (assembly GCF_000004195.4). Classification (NCBI taxonomy): domain Eukaryota; kingdom Metazoa; phylum Chordata; class Amphibia; order Anura; family Pipidae; genus Xenopus; species Xenopus tropicalis. Next base: position 145,576,603 of record NC_030681.2, read on the forward strand.
CTTTTAGCCAATTGTAGAGAGTGCTATTCTGAGACAATTTGCAGTTGGTCTTCATTTTTATTATTTGTGGTTTTTGAACTATATACAGGTATCAGACCCCTTATCCAGAAACCCATTATCCAGAAAGTTCCGAATTACGGAAAGGCCATCTCCCATAGACTCCATTGTAATTAAATCACATTCTTAAAAATTGTTTCCTTTTTCTCTGTAATAATAAAACAGTACCTGTACTTGATCCCAACTAAGATATAATTACCCCTTATTGGGGGCAGAACAGCCCTATTGTGTTTATTTAATGGTTAAATGATTCCCTTTTCTCTGTAATAATAAAACAGTACCTGTACTTGATCCCAACTAAGATATAATTACCCCTTATTGGGGGCAGAACAGCTCTATTGGGTTTATTTCATGGTTAAATGATTCCCTTTTCTCTGTAATAATAAAACAGTACCTGTACTTGATCCCAACTAAGATATAATTACCCCTTATTGGGGCAGAACAGTCCTATTGGGTTTATTTAATGGTTAAATGATTCCCTTTTCTCTGTAATAATAAAACATTACCTGTACTTGATCCCAACTAAGATATAATTACCCCTTATTGGGGCAGAACAGCCCTATTGGGTTTATTTAATGGTTAAATGATTCCCTTTTCTCTGTAATAATAAAACAGTACCTGTACTTGATCCCAACTAAGATATAATTACCCCTTATTGGGGGCAGAACAGCCCTATTGGGTTTATTTCATGGTTAAATGATTCCCTTTTCTCTGTAATAATAAAACAGTACCTGTACTTGATCCCAACTAAGATATAATTACCCCTTATTGGGGGCAGAACAGCTCTATTGGGTTTATTTCATGTTTAAATGATTCTATTTTCTCTGCAAAAGGATTGCAAAACAATCCTATTGGGTTTGCTTACTGTTTAAATAATTTTTTAGTAGATTTAAGGTAGGAGATCCAAATTATGGAAAGACCCCATATCCAGAATGCTGGAGACCTGGGGTTTTCTGGATAACGGGTCCCATACCTGTTCTGTAGCTTTATATTTAGCAACTCTCCAGTCTGGAATTTTGGCAGCTAATCTGGTTGCTAGGGTCCAATTAAACCTAGCATCCAGGCAGTGGTTCAAATGAAAAGCACGATTATGAATAGGGGTGGGTGTGAATACAAAGATAATTAATAAAACGTAACAATAACAATAAAACTGTAGCCTCACAGAGCATTTGTTTTTTTGGCTGCCGGGGTCAGTGACCCCATTTTGAAAACTGAAATAATTCAAACATAATAACAAAAATAAACAATAGAAAAGTGGCTGAAAACTGTTCATTACTAAAAGTTAACTTAATGATGAACCACCCCTTTCACCATGGAATTGTGGGAATCTGGATCAATGCTCATTCTGTGCCAGTGGCTATACATGTTACTGCTCTGAGCGGGTCTCTAATGACCCCCATCCTGTCTTTCAGTTCATTTGATTCTTTATGTGTTTGGTAAATGGGAATATTTGTTTCATAAATATCTAATGTGCAATTCTTCTAATGGCATTTCCTATGTTCATGGGGGCGCGTGGGCATCTCTGGGGCTCAGCTGCTTGGGCCTCTTCATTGACAAGAGATAGATGTCACACATGCAAAGTGGCGTAAACATGTCACGCAGAAAATCCCCCGCCATTTGTCTCTGTCCCACCAAGATTAATGTCATGATTTTCTGCCCGAGCTTGGTGTCCTGGTTCATAAATATAGATGTTACATGTCGGCTGCCCTCTCATTCGATCCAGGATTACGACAGCTCCTCGCCCATTGGCCGAACAGAAATGAATTATTGGAAGGTTATTTTTTTTCCGCCTAATGATTCTATTGGATTTTCCATCATCACAGAGCACATAATCAATACATAACTCAAATAAAGAGTATAAAACTCAAGCATATTGCATCTTGTCTTGGACTTTGGACACGGAAATAAATCATAAAATTGGATGTTGGCAGGTTTGCCCTTAATTAAGGCATGGAAATGTCCCAACCCCCAGATAAACATTGCTTTGTTGGATAAATGGGCAAAATGGTAGAATTAGTCCCATGTCCACATGTGCCAGGCACCTCCGTAGCATCGCCCATCCTCTCCCACAGGGCTGACACTGTAGGGGGGCTTCTGGGGGCCAAGGATTGAATGTAAAATAGATTGTCTTCCCCTTTTGTGGCCCAGTATTGTCTAGAAGAAGGGTGTGGGGGAATGTAGCCCACCCAAGGATTGTTATGCCCCCCCAAGGCTCCACAGACTACTGTATTAAATCATTATTTTAATTTCCAGCACAAAGAGGGCTATCATTAGAAGTGGGCAAAATAAGTGTTATTTATATGCAATAGGGCCAGCGCCGCCTCAGGGGTCCTTGATGCCCAGGGGCGGCCAATTGATGGCCAATAGCACTCACTGAACTAGAAGAGTCAAACTATACGTTATAGAATGGCCAGTTCTTTTGCTCTTCATTTTTTATTATATTTATTTGCCTTATTCTTCTGCCTCTTTTCAGCTTTCCAATGGGGGTCACTGACCCCGGCAGCCAGAAAACTATTGCTCTACAGTTTTATCATTATTGTTACTTTTTATTACTTATCTTTCTATTCAGCACCTCACCTATTCATATATCAGTCACTCGCTCAAACCACTCCCCGCTTACTAAGGTAACTTGGACCCTAGCAACCAGATAACTGCTGAAATTCCAAACTGAAGAGCTTCTGAACAAAAAGTAAAATAAAAAAAAAAACACTACCAATAATAAAAAAAATGAAGACCAATTGCAAATTGCCTCAGAATAGCACTCTCTACATCACTCAAAGGTACCCCTTTAAAGTTACCAGAAGCGGCTTTTGTTGCCCCTGGTGAGTTTCTTGACTCTGTGGGTGTTGCTTTTGGTTAAAGGGGGGGGGGGAGTGATGTGGCGAGGAGTGTTGCTAGGCAGCAGGCAAATACTTCAATGCGGGGGCAGGATAGTGGGCCCTTTACGCAGGTACCCCTTGGCCCCAGATACCCCAGTCCAACACTGCTGCTAGATCCCATAATCAGCTCATAGATCCCATAATCCGCTCATAGAGCCTTCACCAGGCTGACATATATGAATGATTTCCCATCCAGGGGTTAATCTGATTTAATAAAACGGTGCCTTTTTCCTGTAACTGCGACATAAAATTCAGTGGAAAAAAAATCCCCTAAAGGACAAAGGAGTCAGGAAAGCGATTATAGATTCAAATCATTGTTCATGGTTGGATTTGTGACATGGGTAATTTCATTTCCCACCCTGTTGCTTTTCTGATTGAAAGCTATATTTTCCCCCATATTACAAGAAATCTGTTCTGTAATCATAGGCCTTTAGCTGCCAAATAATGTGCTCTTTGGGCTTTTAGCGGTATATGTAGCCCTGCAAACAAGCGCAAATCTATTCCTCTGTACTAAACACAATGCAACAGGATAAAGCACAAGGAACCTACTTTACCTTTAAAGGGGAAGTTTACCCTAAAATTAACTTTTGGTAAACTGCCTGAGCTCTGATAAGAGAATTCATTTGTAAGGCCATTTATCTTTCTGTTTAAGTGCACTCCTGTCCATCTTTCACTCAGCTACTGAAACCCTTCCTGGTTTCTATGCCTAGCAACCAGGTAACAGATGCAATTCTGTACCAGGGAACTAAAGAACAAAATATAAAAGATCCAAATTGAATAGGAATACTGAAGACGGCATGTTTGATGGGAAGGAGATTTGATAAGAACATAAGCAGCCCTGCAGGATTGGGCTCTGCACTGCTCTACTGTGGCCACCGGGGGGCACTGCCCTAACATCTCGGCAGGTATTTCTCTGCTGTCTGATGTCTCGCCATGATTGAGAGTCACAGAACATGCTTTTCTGTTAACATTAATGTCAATAAAACATAAACAATATGGACATTAGCTTTTCATACAATGTATAGGACCCCTTATCCAGAGGTCCAGTATCTGCAATGCTGTGAAAACAAAGACAATGAGGGATCACAACCCACTGCCAAATCCCAAGTCCAAACCAGATCTGCCACCCAGTTGGTCAATAACTATATTAATTCTAGAAAAAGGGGTCTTATACCTGTAAATCAAACAGGGAATTAGTCTAAACTGATCCTATAGACTGTCTGTGCAATTTATTTTTTTCTCCTGATGCTTATATGCAAGTGTTATTGGCCTGCAGTATAGATATAATCTGAGCTGCCATTGTCTCAGTATGTCTGGGCACAGCCTTCCTTATTTCTTCACATAGCCTGCCTTTCTGGTGTGTCTGGGGCCAGGGTAGGACTGGGCCACGGGGAAAAAAACCCGGTGGGCCCGCGGCCCTGACCCTTGCCAGCGCTCCTCCTGCCGACCGTTCCTCCCCTGACGCGTTAAACTTATGTGCGCTCAGGGGAGGACGTTGGGTGGGGGGCTTGTGGGGGTAAGGGACACTCAGCGGGAGGTTAGGGGGTGCGGGGGATGCAGCCAGTGGGGGCACCTGCAGGGCCCCTGGGGCAGTAGACCCTGTGGGGCCTGCACCCCCCAGTCCAACCTGTCTGGGGCTCACTGGAGCCACCACTTCAAGGGCCCATGCCCTGTCAAAAACAATTTCCTGCCCCACCACATCTGTACCTCCTCCCCAAACATTGTGGCCACTCAAAGACTATTGGTATGGTGCAGATCAAGTGATCCTGGGTAGGTGGGTCCTATGAGGGCGGGGGCCCACCATTTTTTCTTTCGGTGCCCCATTAGTCACACAGTAGCCAGCTGAACATGACCTGGCTTTAATTATGGCACAATTCCCTCTGAGAGTGAGAGCAGCCATACTGCCTGCTATTGGGACACAGGTTAGAGAGAAGCACAGGGAACCTAAACAAATATAAAGACAACCATCCAGGGCCCTGGGACTACATCTACCTGCCCCCACCCCCCAACCGAATAAATGAAATATGTTCCTATGTGTGCAATATTTGTATGAAATTCTCCTGTTTAACAAATTATTCAATTATAAATGGGGAGCATAATCCGTTAGCGGCAGTCTCAGAGGCAAGTGTCTATATAAAGCCGTAACCATTAAAAAGCTGTTTAACAAATGTCTCAGGAAATGTGATTGTGCTTCCCTGGCTCTTTAATCAATAGAAAGCCAGGCGCTACGGCAGCAAATGCATTAATCAGAGGCGCTGGGAATCAGGCTTTTATTTATTCCGCGGCTGCCTTCCTATGCACCGGGCTCAAGCAGGGTAATGTGCGCGCCGGCAATAATGACATCTCCGGCTAAAACGCCTTATTGTTTCCCTGAGTGGGTGCGCCACGGGCAGCGCCATGAAATGACTGGGGAAATGGAAAGGCAGAATGGAAGGATATAATGGCGGCACTTATTGTGAGCATGTGAAGAGCAGAAAGGAACGCTGGGGGGAAACAGAGAAATGAAAAGGCAATTTGTTCCCTCTAAGCAAGTGATTAGCGCCCGAGGCTCCCCAAACGTAGGCGGGGGTTGCTGGCAACAGATGGAAAGCCACAGGTTGAAGATGACTATAGTCAGACAGGGGTGGCCCACAGAGACCCACTAGCCACTCACCACTTTCTACTCATCTGCTCTCTCGCACTCTCCTGTTATATCTTTCTCTGCCCCCCCCTTTCCCTCCTGTTTTTATTACTACCCCCCTTCTTCCGTATGTATTTATCTGCTTCAAACCCCTTTCCTTTATTTCTCCCCTTCTGATCTCCTACCCACTTAGTTTCCTTCCTCCACTTCACCCCTTCCCTCTCTACTCTCTTCTTCTATCATTTGGGGGGGGTCTCTTTTCCTTCCCTCTCTACTCTCTTCTTCTGTCATTTGGGGGGAGTCTGTTTTCCTTTCTTCTAAATCTCACCTTTTTTTATTCCCTTTTTTCACACCATTTTTTCTTCTGATTTCTTGCTTTCTTGCCTGTATATTTTTCTTAGGAGCAGAGCAGCCCTAAGGGAGTATCTGAAAGGAGCTTCTCTGCAAACTCTCTTAAAAGCAATATGTAGACTGCCCTGTAACGTACAGATGGGCTAACATGTTATAGAGAACCTCATTTGTAGGCCTGCCAGTCTGCTGTATGCTGCTCCGACAGTTATACTATATATATATATATAGTTATTAAGGCAACCCGGCACCTACTGGTGCCCCGAGGCAGCCTAGCTGCTCCCCACACTTACTTGTTTAGCGCCAAAGCAGGGTGAGGGGGGCACATACACTAGTGCAGCAATAGCACTCTCTGCTGTACAAGAGCTGAAATTCCAGTTGAAACACTGAGCTTAAAGTTACTGGGAGCGGCCTTTTTTTTTTTTTTTTTGCTGCCCTGATAACGTGTGGGTGCTGCCATCCAAGGTAAGTTTCTCATGCACCCCTGATATTTATATATAGTAGGTGAGAGAGTAGGGTTGCCACCTGTCTGATTTTCACCCGGACAGTCCTGTTTTCGGAAAGACCTGTCCCAGTGAAAACTGCTGGATTTCCAAAGTTAAGTGAATGATTGGGTGATCAACCAATCTCAGATAGTGGCATCACAGCCACGGCCCCTGATGCCACTGACCCACCTACAAACTGTCAGCTGCCCCACTCCTGATGTTGCCTACCCCCCCTTCCCGCCTGGATTTACAAGATTTTTTAAGCTGGCATAAGAGACATAAACAAGAAAAGTTACTTAAAAAGATTTTGTGCATAAAGCTAATAAAATGCCATTAACATTAAAATGTGAATATATATTTTTTACATGTACATCTTGTATCTAGTCTCCCAACACTTACAAAAATGTATTTCTTCTTAACAAATCCTGTTTTATATGAGAGAGATTTTCAGTCTGGAAACTTGTAAAGCTATGAATGCCATTTGACCCCCATTTATCTTCCTGTGAAAGAACTAAACCCATTGTATTCTTAAGGGCTGTTATCTGCTATGTAACCAGTGCCTTTTCACACAACAACTTTTATTTATATCAAATATAGTAGTAATGTTTCTCAAGCAAATACAGTGTATTTACTACTGCTGAGTAACAGCACATTATATTTAAATGCCAATAAAACACTTATTTTTTTGTGTTACTGTTCCTTTAAGATTGTTCAGTGGTGAGAACAACTTTCCCTTTTGCTCTCTCCCTCTTTTTATTTATATATATACATATATATATATATATATATATATATATTTATGTGTTTGTGTGTATATATGTGTGTGTGGGTATATATGTATGTATATATATATGTGTGCTTAGCATCTGCTCTGCTCTGTGCTGGTTGGACAGTTGGCAAAAAACCTTGTAAATACAGCAGTATTTATTACTTTAATGCTTCTGACATAAACAATAGCCACAAGAAACATTATGACTGTTAGACATCCTTATAAAAACCCAATTTAGGGAACATAACATTACAATAAGTCATTTTTACAAACCTATAGTTCCTCATTGTGGCATTTCTACTTTGTGCCCAGTTTGTGTAATGAAAGCTTTTAGTGAGTAAGTCATAACTTTTGTGCCAATAACATGCGCCAAAATAGGCTCTTAAAAAATGCATTACGTGTAACTCATATTGACGCCATTACTGTCTAATAAAGAATATTACACGGTGAATGCTAATTTTTGTTCATACGTTTACAGACAATATATGATTGACAGCTCAGATTTTTAAATACATGTATAACAGCTATACATGATTTCATTAGGGTTTAATTTTTAAATTGCATTTATTATACAGATTTTTATGTGTGGGTGACAGGTGCCCTTTAAAGATGAACTATAGCCTTGATGCCATACGATTTACATGTAGGCAATGAGCCACAGGGCAGCTCTGCGGCCGTTCCTTTCCATCATGATGAAATGCTCGGCCCACTGATACATGTCAGGAGCAAGGAAACATGGCAGGAATATAAAGCAGCTCAGCTTACTGACGTGGTTACCTTACCTTTAAGCTTAGGAAAGTGATTAACAATAAAAAAAAAAATAGGTTTCATTTATGGGGGCAATTTGTATAAGATTTGCAGAGACTCTGACACCCCAGGGACATATAATGGAACTAAATAGGCTGCTATCATCTCTAGTTTAGCAGAGGAATACACAGGCCAACATGGCTTCCTGACGGCCGCGCCACTGACAGTGATGGACGGGGTATCACTAAAGAAGTGACAGTTTAACGGCAGTAAATCGTGGCAGGATAATGGTAAAATGGTTTCACAAATGACTTTAATGCTTTCAACCTCTCCTATTAAAGGTGCAAGCAACCCGGCTGCATTTGAGAAAAGCTGGAAAAAAGCAAATATCTAAGGGAAAAAAACATAAAAGGACAAAGTGCCAGTTTCAAGCTCATCTTTTAGGGGTTTGTTTACTAAGATTGGAGATAAATGGTGATGGGCAAATTTTTTCGCCAGGCATGGATTCGCAGCGAATTTCCGCATTTTGCCATTGGCGGATTGTTTCACGAAAGTTCAGTGAAAAATTTGTTGCGCGTCAGAATGGGCACGGTCGCGTCGAAAATGGCCGGGCGACAAAAAAAATTACGCGGGCAACAAAAATAGACGCAGGCGACAAAAAAAATTGTGCAACAAATGAGTTTTTCGAATTTTTCGATGTTTTGCGAATTTTCTGCTGTTTCGTGAATTTTTTGCTGTTTTGTGAATTTTCTTGCTGTTTCGCGAATTTTATGGCGAAGTGAAACGGGACAGATTCGCTCATCACTAGAGATAAATATCACCGGTGATGTTGCCTGTAGGAACCAATTAGGTCTTTGCTTTGATTTCTAACTTGTAGGTGACTGTTCAAATCATATTGCTGATTGGTTGCTATGGGCAACATTACCGGAGATATTTATCTCCAATCTTAGTAAAAACGCCCCTTAGACTGTAAGCTCCTGTGAGCAGAACTGGTGACAATGTTGCTTCCATCCACAGCAGGTTTTAGGGTAGAAGAGAACGCATTTGCCCTGGGTTCCAAACGTTACATGGGCAATGTGGGAGAAATGACAATAAGGGGGTATATTTATCATGCTGTGTAAAAAGTGGAGTGAAGCACCAATCAGCAAATAGATTTCAATAGTTAGAAACCAAAGCAAAGCAGCTGATTGGCTGCTAAGAACAACTCCACTTTTTACACAGCATGATAAATATACCCCTAAGGGGCACATTTACAAAGGCACGAATGCTCGAGCGTTCATGCGAACGCTCCGAGCGTATTTTTGCTGTTTATTTTGGGCGTCCAGACGACTTTTCCGTACGCCGCACGACTTTTTCGGACGCTTGCACGAAAAAATTGGAAAGGTTTTACCACTGTTTACAATTGTTCGGTACGAAAATTTCGTGACTTTCGGATCGCCAATACGATATTTTCGTGACTAATACGATTTTTTCGTAAGCACTTTCGTGAAATTTGCGATCTTCAGAAATTTTCGCTTCCAATCCGATTTTTTCCCATTCGTGATCCGGATTCGTGGATTAGTAAATGTGCCCCTAGGAGTACAAAATACATATTATAATGAAGAATCATTGCTATTTTTTGCAGTTGTTGTTGAACTGCAGCTGCCATTCCCAGTATTCCACCGACATCTAAAGGCTGATCTGTGCTCTGCTAGTTCTGACTGCCAGTAGCATCGGTCTGTCTGCAACAGAGGAGGTCCTGCCCCACTAACAGGACAGAACAAAGAGCACACTCTGAATGGAGAGGTGTTTTTTCAAGGGAGCAACCTGGGTCGGCGGGGCCAGTCCAACCCTGCATTCAAATGTATTTCTGTTCCTGAAAGCCTATATGAACAGAGTTCCCCGCTGGTTATATTTCAGTTGAGTGCCGCTCAGCCCTTGATGGCCAGTGCTTAGCAACTTTTTAACTGGTCTTCATTTTTTTTTCTTCTGACTCTTTCCAGCTTTCAAATGGGGGTCACTGACCCCGGCAGCCAAAAAAACTATTACTCTGTGAGGCTATGATTTCTTTTTATTACTAATCTTTCTATTCAGACTCTCTCCTTTTCATATTCCTTTTTTCTCATTTGAACCACTGCCTGATTGCCAGGGTAGTTTGGACCCTAGCAACCATATAGATGCTAAAATTCCAAACTGGTGAGTTGCTGAATATAAAACGAAACATTTCAAAAATGACAAATAAAAAATGAAGACCAATTGCAAATTGTTCTAGAATAGCACTCTCTACATCTTACTAAACGTTCATGCAAAGATGAAATGGTCACTGGATCTGAGCTGATATACACAGTTTTTTTCTTTTCCGTGTAAGAAAACGCCAGTGGTTGGATTAATCTGCTATATAAGCTGTGAGTAATTTTGCCTTTGCCAGTACACTGACTAAACACGGCCTATCAGAACCCCTGCTACTAAACTCAGAGTGTAGGCGTTACAATTCCAATGGAAAAGCAAGAAGACTCATTTCTATTTCCAAGAAAGCATTAATGGGAGAAGTGTCAGGTCGTGCTCAGTTTCACTCTAATTTGCTCCCCTCCATTTTCAGCATAAGAGGCAAAGTGGGTTTTCCCTAAGAATCTCATTATGATGTACTTGTGAGAAAGACACCAAAGCCAGGGCTAAACTGTTGCAGAAATATTCATTGGATTTCCAAAAGTAGCTTCCCTATGTACTGCAGCCTTCTAGGCTACCTTTCTGGGTTACCTTCTAGGCTACCTTTCTGGGTTACCTTCTAGGCTACCTTTCTGGGTTACCTTCTAGGCTACCTTTCTGGGTTACTTTCTAGGCTACCTTTCTGGGTTACCTTCTAGGCTACCTTTCTGGGTTACCTTCTAGGCTACCTTTCTGGGTTACTTTCTAGGCTACCTTTCTGGGTTACCTTCTAGGCTACCTTTCTGGGTTACTTTCTAGGCTACCTTTCTGGGTTACCTTCTAGGCTACCTTTCTGGGTTACCTTCTAGGCTACCTTTCTGGCTTACCTTTTAGGGTACCTTTCTGGGTTACCTTCTAGGCAACCTTTCTGGGTTACCTTCTAGGCTACCTTTCTGGCTTAACTTCTAGGGTACCTTTCTGGGTTACCTTCTAGGCTACCTTGCTGGGTTACCTTCTAGGCTACCTCGCTGGGTTACCTTCTAGGCTACCTCGCTGGGTTACCTTCTAGGCTACCTCGCTGGGTTACCTTCTAAGCCACCTTGCTTCTTCTTCTACACCAGGGGGTTCTTTAGCTTTATACTCCTTGGTATCACATTCTTATTACAGGCAACACCATGGTCTTAACCACTAACAAGTGTAACCAGGACCTAATATAAAATATATAATATATATATAATATATATGTTATTCTGGCCTAATTGTAAAAAAAGATAGACGCAAGGGGTTCCCATGTTTTGGTGAATGTTATGGTGAATAATGAGAAGCAATGGGTCCACTTGATTCTGCAAACAGACACGGATATTTAGGTACGTCCACCCCATTGTTAGGCCAGCTTACTGTCATTAATGATGAGGAGCAAGGGGGGGTCATCTTATTGTTGCAAACAGACATGGATCTGCAGGTTTTTACACCCCATTGTTAATTCAACTATCTATGAAGAATGATGAAAAGCAAGGGATCCTCTTATTGTTGCAAACAGACATGGATCTGCAGGTTCCTACACTCCATTGTTAACTCAACTATCTATGAAGAATAATGAGGAGCAAGGGATCCACTTATTGTTGCAAACAGACATGGATCTGCAGGTTCCTACACTCCACTGTTAACTCAACTATCTATGAAGAATAATGAGGAGCAAGGGATCCACTTATTGTTGCAAACAGACATGGATCTGCAGGTTCCTACACCCCATTGCTAAGTCAACTATCTATGAAGAATGATGAAAAGCAAGGGACCCTCTTATTGTTGCAAACAGACATGGATCTCCAGGTTCCTACACTCCATTGTTAACTCAACTATCTATGAAGAATGATGAGGAGCAAGGGATCCTTTTATTGTTGCAAACAGACATGGATCTGGTAGTCCAACCACCCCACTGTTATCCCAGCCTAACTATGAAGAATGTTGAGGAGCAACAGGTCCCCTTGTTTTTTCAAATAGATACATAGATATGCAGGTCTATCTGCCCCATTGTTAGCCAAGCCTAACTTTAAAGAATGATGAGGAGCAACAAGTCCCCTCGTTTTTTGTACATAGACTTGGAACTTCAGGTCCCCTACAATCCACTGTTGTCCCAACCGATCTATTAAGGATGATGAGGAGCAAGAGGTTCCCATATTTTTGCAAAGAGACTTGGATCTGCAGCTCTGTCCACATCATTGTTAATCCAGCCTTAGTATAAAGAATGATGAGAAGCAAGGGGTCTGCTTGTATTGCATATAGACTTAGATCTGCTGGTCCCTCCGCCCCATTGTTAACCAAGGCTAATTAGGAAGAATTATTAGGAATAGGGGGTCATCTTAAATTCTCCCATATAGTTTGAGCTCTAGAGCAAGAATGTCCTTGTTAAACTACACATATCAACAGCAGCAGTTGAAATGCAGCGGTGATGCTCGGTGGAGTGCTGGAAGCCGTTTGAGTCTCTGCTTTTGAACACAGCAGCCTACGGCACGTGAATGATGATTCATTTGTAATGACTGTCTCTGTGGGTGGATAATCGAGTGGGATTGTCCCGCATTGTGCTGCCACTCAGTAGCGCTTTGCAGGTATGTCTCTCCATTCAATGGCATGTCATTTCCCATTGGAGAGAGCAACGACTCCTTTCATTAGAACAAACAATGGCTGTATTTATTGCCATCGAGCTTTCTGTAGATCCGACTGTGGCTTTTAATAAGCCTGGATGTATTTAACAACAAGGATTTCATCTTCAGTCATAGATATAATGAAAACCTGCTGTATTTTATATAGTTTCCACTATCCAGGCTTATTTATTTCAATACGCACCAAGGTCTCTGTGCCTTATTACTAGTAAAAGGAATATTATTGTTATTTAGTCATAACATTACGCTCCCTGCCCTGCTTTAGCCTGAATAGAGCAAAGCATTGTATAGACAGGAGGATAGAGGCTTAATTATATGGCTTTGCTTTCCCTTTAAGCCACTGCTCACCCCCTCCCATCCAGTGGCCTTGGTTGGTATTTAGAGCATATGCAGCCAGATCAGTGGTGCCCAATATATATAATAATATATTATATAATATATATAAAGCATGCATTTATTTTAGGAGACAAAATAGCAGTTCAGGTAAGGGCCCGGATATTTATATCATTTATATGTTGAGTATAGCTGGCTGGAGCCCTTACTTTCCCTTTAAATATTTCAGGTATTTTGGTTGTGGCCAAAGATGTGGCCAAGTTTTACCTGGGCCTGATTGTGGCATGGCCATGGAGCCCTGTTTAACTGCATGTATCTGTATATCCATAGGAGCAGCCATGATTGTTCTGGTGAGTTTACTGCATTAGGAACAGCCCTTATTTATACTTCCCCACCCCCAGATTGTGGCCTTAGCACCCTCCTTCCTAACTCCAGGCCTTATTGGTGCAGGAAATCAAGTGGTATATTGATATTTAGGTCTCACTGGGCCACTGTAAGTGGTTGGACTCTAGTGTAAATGTTGCACCTGTAACCTCTATTTCAGCCCAATAGCTGCCTTCCCGGACTAGTACCAGTAGAACATGGGTTACACTGTACTCTCTCACCCAGAATGGGCCTTCGCTAAGTGGAAGAGGAAGGTGAGGGTGTTGTGCAACTACACCTCTCTTGCTGCTATACAGAATAAACAGAGGGCGCCGGAGGTTCTTGCAAACAACAAAATGATTAGAAGTGATTAAGAGGCCAGTGGTACAGGCAACACCCCATACAGAGTGTAACCCACACTGACACTCCCCTGAGCACAGACTGGCAGGAATCTCACTGCCCCTCTGCCACACCCCGCAGTGGATCCCCTCAGGGAATTCTCTATCCTGATTCCCTAGTCACTGGGATCCCTACAGGCAAATCTGCAAGCCCTATGTTTGAGCTCAGAACTGCTCTTTCTAGCTCAGCCCTAACTGCCTTACAGCCCTAGAGGGTACTATACAGGGAGCTACACCTGCCTCTATCTAATGCCTCATTCACTGGGCCCTGTTCCCTGACTTCACTGGGCCCCAGCTCTGGGCTCACAGCAGCACCCACCCTGTCCCTCAGTTGGAAGCAAACAGGAAGGTGCCACTCCTTTCCCAGGACTATACTAAAGTGAGGCAGGAAGTGGTCACCATCCCTGCTAGCCAATAGCACACATATGTTACTGAACTCACTTAGATACATTCCCTTCCGCCCAGCAACTAAGGGAACTGAACCTGTAGGGATTTAAAGCCATAGGGGCCATGTAACCCTATGTGTCCCAACACACCTAATACTAAAAAACCTGCAAAGTAGATGCTCCATCTACTGTATCTGCCTATGATTACTTAGATATATATGGAATAATGTCATAAAAGTCACAAAGTTTGCACCCTGCAGGAAACCTATGGCAATTAACCAGTAGCAGCATGTGCTTCCTCTATAGTTACGCCACTATAAATCACATATCATTGCAGCCTGATTATCCTGCCTCTCATTGGGATAGCATGCTGGGATGTGCTGCCTGATGCCCTGTTCCACTGATAACTGTCTTTGCACAATATCTGATGTTCTTTGTCCATGTACAGGTGTTGGATCGCTTATCCGGAAACCCATTATCCAGAAAGTTCCGAATTACAGAAAGGCCATCTCCCATAGACTCCATTATAAGTCAATAATTCAAATTTTAAAAAATGATTCCCTTTTCTCTGTAATAATAAAACAGTACCTGTACTTAATCCCAACTAAGATATAATTACCCCTTATTGGGGGCAGAACAGCCCTATTGGGTTTATTTCATGGTTAAATGATTCCCTTTTCTCTGTAATAATAAAACAGTACCTGTACTTGATCCCAACTAAGATATAATTACCCCTTATTGGGGCAGAACAGCCCTATTGGGTTTATTTAATGGTTTAATGATTCCCTTTTCTCTGTAATAATAAAACAGTACCTGTACTTGATCCCAACTAAGATATAATTACCCCTTATTGGGGGCAGAAGAGCCCTATTGGGTTTATTTAATGGTTAAATCAGGGGTGGGCAAACTACGGCCCGCGGGCCACATCCGGCCCGTTTACCTTTTTAATCCGGCCCGCCGACTCCTGATTGGTTGCGCCCCGTGCGTGCGTGTGACGTCAGAATGCACGGGGCGCAACCGCATAAAACTTCAGATGCAGCGGGAGCCGGGGGACTGACACAGCTGGAAGAGGCAGGAGGTCGCTGGAGGATGGAGCATGGAGCCAAAGGAAGCTGTAGGTCACTGGGGGGGGGGAGCTGGTGGGAGGAGGATGATGGGAATAACACTGGGGGGAGCTGCAGTATGCTGAGTAGGATGCTGAGGGGGGAGCTGAAGGATGCTGGGGCGGAGCTGAAGGATGCTTGGGGGAACTGCAGGATGCTGGGGAGTGGAGCTGAAGGATGCTGGGGGGAACTGCAGGATGCTGGGGCGGAGCTGAAGGATGCTGGGGGGAACTGCAGGATGCTGGGGAGTGGAGCTGAAGGATGCTGGGGGGAACTGCAGGATGCTGGGGAGTGGAGCTGGAGGATGCTGGGTGGGATGCTGAGGGGGGAGCTGTAGGATGCTGGGGGTGAGCTGAAGGATGCTGGGGTGGGGAGCTGCAGGATGCTGGGTGGGAGCTGAGAGGCCCCATGATTTCTAATGGCGGCCCTGGGCATAACGCTGATTCGGCCCGGCCCGGCCCGGGCCGTCTGTAAGTCAATGTGGCCCCTGAGCCAAAAAGTTTGCCCACCCCTGGGTTAAATGATTCCCTTTTCTCTGTAATAATAAAACAGTACCTGTACTTGATCCCAACTAATATATAATTACCCCTTATTGGGGCAGAACAGCCCTATTGGGTTTATTTCATGGTTAAATGATTCCCTTTTCTCTGTAATAATAAAACAGTACCTGTACTTGATCCCAACTAAGATATAATTGCCCCTTATTGGGGCAGAACAGTCCTATTGGGTTTACTCAATATTTAAATGATTTTTAGTAGACTTAAGTTATGGAGATCCAAATTACGGAAAGATCCCTTATCCGGAAAACCCCAGGTCCTGAGCATTCTTGGTAACAGGTCCCATACCTGTATCTACTTTATCTGCTGTGCCCCTCTAAGGGTCCCAGGGAAAATGTCTTTTCTACCCTACAAGCAGCCCAGGTAACAGCTTGTGAGTTCACGTTGGACCTATTGATGAATTCTAAAGGAAAACATTTTGTTGAGTTAAACTTTGCTTAAATCACTGCTTTCAGATCTCGTATCCCTCCAGCCAGAAGGCGCTGTGGGAGTCTGAGAATTGTAGTTCAGCTGATGGGCTGCACATTTCATCTTTGTCTGATTTACTGTACCTTCTTTGGGGAAAGGAGATTTGTTTTGTTACTTCGATACAGAGAACTGGGAAACGTGAATGCGAGTTGAAAGGCTGTTTGTTCTTTTTCCCCGTGGTCTTTACTTGGATGAGTTGGTTTATAGGTAACAGCAAAGAGAAGGATAAAGGGGAACAAATGAACGAACAGAGTAAGAATGGAATACATCTGTATATAATGCAGTAAAAATCCATGTTAAACAAATGGCACGTATGTATCTAAAGGTGAAATGTCACAGGCAAACTATGTGCATGGATATGTATGTATGTATGTATATCTTTATTTATAAAGCGCTACTTATGTACGCAGTGCTGTACAGTAGAATACATTAATACAAACGGGGTTATTAAGATAATAATAGATAAATACAAAGTATAACAATAAATACAAATAAATACAAGATAAATACATTTGCAACAAGTTAAGAGTCAAAGACACAAGAGGATGGAGGTCCCTGCCCCCTAGAGCTTACAATCTATATATATATATATATATAAATATAAATAGAGCAGAACAAGGAAGTTAAACCAGGGAGTTATTTTTGAATTCCTGACTTGGGGGCAAGTTTTGGTTGAATAAAAACAAGATTTCCTACCAAATAAAGCCCCTGTAAGCTGATAGGGTGCATAGAGGCTGCCTAATAGCCAATCACAGCCCTTATTTGGCACCTCCATGAACTTTATGGCACTTGTGTTGCTCCCCAAGTCTTTTTATATTTGACTGTGGCTCACGAGTAAGAAAGGTTGGGGATCCCTGATATAGACACTAATATCTGAAGACAATTTGTGTTATTATATTGCCGGGGCCCTTGTGTAGTGTAATAGTTAGGCTATTGTGTCATTATATTGCCAGGGTCACTGGGTAGTGTAATGGTTAGGCTATTGTGCCATTATATTTCCAGGGTCACTGGGTAGTGTAATGGTTAGGCTATTGTGCCTTGAAATGTTGGGGCTTGAAGCGTAAAGATTTGCTTTGTGAGCTGTCCTCGTGGGGGGTATACAGCTTTGCCCATTGTGCAAATGTTCTATGGGGGGGGGGTCTGTTTCATGTGTGTTTTTGGCATACTAAAATCACTACACATAAAGGAGGTTATGTAATAAAAGGCACTAAGTTTGCCCAGGGGCAGTAACCCATAGCAACCAATCAGCAGGTAGAGTTTACTGGCCACCTGCTTAAAAACAAACATCTTATTGGTTGCTAGTGGTTACTGCCCCTGGGCAAACTTAGTGCCTTTTATTACATAACCTCCTTTATGTGTAGTGATTTTAGTATGCCAAAAACACACATGAAACTGCTGGTTCTTCTGTAAATACAGAAGAAGCAGACCCTGTGGTTGAGGGGGCCTAGGAGTGTAGGGGGCCCGTGCTGCCCTAAATAATTTCAATGTATCTTGGGAGAACTAGTCAACTTACCAATGTTTTGGGGCCCTAAACTGAATTTGCAGTGGGGCCCAGTAACAGCCCTGGGTGTCAGTGCCCTAAATACAACAACTGCATCTTTGCAGGTACTAAAACGAAGACTTGTAACGTTGAGAATATAAACCCAAGGCAGCCCCTGTATCCCAGCGTAACCCTTTTCATGTCCCTGTTCAGTAGTCCTTACGTATTTATAATCTGAATAGAAAATCTGGGGCCAGTGAGAATGTTCAAGTTTAATCCCCTTACTGCTGGCTGTTAAGAAAGGAAACAACGCTGCGCTGAGCTTATCCGCACACAATGCCAAGCGGCGTGCCGCACTGCAGAACTCTCAGCCGCGAATGTTTATTTCTGAGTACAGCTATTAAGTGTTCCGTACAAAGAAATCAAGATGCAAGAATCCACTTTGCCAGCAAAAAAAAGTAACTGTGCTCTTTACAGAAGTACTGCATGTAGGTCACATCTCAGCAGGAACTCGCCGGCAGCCATTAGCGCTTACAGTATGTGCCCAATCCACTTCTTCCCCCCGCCCCGGTGCCATGACACCACTTTCTCAGGCCCATTAGAGAAGGCTGTCAATCATTTTTCTAATAAACTTCCAGAATCGGTGGGAATAAAAACAGTCTGGCAACACAGATCTATCATGTTTTATTTTCCGTGCTGTTAATGTGTTTTGTACAAAGGGTGAGTGATGGCGTTGCTCTGCAACCAGTCAGAAGTCGCAACTATTGTTTTTTGGGAGAAATGGTCTAGTTTTCCCTAACTATACAGGGAGCAGTCTCCTGTATACTATGCTATAGGTACATGGAATTACATGGTTATCAAGTATAATTAAATGCCAGACAAAATTCCATTCTAGTACAGGTATAGGACCCGGGTGGATCTTTCCGTAATTTGGATCTCCATGCCTTATGTCTGCTAAAAAAACATTTAAACATCATTTAAACCCAATAGGATTGTTTTGCCCCCAATAAGGGGTAATTATATCTTAGTTGGGATCAAGTACAGGTACTGTTTTATTATTACAGAGAAAAGGGAATCATTTAACCATGAAATAAACCCAATAGGGCTGTTCTGCCCCCAATAAGGGGTAATTATATCTTAGTTGGGATCAAGTACAGGTACTGTTTTATTATTACAGAGAAAAGGGAATCATTTAAACATGAAATAAACCCAATAGGGCTGTTCTGCCCCCAATAAGGGGTAATTATATCTTAGTTGGGATCAAGTACAGGTACTGTTTTATTATTACAGAGAAAAGGGAATCATTTAACCATGAAATAAACCCAATAGGGCTGTTCTGCCCCCAATAAGGGGTAATTATATCTTAGTTGGGATCAAGTACAGGTACTGTTTTATTATTACAGAGAAAAGGGAATCATTTAACCATGAAATAAACCCAATAGGGCTGTTCTGCCCCCAATAAGGGGTAATTATATCTTAGTTGGGATCAAGTACAGGTACTGTTTTATTATTACAGAGGAAAGGGAATCATTTAAACATGAAATAAACCCAATAGGACTGTTCTGCCCCCAATAAGGGGTAATTATATCTTAGTTGGGATCAAGTACAGGTACTGTTTTATTATTACAGAGAAAAGGGAATCATTTAAACATGAAATAAACCCAATAGGGCTGTTCTGCCCCCAATAAGGGGTAATTATATCTTAGTTGGAATCAAGTACAGGTACTGTTTTATTATTACAGAGAAAAGGGAATCATTTAAACATGAAATAAACCCAATAGGGCTGTTCTGCCCCCAATAAGGGGTAATTATATCTTAGTTGGGATCAAGTACAGGTACTGTTTTTTATTACAGATAAAAGGGAATCATTTAAGCATGAAATGAAAGGTTAGTACTGATGATAATAACGGCATTATACTAATTAAGTCATGTTATCAGCCAGAGTGATTTACATGGCACTCTGGTTTGCTGCTGAAAAGAAGGAATTTGTGAGGCGCCAATAGGTGTGACTGCCCTGGGCCTTACAACTAGGAGTAATGGGGGAAAGTAGGTAAGATGGAAAAACTAGGGCAAGATGGAGACAGTAACATCAGATGGTGGCAGTAAACCAAGATGGTAACAGTAGGGCAAGATGGAGACAGTAGAATTAGATTATGTCAGTAGATAAAGATGGTGACAACAGGGTGAGATGGAGAGAGCAGGACAAGATGGTGACAGTAGATCAGATGGTCACAATAGGGCAAAATGGATACAGTAAGATAAGATGGTGGCAATAGTTCAGGATAGTGCCAGTAGGGCAAATGGAGACCATAGGGAAAGATGGCGATGCTAGAGTAGTTCCTATATGGAAGTTTAAAAAGTGCTTTATTGTATGCAGTTTTGTGGCTAGAATTGCATTCACCCTATTTACCTTATTATATACTTTTTAGGACATCAGTATAATGGCCACCCCCCAGCACCCAGATTGGATTTATTCTATTGACCTTCTCCTAGAACAGCAGAATTTATAGCAAATGTGAAACCAAAGAGAATATTCCAACTGTGAGGGCTGTGTGTATTGGCAAATAGGATTGTATAAATGTGATAATAGCCATAGAATGGGCTCCTGTTACACCTCCCCTTGTGCTTTTGTTTATCCCCTTTAGTACATCAACGAGTGGCGCGGCTGGGATCCGTTTAGCTCATTTCTCAATGTGGGATGAATAATTTAGTTTATATCTAAAAGATGAAAACAACAAATCAATACTTAGGTGAGATTGTTGCCCAGGGTATAATGTGGGTTATTTTAGAAGAGGAAAAAAAACCCAAAAACAAATAGCAGATAAGGGGCTGCTGGGAGTTGTAGCAGCTTGGGGGTTGCAGATCAATCAGCCCTTGTAAAGTTAATAAGATATATAGAAGTCTTAACCAAAGTTTTTCTTTTTATTTACATGATTTCACACTTCACAACACTTTTGATTTCTTCCCATCCCTTGCTCCTCTGCTTCTTCCCTTGTCATTCACACAGTTGAACTCTCTCCTCACTTTTCCTTCCTTTTACCTCTCTACAACCCCTTAACAAAATGTATTAACACAAAACATATGTATTAATAATAACATTAAAATTATTCCCCCCCAGCAGGTCTTCTAACATTTCTATTAAGTATTACTATGACATTATCTTACCATACTCTGCATACTGGGGCTGATACTGCACCAGTGCAGTTTTCCATGACAACCAATCAGATTCTTGCTTATATTAACTAGTAATCAGAGCTGTATTTCTATAGAGGCGCCCGGGGTCTCGTGTCTAGGGCAGCAGCAGTACATGGGTGTTTGTAGTATGTATATTACAAGAAAAATTAAGTTGCTAAATCTGTTAATCCAGTCTGTAAATTCATAATGGATATCCTGGCCTGCCAGGGTCTGTTTCCCCTAGAGCAGGGATCCCCAACCAGTGGCTCGGGGGCAACATGTTACTCACCAACCCCTTGGGTGTTGCTCCCAGCAGATGATTATTTTTTTATTTTTTTTAAAAAAGTTTATTTTTCTTTTTATTGATAGTGAAATAAAATGTTAACGTAAACAAACAGGTTACATATGTGAATATGAGTGGTTGGTACATGGTTACTTTACACAATACAAGTTAGTTATACAGATTTATTATCATGAATACAGTTTTGTTGCATAGTGTTGATACGGACACATTTTTTTTAAGGGGTGGGGGACCCATTTGATTCACACCACGTGGCCCAGATTTTTTCAAATTTCCCGTGTGCCCCCCTGGTCTCATAGGTAAGTTTTATAAGGGGTAGGGCGGCGTTGACGAGTTGTTGCCAGAGTTCGAGCGTAGGTACACTGTTGCCCATCCATCTCATTATAATTGCTTTTTTGGCGTAGAATGTAAGGGATCTAAATCTTATTCTGGCTGCATTGGTGGGGAGCATATCCTCCACCATGCCTAGGAGACAGGTTGTGGGATTGATGACATTGGGTAGCGCTAGCACTGTTGAGATAGTGTCCATCACAGCAGTCCAGAACTGCGCTATGGGGGGGCAGCTCCAAATTAGGTGAATAAAGTCCGCTCGGGGGGATTTGCACCTGGGGCAGCAATCGTCAGGCGCTTTGCCAAACCGGTGGAGTTTTGTGGGTGTAATATATAGTTGGTGCAGGACCTTGTATTGGATCAACCTGTCCCGTATGGAGATAAGGAATTCATAACAGGTTTCTGTTGTTTCCTCCCAGTGCTCTAGTGTTAAGCTGGGAATAGCGGTAGTCCACAGGTTGTATGCATGTTCGAAGGGTTTGACATTAGTTGCCAGAAGGTGGGTATATATTCTAGATAGGAGCTTTTTGGTTTGGGGTTGGTATAGTGTTGCTTCTAGGTCCAGTGAGACCAGGGTTGGGGTTAGGGTTTGGAACTGCGCCTGAAAGGCGTGCCTGAGCTGTAAGTATCTAAATAGATGTAGGTGCACTTGGGGTGCTTTCCTTCGCAGTTGATGATTATTTTTTAATTCCTGGTTTAGAAGTTTTGGTTGCAGAAAAAGTAGGTCAGCTGCCAAACAGTCTCCTCTAGGCTGTCAGTCCAAATAGGAGCTACCAAATAACCAGCCTCAGTAAGCTTATTTGGCACCCCCAGGTACATTTTTCTTGCTTGTGTTGCTCCCCAACTCTTTTTACATTTGAAAGTGGCTCACAGGTAAAAAGGGTTGGGGATCCCAACTTAATAGTCATGCCACTGCTTCCAGCAATTTTCTCATGAATAGATATCCATTGGACACACTATAAATCCAGTGATATAAACTGCTTATCTAGGGGTTCTACATAGCATGGAGCCAGGAGTGGTCGCCTCCTTTTGTTCACGCCGTCGGGGGCACACAACGGAAGACACCTTTTTCCATCTCACCATGATCATAGTAAGCCAGTGATCCCCAGCCTTTTATATCCGTGAGCCATATCCAAATGGAAAAGGCTTTGGAGAGCAACACAAGCATGGAAAACGTTCCTGGAGGTGCCAATGAGAGCTATTATTGGCTATTTGATAGCCCCTATGTGGACTGGAAGCCTACAGAAAGCTCTGTTTGGTAATTACACTGGGTTTTTATGCAATCAAAGCTTGCCTCCTAACCAGAAATTCAAAATAAGCACCTGCTTTGGGCCACTGGGAGCAACATCCAAGGGGTTAGTGAGCAACATGTTGCCCCTGAGCCACTGGTTGGGGATCACTGTTAAGCTGTTAGCCAGTGGCACGGCAGCAGGAGACTAAATAAAATATCAGTAACCATAGAAAGTAGGAAATAAGGAATATATGTAGATATGGGAAACAATAAGGCAATCCATTCAACAAGGTTGCTTGTACTATTACTTACCATTTCTACCTCAAGAGACCACTAGAAGCGCTAATGCAATTGAATAAGGCCCCCAACTCCTGTTTATCTAAGAATAAGAATATACCAGAGGCTCTACAATATGCCGTGCCCATGGATGGTTCCATAGAATGAAAGCTAGTGTGCATCCATCAAACATACCCCCCGGAACCATATCTTTTCCCTGGGATGCCTGTGATTCCATCATCATCATCACTGCTCAGTCCCCAAAGCCATTAAATCCACACAATAATGGGCCTTTATTAGCATTACTGAGTATCCTCCTCTTTCTATAAATCACAGCGAGGGAAAGAAATGCTATCTACCCAGCGGCAATGAAATGTCATCTGGGGAAAAAGCCTGAGTGAGATAATGAGAAGTTAGCAATGAATTATGAAGAAATCGTAATTATACATGGAACGTGGGATAAAAGACACGAGTAGCTGTGACCATACATGGTAATTGCCCCCCCTGGGATACAGTGCAATGGCTACTTGAACGGATGAATTGGTAATTGAGATGGGAAAGGTTTCCTGTACGTGTGTGCGCATTCCCATCTCTCCCCGGGAGCAAGGCCAGGCTCAGAAACTCAAGCGCTCGTCACTCTTTTATATTCCCTGGATAGGAATAAAGGGCTGCACACTGCTTGGCCCCCTTTAAATAAATACTGCAAAGGAACTGTGGGAAGATACATTAAAGGGAATGTAAAGTGAAAAATAAAATGTTGCCTATTGAAATAAAATGTAATTCTAAGCATCTTTCTAATATACATTTATTACACTTTTTAAATGCACTTCTCAGGGCTGCATTGTTGTGCCACATCAGGGGAACTGGTAACCTGTCAACTGTCATCTCTCCTATAATTACCACTTACCACTTATAATTACTACTGTCTCCATCTCACCCTACTATATCCATCCTGCCCTACTATTTCCATCTTGACCAACTATGTCCATCTTCCCTACTGTCTCCATCTTACCCTACTATTACCATCTTCCCTACTGTCTCAATTTTGCCCTACTGTCTCCACCTTGCCCTACTATCTCAATCTTGACTTACCATCAACATCTTCCCTACCATCACCTACTGACATCTTCCAATTTTATTTCCTTCATGCCCTACTCATGCCATCTTGCTCTACTGTATGTAGTGGCTGCAGTGCTTTGACTACTTTATTTATTACACAAATATGCTAATAGGTCCTTCCCAGGCAACAGATTATGGAGAAATGGGCCAGCACATAATATATGAGCTGACATCCAGCTGCTGATTAGTATTTGCTGGTATTGAGCAGCAGCTGGATGTGTCGGTATGGCCCTGGTGGTTGGAAAGAAAAAGCATGGACTGTAGTCAGTTCTTTGCAAAGCACGTTTCGCTATCGTTTCTAGCAGCTGGTCAACTCCAGATTGTGGGTTAGACCGAGCGCTGGCACAATAGTGTGTTTCTAGCAGCTGGTCAACACTACAGCGTGGGTTAGACCGAGCGCTGGCGATTTCTTTCTGTGTTTTGTGTACAAATTGTAGCCAAATTTTGCTTCTAGCTGCTATGTAGCCTTTAAACCAATGAATCACTAATGAGCTGGGGCTTAAAAGCTCCCTACTTTTCCACTAGAGCCTTTTTGAGCTAAAGGTAGGTGCAATAGGTCTTACTACTCACTCACATTGTTTGCTGGGGGACTTTATTTTAATTTAATTGCATCACTCAAAGTCATTAGGCAGTGTAGGACTCACGTGCAATGAGGGGCCTTGACGTGGCACGTGAGCTTACATATTTTAGCCAAAGTGTGGTACTAACACCTCATTTTTTGTAAAAATTATCTTTAACCCTTTTACTGCCAGCCATTTTGGTCAAAGCGGAACTTGTATTGCCAGACAGTTTTTGAACATTTTGCACTGTTTCACTTTAGGGGCCTTTCCTCGGGGGGACTTTTAGTTTACCAAGGAAAACAATATATCGTTTTTTTCAGAACAACCTAAGCTTTCAAAATATGGTAGAATTTTTGTGTAATTCCAATTCTGTAACAAGATATAGGCTTCTAAATGTCTAAAAATGCAAAAAAAATCAAATTTTCCATAATATAATCACACATACTAGAAACAAAAATTATTTTATGCACGAATATACAACTGATTTGGAAAGTCCCATGTCTCCTGAACGTGCCAATACCAAATATATATAGTTTTATGGAGATTTCTCACTTGTATAGGTCAAAAACTCCCAGCAGTACACTACCAAATTCCCAAAGCACTGCTCCAAAAAAACTGCATACTTTGGATTTCAAGGCCAAAATTCCACTAACAGAAGGTTTATCCCAGAAAATTGTACATTTTTGGAAAGAACAGATTCTGGGGAATACAGAATAGGCACAACTGTCTGTCTACTCCAAACTATCAAGTCGCAATGCTTTCCTAAAGTTATTGGTTTTTATCAAAATTTGTGATTTTTTTTAAAAATCGCTTCAAAGCTTCCAGTCTATAGTATCTTATCTCCTACAGGTCATAAAGTAACCAAATAAAACACCCTAAATATGAATGCCTGGGGTCCACTGAACAGTTTGATGCCCAATATGTATAGGTTTACCTAAGTATGTGGCATGTAGGGGCCCCAATGTGAACATACCCCATATGAACTGTCATTTCTGTCATTTCAGCTTCTGCAAAATCAACACATTTACATCATTATATGTGGGATGAAGCTAGTAAAAAGTACGCTCACCCCAGAAAGTCATATATTTTTGGAAAGTACACATTCCCCCGAATCTAAAAATGGGTACCCATGTCTTTCTACTCCAAAGTACCAAGCCGCACAGCTTTTCTAAAGTTAGCAATTTTGATGACATTTCCAAAAATCCCCTCAAAGCTTCCACTTTGAAGCATCTTATCTCCCACATAGCATTAGGTACCAAGATAAAACACCCTGAATTTGAACGCCAGGGGTCCACTGAACAGTTTGATGCCCAATATGTATAGGTTTACCTAAGTATGTGGCATGTAGGGGCCCCAATGTGAACATACCCCCATATATACTGTCATTTCTGTCATTTCAGCTCCTGCAAAATCAACACATTTACATCATTATATGTGGGATAAAGCTACAAAAAGTACGCTCACCCCAGAAAGTCATATATTTTTGGAAAGTACACATTCCCCCGAATCTAAAATGGGTACCCATGTCTTTCTACTCCAAAGTACCAAGCCGCACAGCTTTTCTAAAGTTAGCAATTTTGATGACATTTCCAAAAATCCCCTCAAAGCTTCCACTTTGCAGCATCTTATCTCCCACATAGCATTAGGTACCAAGATAAAACACCCTGAATTTGAACACCAGGGGTCCACTGAACAGTTTGATGCCCAATATGTATAGGTTTACCCAAGTATGTGGCATGTAGGGGCCCGAATGTGAACATACCCCCATATATACTGTCATTTCTGTCATTTCAGCTCCTGCAAAATCAACACATTTACATCATTATATGTGAGATAAAGCTACAAAAAAGTACGCTCACCCCAGAAAGCCATATATTTTTGGAAAGTACACATTCCCCCGAATCTAAAATGGGTACCCATGTCTTTCTACTCCAAAGTACCAAGCCGCACAGCTTTTCTAAAGTTAGCAATTTTGATGACATTTCCAAAAATCCCCTCAAAGCTTCCATTTTGAAGCATCTTATCTCCCACATAGCATTAGGTACCAAGATAAAACACCCTGAATTTGAACGCCAGGGGTCCACTGAACAGTTTGATGCCCAATATGTATAGGTTTACCTAAGTATGTGGCATGTAGGGGCCCCAATGTGAACATACCCCCATATATACTGTCATTTCTGTCATTTCAGCTCATGCAAAATCAACACATTTACATCATTATATGTGGGATAAAGCTACAAAAAAGTACGCTCACCCCAGAAAGTCATATATTTTTGGAAAGTACACATTCCCCCAAATCTAAAATGGGTACCCATGTCTTTCTACTCCAAAGTACCAAGCCGCACAGCTTTTCTAAAGTTAGCAATTTTGATGACATTTCCAAAAATCCCCTCAAAGCTTCCACTTTGCAGCATCTTATCTCCCACATAGTGTTAGGTACCAAGATAAAACACCCTAAATTTGAACGCCAGGGGTCCACTGAACAGTTTGATGCCCAATATGTATAGGTTTACCTAAGTATGTGGCATGTAGGGGCCCCAATGGGAACATACCCCCATATGATCTATCATTTCAGCTCCTGCAAAATCAACACATTTACATCCTTTATGTGGGATAATGCTACAAAAAAAGTACATTCACCCCAGAAAGCCATATATTTTTGGAAAATACACATCCCCCCGAATCTATAATGGGTAAATATTTCTTATTGCTACAAAGTACCAAGCTGTAAAGCTTTCCTAAGTTTGCAGATTTATATGACATTTTCGAAAATCGCATAAAAATGTTGCAATTTGCCGCATTTATCTCTCACAATTTCTTGATAAAGATCAGATAAAGACAAATCACCCCAAAAAGGAACACCGGAGGTCTACTGAACAGTTTGATGCCCAATATGCATAGATATACCAAAGTCTGCGGTATGTACTGAACCCAAAATGAAAATAGCGCATAAGGATTTCTCGCCTGCCAGCTCAGCTTTTGCACACAGAGCCCCCTGTCAGTGTATTATGTGCCAAAACTTCCCCTAACCATACAGTGACCCCCACAAAACCATATATTTTTGGAAAGTACACATTCTGACAAATCCAACAAGGGTAAAGAGTCCTTTCTACACCAAAGTACCAATCTGCAGAGCTTTCCTAAAGTTATTGGTTTTTATGACATTTCAGAAAATCGCCTAAAAATGTTGCAATTTGTCGCATTTATCTCACACAATTTCTTGCGTACAAAGGCAAGTCACCCCAAATAGGAACACCAGAGGCCTACTGAACAGTTTGATGCCCAATATGCATAGATATACCAAAGTCTGCGGTATGTACTGAACCCTAAATGAAAATAGCGCATAAGGATTTCTCGCCTGCCAGCTCAGCTTTTGCACACAGAGCCCCCTGTCAGTGTATTATGTGCCAAAACTTCCCCTAACTATACAGATCCCCCACAAAACCATATATTTTTGGAAAGTACACATTCTGACAAATCCAACAAGGGTAAAGAGTCCTTTCTACACCAAAGTACCAATCTGCAGAGCTTTCCTAAAGTTATTGGTTTTTATGACATTTCAGAAAATCGCCTAAAAATGTTGCAATTTGTCGCATTTATCTCACACAATTTCTTGCGTACAAAGGCAAGTCACCCCAAATAGGAACACCAGAGGCCTACTGAACAGTTTGATGCCCAATATGCATAGATATACCAAAGTCTGCAGTATGTACTGAACCCTAAATGAAAATAGCGCATAAGGATTTCTCGCCTGCCAGCTCAGCTTTTGCACACAGAGCCCCCTGTCAGTGTATTATGTGCCAAAACTTCCCCTAACTATACAGAGACCCCCACAAAACCATATATTTTTGGAAAGTACACATTCTGACAAATCCAACAAAGGTAAAGAGTCCTTTCTACACCAAAGTACCAAGCCGCAAAGCTTTCCTAAAGTTATCGGTTTTTATGACATTTCAGAAAATCGCCTAAAAATGTTGCAATTTGCCGCATTTATCTCACACAATTTCTTGCGTACAAAGGCAAGTCACCCCAAATAGGAACACCAGAGGCCTACTGAACAGTTTGATGCCCAATATGCATAGATATACCAAAGTCTGCGGTATGTACTGAACCCTAAATGAAAATAGCGCATAAGGATTTCTCGCCTGCCAGCTCAGCTTTTGCACACAGAGCCCCCTGTCAGTGTATTATGTGCCAAAACTTCCCCTAACTATACAGATCCCCCACAAAACCATATATTTTTGGAAAGTACACATTCTGACAAATCCAACAAGGGTAAACAGTCCTTTCTACACCAAAGTACCAATCTGCAGAGCTTTCCTAAAGTTATTGGTTTTTATGACATTTCAGAAAATTGCCTAAAAATGTTGCAATTTGTCACATTTATCTCACACAATTTCTTGCGTACAAAGGCAAATCACCCCCAATAGGAACACCAGAGGCCTACTGAACAGTTTGATGCCCAATATGCATAGATATACCAAAGTCTGCGGTATGTACTGAACCCTAAATGAAAATAGCGCATAAGGATTTCTCGCCTGCCAGCTCAGCTTTTGCACACATAGCCCCCTGTCAGTGTATTATGTGCCAAAACTTCCCCTAACTATACAGATCCCCCACAAAACCATATATTTTTGGAAAGTACACATTCTGACAAATCCAACAAGGGTAAAGAGTCCTTTCTACACCAAAGTACCAATCTGCAGAGCTTTCCTAAAGTTATTGGTTTTTATGACATTTCAGAAAATTGCCTAAAAATGTTGCAATTTGTCGTATTTATCTCACACAATTTCTTGCGTACAAAGGCAAGTCACCCCAAATAGGAACACCAGAGGCCTACTGAACAGTTTGATGCCCAATATGCATAGATATACCAAAGTCTGCAGTATGTACTGAACCCTAAATGAAAATAGCGCATAAGGATTTCTCGCCTGCCAGCTCAGCTTTTGCACACAGAGCCCCCTGTCAGTGTATTATGTGCCAAAACTTCCCCTAACTATACAGATCCCCCACAAAACCATATATTTTTGGAAAGTACACATTCTGACAAATCCAACAAGGGTAAAGAGTCCTTTCTACACCAAAGTACCAAGCCGCAAAGCTTTCCTAAAGTTATCGGTTTTTATGAGATTTCAGAAAATCGCCTAAAAATGTTGCAATTTGCCGCATTTATCTCACACAATTTCTTGCGTACAAAGGCAAGTCACCCCAAATAGGAACACCAGAGGCCTACTGAACAGTTTGATGCCCAATATGCATAGATATACCAAAGTCTGCGGTATGTACTGAACCCAAAATGAAAATAGCGCATAAGGATTTCTCGCCTGCCAGCTCAGCTTTTGCACACAGAGCCCCCCGTCAGTGTATTATGTGCAGTAACCCCCCCCTAACTATACAGTGACCCCCAGAAAACCATATATTTTTGGAAAGTACACATTCTGATGAATTCAAAATAGGTAAAGTTATTTTTGTACACCAAAGTTACACCTGGCAAAGCTACGCTAAAAACAGATCAGGAACACTTATATAGGGATAAAATGTGATAAAACCACAAAAATTGTGCAAATCAGTGAAACAACAAAATAAGTTACATGACAGTGTAATTAGTGGCCAGAATATCTGATCCAATAGTTACGCTGTCAAAATAAACAGTTTTTAGGTAAAAGAAAATAAAAACAAAGTGGTAATATGAAAAAAAAAAAAAAAAAAGCAAAACAAAAAAAAACCAAAGTGTTTGTGTATACATGTGTGTACATGTGTAAAAGTTGTGTGATAGTGTGTAAGTGTGTATATGAGTGTAAATAAGTGTATAAAAGTGTGAAAAATGAAAAAAAAAAAAAAATAAAATAAAATAAAAAAATGCTAAAATGTGTGCTGTAAGTGTGTGTAAATGTATGTAAGTGTGTATAAATGTATGTAAATGTGTGTATAAGTGTGTAAAAGTGTGTAAATGCAATAAAAAAAAAAAGTCCTTACCTGTTCCTGAAGACCGATCGCCTCCTTCGTCATTTGGGCCGGCGCTGGGGGAGAGGGAGGAAGCAGGAAGCAGCAGATGCGATGCGATCGCGTCTGCTGCTTCCTGGAGGGTCCTGCGAGCGATCGGCTCGCAGGACCCTGATGACAGCCCCCCTGGCACATTGCCCAGGGGGGCTGTCATTGTTAGAAGCCCTCTGCAGCGGCGGCACATGCCGCCGCTGCAGAGGGCAGCGCTTAAACGCCAACGACGTATGAGACACGTCGTTGGCGTTTAAGCCCTTTTACTGCCAGCATGTATGCCATACGTGCTTGGCAGTAAAAGAGTTAAAGGCAAACTAAGCGCTGGCAAACTTTCTTTCTCTTTGTGTAGTCAGGTCTTTGCAAAGCACAAAGGAATCAATAGAATCCAGTTCAGCAACAACTGGTCCAGAAAATGGAAAAGTACCTGCTATTTATGTCAGAATGACACAAGGCCACAAGGCTTTCAGGAAACCTGTTATGTGTTACTCTAATGGCTGCTGCCTGGCGCGATTCAACAATAATAACTATGTATTATTATGTCATCATTGTATTTGTGCAACCAACAGCAATCCCATTGGGCCAATTACTCGTGTGAAAGGAGCACTTATATAAACCCTGCACAGGGAGCGGTGTGTGTGCCTGAGTGTGTATGTGGGGGTATGTGCCATCTCCCTATATAAGCATTGGGGGGTATTATTAATTACATTTATGAATTAAAATTTCACATTACAGCGTGGATTCATTGGTCTGTTGTACGACTAAAACTGAGTGCTGTAATGACACGTAACTGAAAGGGCAAACGTGGTGTTTCAGTACTAAATACAACTGTTTGCTTAATATGTATTTAAACCAGGGGTGTGTGTTGTGTTCAAAGGGGATCTTGGGATTTGTAGTTAAAAAACAGAGGGCAGCGTGATGCACCAGCTATAAGGGCAGATCTGCTTTACAAACTGTTTTGCAGAGCAGCGTATTTGGGCAGCCTCAGTTAAGAAACAGTGTTTCAGATGAGTTTACGGGGCAGTACTGTTATAGAAACAGTGTTTCAGATGAGTTTACGGGGCAGTACTGTTATAGAAACAGTGTTTCAGATGAGTTTACGGGGCAGTGCTGTTATAGAAACAGTGTTTCAGATGAGTTTACGGGGCAGTGCTGTTATAGAAACAGTGTTTCAGATGAGTTTACGGGGCAGTGCTGTTATAGAAACAGTGTTTTAGATGAGTTTACGGGGCAGTACTGTTATAGAAACAGTGTTTCAGATGAGTTTACGGGGCAGTACTGTTATAGAAACAGTGTTTCAGATGAGTTTACGGGGCAGTGCTGTTATAGAAACAGTGTTTTAGATGAGTTTACGGGGCAGTACTGTTATAGAAACAGTGTTTGAGATGAGTTTACGGGGCACTGCTTCTTTAGAAACAGTGTTTCAGATGGGCAGTACTGTTATAGAAACAGTGTTTCAGATGAGTTTACGGGGCAGTACTGTTATAGAAACAGTGTTTCAGATGAGTTTACGGGGTAGTACTGTTATAGAAACAGTATTTCAGATGAGTTTACGGGGCAGTACTGTTATAGAAACAGTATTTCAGATGAGTTTACGGGGCAGTGCTGTTATAGAAACAGTGTTTCAGATGAGTTTACGGGGCAGTTCTGTTATAGAAACAGTATTTCAGATGAGTTTATGGGGCAGTGCTGTTATAGAAACAGTATTTCAGATGAGTTTACGGGGCAGTGCTGTAATAGAAACAGTATTTCAGATGAGTTTACGGGGCAGTACTGTTATAGAAACAGTATTTCAGATGAGTTTACGGGGCAGTACTGTAATAGAAACAGTATTTCAGATGAGTTTACGGGGCAGTACTGTAATAGAAACAGTATTTCAGATGAGTTTACGGGGCAGTACTGTTATAGAAACAGTATTTCAGATGAGTTTACGGGGCAGTACTGTTATAGAAACAGTATTTCAGATGAGTTTACGGGGCAGTACTGTTATAGAAACAGTATTTCAGATGCGTTTACGGGGCAGTACTGTAATAGAAACAGTATTTCAGATGAGTTTACGGGGCAGTACTGTTATAGAAACAGTATTTCAGATGAGTTTACGGGGCAGTACTGTTATAGAAACAGTATTTCAGATGAGTTTACGGGGCAGTACTGTTATAGAAACAGTATTTCAGATGAGTTTACGGGGCAGTACTGTTATAGAAACAGTATTTCAGATGAGTTTACGGGGCAGTACTGTAATAGAAACAGTATTTCAGATGAGTTTACGGGGCAGTACTGTTATAGAAACAGTATTTCAGATGAGTTTACGGGGTTGTACTGTTATAGAAACAGTATTTCAGATGAGTTTACGGGGCAGTACTGTTATAGAAACAGTGTTTCAGATGAGTTTACGGGGCAGTACTGTTATGGAAACAGTGTTTCCGATGAGTTTACGGGGCAGTACTGTTATAGAAACAGTATTTCAGATGAGTTTACGGGGCAGTACTGTTATAGAAACAGTGTTTCAGATGAGTTTACTGGGGCAGTACTGTTATAGAAACAGTATTTCAGATGAGTTTACGGGGTAGTACTGTAATAGAAACAGTATTTCAGATGAGTTTACGGGGCAGTGCTGTTATAGAAACAGTATTTCAGATGAGTTTACGGGGTAGTACTGTAATAGAAACAGTATTTCAGATGAGTTTACGGGGCAGTGCTGTTATAGAAACAGTATTTCAGATGAGTTTACGGGGCAGTGCTGTTGTAGAAACAGTGTTTCAGATGAGTTTACGGGGCAGTGCTGTTATAGAAACAGTATTTCAGATATTTATTACTAGTGTAATAGAGCTTAAGAAACAGTGTTAGAGATAAGTATAGTGGGTCAACTGTGTCAGTACTATAGTACTAGAGCAGCCCTGCTGTAGGGACATTGCACACGGAATGTTGCAGTTGAGAGGAATCCATTTAAACTGATCTAAAGCAAATTATGGTGCTGGGCACGTTTTTCTTTGCCGAGCAGCAGAAATTACCTTTAGAGCATGTAATTAAGTTACTGTTCAGGGTGTTTTGTACAATCTGTTTGTAGCCTGTGAGCCAAAGAATGAAGCTAAATTACTATGGCAATGCTTTTAATCTGCTTGTGTATCAGATACACGGATAATGTTTGTTTAGCACATTGGCCATTTCCTTTGGCAATCCAATATCTCTGCCATCTAGGAATTTCCTCTAATCTGCTCTCCAACCCTTTCCAATAGTCACTTCACCCATAAGCATCACTGGGTTATACAATAAATAAGCACCGATTATTCTCCATTCTTCATTTTATTAATATATATCATATTTGCTAATTATTAGATATACATTTATATACATTAGGGCTGTCCACCCACATACAATCCAGCTGTTGTTGCAGAATGATGCCAAGATAATGGGAGTAGTCAATAAAACTCAGATTCATATAGAAGTGTCACTTACCTGAGCTTAGGGGCCCACTCACACTATCCTGTATATATAGAATATAAATGTCACACTATCCTGTATATATAGAATATAAATGTCTCACTATCCTGTATATATAGAATATAAATGTCACACTATCCTGTATATATAGAATATAAATGTCACACTATCCTGTATATATAGAGTATAAATGTCACACTATCCTGTATATATAGAATATAAATGTCACACTATCCTGTATATATAGAATATAAATGTCACACTATCCTGTATATATAGAATATAAATGTCACACTATCCTGTATATATAGAATATAAATGTCACACTATCCTGTATATATAAAATATAAATGCCACACTATCCTGTATATATAGAATATAAATGTCACACTATACTGTATATATAGAATATAAATGCCACACTATCCTGTATATATAGAATATAAATGTCACACTATCCTGTATATATAGAATATAAATGGCACACTATACTGTATATATAGAATATAAATGTCACACTATCCTGTATATATAGAATATAAATGTCACACTATCCTGTATATATAGAATATAAATGTCACACTATCCTGTATATATAGAATATAAATGTCACACTATCCTGTATATATATCAGCTTATATAACAGACCAGCCTCATTTTCTGCTTGATGATTTGTGACGACCCCTAAGCTTAGCTTCTCAACAGCCGCTCAGAGCTCACTGAGCATGTGCAGTGTCACTGACACTTTCCAAGATGGGGAGCTCCTGTGAGAACTGTAAAAACCTGGATTATTGCTGCTATTGAGATGCTGAAACTTTAGATAAAGAGTTGTTGGTTAAAGGTGAAGGAAAGGTAAAAGAAACACAGGATTTATTGTCTTCTTTTGTGTAAACATGTTCTTCAGTATCAGACTTCCTCTCTCAGAAAAAACATTCATTCCCATGCTCAGTTCTCTCCTCTCTCCCTCCCATGTCCTGCTCCCCCCTCCCATAAGAATTCAGAAGAATTCACTCCCTCTCCCATCTGAATGTGTGATCTATGCTACCAGGCTCTAGCGCTTCAGCATGGAAGCTACAGGAGACCAAGTTAAAATGGCAGCTGCTATCTTAAGCAAATGGAGGGAGCTTCTAGGGCTCTTTAATCAGGTATGGTAAAGCTTTATGCAGAATAAATATAGTATTCTAGGTGGCACTAATGCGGCTAATCTATTGGCAGTAAAATGCCAAAATGACTTTTCTTCTCCTTTAAAGCAGCCTGTGCAGGCACAGTGGGCCAACCTGATCCTCATAAAATTTTGTACGAGTAAATGTTCGTAGTAATGTAATCTACAGTGATATGGTGGCTTAAAAGCTGTTGTCCTGGCTAAAATCCTGCCCTTTTACTCACACCTGAAGAAGCCGAGGGCAGCAATTTCCATTGACCGGGATATTGCCATATAAAATGGAAATAGTTGTCTCTTTCAGAAAGGGTAAGTCAGTTACCATTAGTGCTGGTTTAGCAGCAAATTGCAAGCAGTGCGTTCAGGCCTTAACTTAATGGAAGTCCCATGTTTCATATGGAACTAAATTGGCTCCCATAGCTCATACACAGGTATCACAGCAACCCAATTACTGGGACTTCTCTCTTCACTGTATCATCTGTTCTCCTACAGCAGATAGAGTATTATTGGTGTTTGTATGCATAGCACAGGCTTTCCCCTCTATCCACATTGTGGCATGTTGCCTGAGGGCCCCAGAGATACAATGGAGTCTGCACAACAAGTAGAGGAACGACTGTGGCCCCTCTCTCTTGCATCTCTTATGGTGACTTCCTGGTTGTGCTTGAATGTTATTGGCACAAATCCTTCTCCATCTTCTGTGAGTATAATCCACATAGACCCTGGGGAAACAGACATGTAATATTTGACATGCACATGTTCAGCCAT